>NC_090915.1:11270822-11570822 GCF_040956055.1 Brachionichthys hirsutus | reverse complement strand
AAAATAATAATTACAGGATGCACATTTTAGTCAGTGCCACTCGAATGTAAAATATCTGCCACATGCTCAGTCCACATCTCCAAGTTCCCCTCTTTCGGTCTGTGGAAGTAAAATCTTCACACGTTGTTTGTAAGATTGGAATTACAAGTTTTGGGAGTGAATTTAAGCTTCAAGTTGAGATACCAACCTTAGCAACGAATGCAAACTGAATAAATCATTTAAATAACTTTTTGATCATTCAAAAAAATAGTACCTGAATCATTTCTCATGAATGTTTTAGTGTCCAACAATTTACAAACTGTAGTAACAATATACATTAACTCCAAAGTAATATCAAGATGCGAGTGGGCTTGCTGATTTGTAGTGTATCGCCTCAAGTACAAGGAACATCTCCTCACATCCCAACTACTGCTGATGCTGTGATGGTCTTCATTAATCCCAGTTGTGAAGGAGAATTCACGATGTGTTAACACTGTGGCCTCAAGGAAAATTCAAGAACACTCCCAACACCGTAATCAAAGGATCAAGCCATTCTCTGCTGGTTAGGGGCAAGGGGGGAGCACAAGGGGCTGCCAGCCTGTTCCGTCTCTGGCTAAATGGAAACAGATGTTTCGGTTCTGAATCAGAGGAAACGCGTGAGCTGTAGGGACCATCAGGGTTAGCCTTTTAGTTTTTGGGGTATCTTTGCTGTTTGCCTTGTTTGCCCATTTCCCAGAATCTTTTCTGTCTTTGTGTGGAATCTAAATGTTTCATTGGTAACAGGAATATTGGTTCATCTTCAAGTCTACATACAATGAAGTGTAAACGTGGTGATACAGCCAATATTTGAGGTCACCCCAGAAATGCAAAGAAACAACTGTGTAATTTTAACAGATTGGAACATAGCTGTATCCAAGACTAGACCACCAACTGAATATTTGTTAAATTTGACATTTAGAATTTCTCCTTCCTTATTCATGTCGGTTAATGTAACACTCACTGTTCTTTAAAAAAATAAAATACATCATGTTCAGTCTGTAAAACTTACTTCAGGAACTAACTTTCATCAGATCAAATTAAATTAATGGATGAGAGGTGGAACTTCTTCAAACATGAAACAGAAGCCCAGTTGCTTTTCATTTAACCTCTCATCAATTGTATCGTCTTGTACTCTTGGATAAAAAACCTTAATCACTGAAAAGAGGTTTTTAGTGATGCATCAGTGTGATTTAGGGATAATTTAACTGCCAGAATTCTGATGTCGAGTCAGTCACTAATGTTGGTGATGGCTGGATTCTCCATGCAAATAATCACCCAGTCCAATTTACACAGAGATCGTGCAACAGTTCCACAATGAAAGCCCTTCTCTTCAGCGGCTTTTGCTTGTTAACACTGAACAATACAGTAGATAGAAGTAAATGTTTTATTGCCCTGTCCTCGCTGTGGATACAATTTAATGCCAACACAAGTGGCCATGATGGTGTTCAGGGTTTTTTTTTTTTAATCCTGTGTCCTGTGTAAAACCACAGTAATGTTTGTTCCTGCAACATTTCTATGATAAATAAAAAATTAAATTACAACCTGCCTGGACAGAACCCCTTTATTAACCCCTTAAACTTCCATTAAAACATCAAACACTGCCTAAAAAATCTGATATCCGTGCCATTCAGACTGATTGAAATGTCTGACTGGCCTATTTGCCTGTCTACAGATGCCCTGCCCACTAGAGGACAGTCTGCTCATAGCCTCATTGTGCACGACTTCCCCTTCGGCAGAATATATCTTCACACATAAAGGAAAACTCAAATTAAAGAAACTA
Source organism: Brachionichthys hirsutus (assembly GCF_040956055.1). Taxonomy (NCBI): domain Eukaryota; kingdom Metazoa; phylum Chordata; class Actinopteri; order Lophiiformes; family Brachionichthyidae; genus Brachionichthys; species Brachionichthys hirsutus. Next base: position 11,569,024 of record NC_090915.1, on the reverse strand, counting down.
GTAAAAAAAAAAGTGGTCAGTCGACACCATGGCCTGAGGTATTTTCAGGATCACCTTTGCTGATGCTAACACATCTATGCATAGCCATGCTAAGCGAGAGCAGATGCAGCAGGCACCGTGCCACACAGTCAGGCAAATGATCAGATGCATGTCTGCAAAGCAACGTCTGCACACAGTGAGCAGACGACTGTAGTTCATTGAAGACAGGTCAGTCTTACGGTTGCGCGCTGGATGTAATGTTATTGTTGCGTGTTGAGTTATGTTTCGAACAATCGGCACAATAGTTTATGTAAAACGTGCTAAAAGTTTATTTTGCCAGGAAGCTACTACAAGGTGTAGCTGAAAAGTGTGTGGCAGGAGCAGAAATGAAGTGTGGGTGGGTGTGTACGTCTTCCTGTCAGGAAACATTGCATCACCTGGCATCTATTTGGTGGAACACATGCGTGTTAAGGCGGTTACCCACGCCACAGCTGCAGCAGTTAAAACTGGCCTCCTGCCTCGACCTCGACTTTTTTTTTTTTAAATGATCAATCACAATAATATGATATCTTAAATGTGTCCCATAGGGAAAATAGCTGCCAAATAATGTCAGACCCTGCCATTAGACATCGGATTTAAGTCTGCAGTCCTGCCAGGATTAAAGGCACAACGCAAAGTCAAGAAAATACATGTTTTGCTTCAGTTTAAACAATCAAAGCAATGTGTTGACAACTTGCTTTGTCCAAATATCTGTCTGAAAGTTTAAATTGAAAATTTTAATTGCATTGTGGGGATAGCCGAGTTGGCTGGGGCATCTATGTCAGTGCCTCTCCCTGGGAGAGGTGGTCCGGGGATGTCCCTCGAATGGATGGATGGACAGAAGTGCTCATGGTGTCTCAAATCAAATGAACATCCGTAGAAAGCATCATAGAAATCTGACATGTGTGTGTGTGTAGGGGTAAAATGTATTTAGATATCTGTGTGTGTACGTGCATTCTAAATACTTCACTTTTTATACTTGGCTGAGGAGAAAGGCGATGCCAGTGAGCGCAGCCTGGTGGCAGGCATCACATACTGTAACAACATTATGGTGGATTCCCATCACAGCCCGATGTGCCCATGTGATGAGTGTTTTCAAATTCAATTTAAAGATGCATGTTTGATGATGGGAATCACTTGCATTACGTTTGACACTGATTGTGAACTGCAATTACACTAGACATTGCTGTGCCATAATACTGAAGAATGGATTCCTTTCCAAGCCATCTGGATCCATTTTAACGCGGAGTCAAGCTTGGTTCATCTGGCCAACATATATATATGCGCACCAGTGTTTTAGACATCATGGCGCTGAAGATCTTGGTGTTAGTATTTGTCTATGACCATGATCACATAAGGTTAATATATATATATATATATATATATATATATATATATATATATATATTAACCTTATGTATCTCCAAAGAAGAGCATCACATCTGAGCTGTGCTTTGGAAGATAGTAAACTTACAGTGCAAAAATCACGAACTTCCATGTGAGTTCTTACATGTGGTGCAGTGAGAGATTTATTTTAAGAAATCAAGTAGCAGTATTATAATCAGGGATTACACACATCGTCCTATTCCGTGGTGCCACTGAACATTTCAAGGTGCTCATACTCCAGCCTACAGGCATACCCTGAAAGCACAGTGAAAATGTTCACTGATCATAATCCAGCCTCTCAGCTGCTCCCCTGCTCTCTGGCAGGTCTGCTCTGGATCTCCATACCCGCCTCTAATGTACATGCTATAGTAATGAGAAAAAAACAACAACAACAGCTAGTAAACTGTGATGCAGTGAAAGCCAGACATAAAAACTCAGGTAGAGCTCCAGTCCAAGATCAACAATAGAGTGAAGAAGTCTGATGCAGCTCACAAGCACAGTGCAAAGCTGCAGAATGAACACACTCACAACAGCTGCAGTCCTGATAAAGCAAAGGAACACCAGACAATGGCAGCACTCATCAGGCAACAAAGCTGCCGCTGCAAAACCTTGCTTTGATTAACATCGTTCTTGGCTAAATAAGAGCATTCCATGTGATTTCATGAGTCTCCACACGTGCAAGTTTTGTTTAGGCAGCAGAAGGCACAAGGTTATCTGAGGGGCATACTATAGTATGGTGGTGTATTTATTTTGATTGCCTAAATGCAGGGACAACTACACCTCTGTGATAAAAACAACAACAACAACAAACAGGGAACTGATGAATATTTAAACATTCAGCGGCACAGGGAGGCGGGCGAGCATGCAGGACTGCCTGTAAATCAAAAAGGTAATCATTACTGACATTAAATCACACCCTGGAAACAAACCATACTGAAACTGGGTATGCCGTACTAATGGCATCATCTAGAATTACATTGAACCGCGTCTTGTTTTAGCCTCATCATCGTCTTGTTGTGTGTCCAGTCGTCCCTGTCAGTCCGCAGACAGCACTACTGGAAGGGGTCTAAAGAATTAACATGGCAAAGCCATTACACGTTGTAAACTCCAGCTACATTAATCTATCACGACACACATGAAAGGACTTCTCAGTCCCATAAGAGTTAAAACAGAGTCTCCACAATCACGTCGGTCCCCAGCTGTGCAGAACATGTGCATCAGCGGTTACAATCAGATGAAGGCACTTCATTTTGCAGACGCTAATGTATTTCACATTGTGACTAAGAAGACCGAGAAAACAAGACAAGAAAAAGAGCTGAAAAGTGATCGTCTCTTACTGTTGTGTCTCTGTCGTCACCATGAATTCATACAAATGTTTCAGTTGAGACAAACATGGCAGTGATCATTTTATTAGAGTTTAACTTACTCACGCCACAGTCTGTCTCTCTCTCTACCCGATATCGTTTTCAATAGAGATTATGCAGAGAGGGTAGAGAAACAAGGTCAACTGTCATATGGCCATAAATATATAAATAATCACATACATAAATGTGTGCAAATAAATTCATGATTGCCACTATTAATGCAAATATGCAGATAATTGCAAATGTTAAAAGTAAAGTCGGGCAGCTCGGTGGCGCAGTGGTTAGCACTGTTGCCTCACAGCGAGATGGTCGCAGGTTCGTCTCCGGCTTGTGGCCATTCTGTGAGGAGTTTGCATGTTCTCCCCGTGTCTGCGTGGGTTCTCTCCGGGTTCTCTCCGGGTTCTCCGGCTTCCTCCCACCAAACATGCAGCCTGGGCTGATTGGTGACGCTAAATTGTCCGTAGGTGTGAGTGTGTGTGTGTGGCTGGTTGTATGTCTCTGTGTTGCCCTGCGATGAACTGGCGGCTTGTCCAGGGTGTCCCCCGCCTCTCGCCCATTGACTGCTGGGATTGGCTCCAGCTTGGCCCGCGACCCGATAGCGGAATAAGCGGTGAGAAAATGAAATGAAAATGAAAAAGTAAAGTCCTTTCAGGTTTCAAGTCTCAAGACATGAATGGAAATTCAAGGTCAAGTTGAGTCTGAAACGTATGACCCGGTAACCCCTGCCCACGACCTTTGCTTCATGGCACCGTATCACGCTTTCTCCATTTTAAGTGCACACCCAGCAGCAGAGCACTTTACTACTTTACGCCACAAGAACAGCTCTCGAGAGAGCACTGCACTATTGTTTTCAAACCTGAACTGCATCCTAGAAAACACTTTATGACATTTCCTCTGCAGGCGTGGCACCCTAAGCATAAATGATCCAAAGGACACCCAGGGCTCCTTATCCTGCTGGATCAGCCAAACAAACAATTCAGAATATCTTTCTTTAGTTTAGAGGAAGAAGAACAAGGTTTTTTTTTTAATTATTGTGTGTCCTTTTAGAGATGCTCTGAAAACAGGTATGTGTGTTGTTGTCTAGGAGGAGCAGTCACACAAAATGTGGCGAAAACTCTGAAACGTTTCACTGGAGTCCGACTTCAGTCCTCCTGACAAAACAAGGTATCCAAACATCCGCTCAGTCTAAACGTGGCTGGGGTTCATTTCCCCACGCAAAGCAAAGAAAGGGACCTCGAAAGATATACAGCATCAGATTCGACAGGCTGATGCCGAACAAATGATGTAATGAATTCCAGCTGGTCATATCTGACTGGGTTTAACTGCGAGCGGTGACGCAGCGTTTTAAATGCCTTAGCAAACACTTTTTATGGTCAGCTCAACTTTATGATATGACAGGGTTTAAGTGAATTTGTGCATGTTATCTGCAAGCTTTTGATACTTTTAATAATGAAGTACTAACTCGGGTATACAGTAGAGTACAACTTAACTCCAGCATTTTACATTTCATTATTTTTAATAACGCGGTGCTAGTTTGCCTCTGTTAGCTATTAAGGTGCCAATTAGTGGTTGAAACTCATTTGGTTGGCTCAACCTTCAGTCTTTCCTGTGGGTTAAAAATTGAAAATTGAAAAAAACATGTTCATATTAATTTAATAATAGATTTAATTCGAGCTGGTTCCAATAAAAAGAAAAAGAAGACCGTGTAATTCTACACCTACAGTTCAGAGGCGACGCATGTTGAAATGAACCTGAGCCTGCAGGTGTGTGATTCTTACCTGCGACCAGCGTCCCGGAGCCCGGCTCGCCGCCGCCCCCCTCCGCTGCACCGTCCGGGGACGCGCTGCTCGTCGTCACCAGCCCGAGGAGGCAAACGCAACACTTTACCAACCAACACAGCATCCTCCCGGTTTAATCACTTCAATCAAAAGAATATGAATGAAATAGCGTTTGGATGGGAATTCAACCTGAGTGCGGTTCCCTGATTAAAGAGAAAAACGAAGGGCGTGGCCGACGTCACTTTCCCCCGTTTGTTGGTGTTTTAATTTGGAAGGCTCTCATTTAACTCCTCATCTCCTTCACCTCTTCTCCTCTTCTCCTCCTTCTCCTCAGGCAGCAGCGGATCCTCTCCTCCTGTGTAGACAATCTGCGCGCGAGCCAACAGCTGGACCCGCCCCTTTCTTTAACGTGGACCAATCACAATTCTGCAATTCGCCCACTTTATTCTCAAATCTGTCTGCAACTTTTTTTTAATCAAATTATTCAGTGTGTTGTTCTTTTAATATTTCAATACTTCATCAGTCTAGCGTGAGTACAACAGCCACAACATATGTACTATATCTTAAATAGTTATTCCTATAATTTGTATTTCTCAATTTCATGACATAAATCAAAGGACTATCACATCATTATAGCCCATGCTTTACATCATATTTTCATTGACACAGCGATAAGTTTTTTAGCAACCAATTATTATTTACTTTTTTAAAGAACCTGGATGGCATGGTGACGCAGTGGTTACTATCCTCTCATCGACAAGAGAACGGATGGAAGTCTAACCCCCCTTATGTGACACTTTGGGCCCGGGCAGGTTTCATGTTCTCACTGATGTTATTTTATTTGTTGGCATTCTTGTCATCATTCTTTTTGTCTTTGATACTCAAGTTTGTCTGTTTTGAAGATGTAAATGTATTATAATTTTTCCTATAAAGTTACAAACGCTGTTGTGTAGAAATTGCATAAAGCTACAGCTTAAAATATTCAACAAGAAGCATCCGGTCTGATTTCTGAATCATACTTACCGGTAATCATATTTTATATAAACCAAAACCGAGATTATTCCAAGGATCTGGATCTTGCAATTTCATAACCTCTTTATTTAAAGACTGATATTCATACAAAACTGACGGAAGCAGTCAAAATGACTGTGGGAGAGACAGTCAAGTAACAGATCAGGCAGCAAAGCATTCAGCCAGAACGTCTTTTCTGAGACAGAGCCGTGTTTCCCTTTGGTGGTTCTGTGTTCAAACGTTACTCAAGCGTGTGCGTTTTCTTTTGCTTTTCTTTACCTGAAACAGATACATAGCGTGTTTAGATAATCAGAAAATACATCCAGGAAACAAATTGTAGAAAACACGGACAATGCCTCTTTTTGCACATGCAAACAGGACACATCTGGTGGGTGGTGGTGGTGGTGGGGGGGGGGGGGGGGGGACTTTTTTTCATTGAAGTGGGATGTCTGAAAGTTTTTCTTTAAATCTAGGTCAGAGGTTAACACAAATCTCTGCTCCAATATGCAAATGTGTGGCAGCACGTCAGGACTGCGAGATGACATTACCTTTACACACCACAGACGTGTAAAATGACAAACATGAAACGACAGGACCTAAATTATATCAGAAGGAAATTATGAGACTTCAGTGGTGCCAGTGAACATTTGCACAAGGTTAGTATTTGCAAAAACATTTAAATCTTCATAAAACAGTATACATTAGATTTATTTATTCTAATACGTTAGCGGTTAGCCCAATGTTTAAAATGGTCCTGACCCACAATTATGAAAAATCTTCAAAAACATTAAAAAAAATCTAAACATGTTCAATGTTACATTTCCTCATTGCATTTAAACAGGAAGTCTGAGATGCAGCAGCAAACATATTTATGAGAGAATCGTGATGCTGACAAAAAATGTTTTGATGAACATATGAAGTTAACAAAAATGGACATTGGTGGCTCACTTTGAAGGATTTGCCTTAACCGCCTGGATTGGGTTGAGAACAGCAGACAAGGTGGGGAAATGAGAAAATACTGAGTGACAGATAATATTTTTTTTGGGGGGGGGGGGGTTATGGGATTTACTGGCAGTAATTGAAAAATATTTTCCAGCATTTTCATGGGTTCGGCATCATTCAGCCAACTGGCAGACCTGTGTTTCAGCTTAGATAGCGTTTATGCCTCAGTATTTTCTGCGAGTTAACTGTACATCACACAATACACGTTACAACTTTTTATACTTAACGATATAATTTGGTCACAGTCACACTAAAGCCCGAATCTGGAGATTCAAGGGGGTAAAGCTACAGGTTGGGTGAAGTGTCGTCTTGTTGCATAGCCCTCTTTGTATGTCAACAGTCAGCAGCAACAACACAACTCTTTATTGTGCCTGTGAGCACTCAATCAGGTAACTTCACCTACAAACCCAGTCCCTATACTGAACCTCAGCGGAAAGAGATGCACAGACAGGAAGCCCCCAATAGATGGGTGAATATGGCACGAGATACATGCTGAATGCAGGAGGCAGGTGTTTCTTTTGTTGCTTCGGTATTAAAACATGGCACTTTTCTCCGCTCAGAGATCATTTCTACCAAAAGACTGGCAGTGTATTTGAAAGAGAAAGGCAAATGCTAACTGCACACCCTTAAGTAAAAGTACAGATGCTAATTTTAACAAGATCAAGACCCTGGCATGCACTACTGACTGACGCTTACTTTGGATCTTTAATTGTGACATACCTACCACAAGATTCGATACACAAATGTTTCTTTTTTTTGCATTCTGTCCATTAAACCAGATTTAAATTTACTTCATACTTTCATCCTCTTGTATGGTCAAGTCCATGTGACCAGACTGCATCACAACACATCGAGATAAAACGAGGCACTTAGTATTTAGCCACACGAGGTCAAAAAGTCCTCTAGATTCTACTACATTCTACTACAATTTAGAAAAAAAAAGTGATCTGGACCCGACTCTAGATAATCTACTAAACTAAACCATGCAAGTGTGCCATGTTTTGATTTAATTCAATGTTTAATTGCAAAAGTTTCAGTTTGAAATCAATTTGCTTATGTTTCAGTTATGAAATAAGGAAATATCAAAAGAGAGGAATATAATTTAGAGTTGGCATCTAACCGATGAGAAAAAACAATAATCATCAATTACATGGCAAAGAAAAAAATACAGAGCACAAAAATAATAAAGACAGTGTTGTGAGCAGTCATTTGAACAACATTTGAAACACAGTTCATGGTTTGAATCAATGAGGAGATTTTGGCTTTTTTTCTTCTGCTCCAATACTGGTTTTACTGGCCAAGGCAAAATACTTAAGGGTCTTCACATGTGCTGCGATTTCAGTGCAAGTAAAGGGGATAGAAAAAGTCAGTGTCTTCGTTTCCTTCGAGAGTTTTTCTTTTCTTTTTTTTGTATAAAAAGAAGAGTAACAAGACAAAGCTGGAATGATTTCTGATCACCCTCTACTGGCTTCCTGCATGAACCTGCTGCCTCCAGCTCACTGGACCTGACGTGAGTGCAGAACTTCACAGAACTTCACGCCGCTGTGCCCTCAGAAATGCTTTCTGGCATGTTAGCACCAGTCCTCTTCCTCTGTCTCCCTGAGACTTCCTGTTCCTCGGCTCCCGGGCCCAGAGGCCGAACTGACCCCGAGCGTAAAGTGGTACCCGTTTGCCACCACTCCGACCCGACCCTGTGCAGTAGCAGTTCCATGTGAAGCTGAGGCTGTAGTGGAGGCAGTTGTGTTTCTGGCAGAGCGTCCCCCTCTGTGGCTGCTCACAGTGTCCTCAAGGTCCTCCGTGTCTTCAAGGGGGCCCCGTTGAGGCGCAAGATCCGGCTGCCAGTTTAAATTAGGGTCCGAACCGATACGGGTAATGGGCATTGTAAACTCGCTGTGGCTCCCAATTAAATGGTCATGCTCTGAAAGGCCACGACTGAAACCGGTCTGAGGCACAGCAGTGCCGGCACCACACGGGACAGGCAAAGTGTTAGCGGTCTTGTAGGCCACAGCAGGACGAGGGGTAAGGGGCGTCTGTGGTAACTGCCTGCGGCCACGGCCCAGAGTGCTCGAACCAGAGGGGAGGCTTACCGGACCAGCTTTAACCATGCTGCTGCCATGCTGGGAAAACAAAGACGCAAGAAACAGTTTTGTCCATACATTATCACAATCAGGCCGATTAAGAGCCAACAACCTGCAACGTTTTCCTAAGACTAGGGAGCGATGAAGACTTTGTAAATGGAATCGGTCCCTACGCTGAATGGTATGAAGCTATGCCTCTTAAAATCAACGAATTATGTCCCTGTCCACAAACCTTCTGGCCAATAACCCACATGTGGCAGGCGGCTCACCTGTTTGAGCAAGCCGGCATCTTGTGCCTCTCCGGGTGACGTGGATCGACTGGGACCAGCTGACTTGGCGTGACACAGCTCTCTGCTGCCGTAACACTCACAGGAGTAGTAGCGCTGCTTCTCCCCTGCTGAGGAGTGGTGCCTCCTCTCGTGCGGCCGACTGCGCTCCCGCTCCCTGGCTCGCTCTCTCGACAGACCTTCAGCTGAAGGGTCAGTGAACGAACCTGCGAGATGGAATCAGCGCACGAAAAGAGCAAAGAGTTCAGCATCACTGTTGCCATTCAGGCATTCCGTTTTTTTTTGTTTTTTTTACGTATTAAGTGTTGATTTTATGGACTTTACCAAGCCCAGTAATTAATGTGAAAGCTCTTAGCATTAAAATAAAGCACTTATTCTATTTTTTTTTTATATAAGTCAAGTTATATGGCATTTTAAGCTACTATGTGCTTATACCAATGATTCTGTGTGTGTGTGTGTGTGTGGCAGAAACCTGAGGACCTTCTCTCTTCGGTGCTGGAATAATGCCAATGTCAGATTAGAGCTGCGCTGACAGACAAAGAGAAGCCTATTCATCATACCGGTGTGCTTTAACAAACACAAGCTTTGAGCAGTGGAACTCTACTCTGCTCTTTGCTGTTTCCTTTGTACAGAGGGGCAGCTGGATGCTCTGCTATCTCACCATCAGTTACCCATAAATCCCTGCTCCTGACCTGCCCACTGTGGCCTTTAATCCTAGAAATAAAGCCCAGATGCTGCCCTCCAGCGTCAGTACAAAAAGCCCCCTTCCACCGGCTCTGATGGCTTAAGCAGCAAGTGTTACCATATTTGGTCGTTTCCATACTTTATGAAAATCTTTATGAAAACTTGCGTGAAATAATAATGCATCACATTTCTGCTCCAGTTTCTTCCTTCTAATTGGTTGCTCTTACGTTCAGGTATCTCTCTGTGGCGAATCATTTTGGACTCTTATTTGTCAGGGTAAAGAACACAGTGTGTGTGTCCTGATGCGTCTCAATAATAACGATGTTCAAAAATGTGTTTATGCACTAACTAGAAACAGCCATATGCTGATGACACCACACTGTTTACAGAGGCAGTAAATCTATTGTGGTAAAACACATTTTGTTCAAACTCAACATAAAGTGATTGTGAACCCAGAGTAAAAGGTAAAATAAAATTAGGTGGATTGAAGATTTGTGTTATTTACTATTATTGATAGTCCATCTTTTGATCAGATTTTAATCCAATTGAACTCCACTGATCTGAAGACAATAAGCCCAGCATGATGACTGTGCACCACCTTGTCAGAGTCACCGCGCAATCATCCAGCCTGGAAACAGAACGAGGGGTCTCTATCCTACCACCAAAATGCATCTGGATCTGATCCAGAATGAGGTCAGGAAAAAAACCCATTACATTTTAACATTGAAACCCATCTATGGATTCAGTAATCAGTTTAAAATACACATCAATTCTGATTCACTTTTACTTTTCATGTTGGTGTATAAAGATACCAAGAACAATTTAGAACCTTTTGATGATGATCCAGATCACCATGTGGACGGTGTAGATCCAGCTAGGAGGGGAATGAGCTACTTGGCGGAGGTCTGTGCTCTCTGAGTGCTTTTCCAGTTTTTTTACTTTGACAGCTCGACTCATGTGTTGTTGCACTTAGAATAGAAAGATTATAGGTTTGAGACTTTCAATTCCTAAGTTGAATCACAGGATTCAGCGTATATGCACACACACAGAGAGAGAGAGAGAGAGAGAGAGAGAGAGAGAGAGACACAGCAACAGAAATACTTATTTAAAGAGGGATGCATTTCATTCAAGCTTGTGTTCATAATTTTCTATTTAAACAAAGTCTGGCAAGGGAACAGCATCCAAATAAATTTTCTTTGCAGATCTAGATCAACTAAATCCAAGCCTTCACTGCTTCTGTCTCTCTCCCAGCGAGCGAGACAACATGTCATTTTATTATGTTTCGTTACATTGTTACTATACACTGTTATACTACGGTGTCATGCCACATAGGTAAACTAAACTTGTTATGCTACATTGATATGGTACAACACGTGTGAAATAAAAGATTCTTGTTTTATTTCTAAAACTTTTTCCAGACAAACTCCAAATCGGGCTTGAGCAGGGAAACAGTGACTGCGTCCAAACCTGCGTGAATGCATGGATTTAATGTCTGAGACATGTGTGTATTTGAAACAAGATAAAACTCTGTTTCTTTGGCCAATCCAGCCTCTTTTCAGATCCATCTTTCCGCCCGAAGTGAGAGGTTTGTATACCGATCAGTCTTTGCAGCTCTTATGGGAGGCATTGGATGAATGTCCGCACTCAGGTTACAACTTTCTGTCTTAATCAGATAAAGCCTGCCACATGAAATCCCAAGTTGAAGCGTGGCAGAAACCCTTTCACCGCATAACCCGATCATGGAACTTTAATTTAAGAAATTCTGAATCCAAGTCTTCTCCTGGGGACGTCTGGCGTGCGAATGTGTCTGTGAATATTCTCCTTCCTGAATTATATGAATTAAGTGTGCTCTGCTAAGTGAATGAATCAAAACAAACATGGCGTGCCCCTTTCTGGACTTGCGTTCTTTGATTTCAGCACCGTGAGATGGCATTTACAGCGACATGGTTACCCTTTATCATGACGGTGGTGGAGATGAGTCATGGAGGACGTAACAAAGCATGTGGACATTTTTGAACTGCTTCCCGCTGAGCGGCCGCTATGGGAACAAGGTGATTACAGGATAAGGGCAGACATTTCCGTTCATTTTGTTTTACTTCTGGGGAAGGGAAATACAGGGTTAGGGTTTGATTTAAGCTTATTTTCCTGATAAATAGGACGATTGTATATTTCCATCTCAGTGAAGTGAAGTTGTGCAAAATTAGTTCTGTACTCATTTCACTGACAGAGGCTGCCGGGTGCTCAGTATGAGTTATGTGTTATTAAAACAGTTGGACACCGATGCCGTTTGACTCTTTTTTGTCCCTTGAACACTAGAGCTGGATTTGTGTCCAGCGCCTCTGTTCTACATTCAGCTGATGACGGCATGAGGAACATGTTTCCTTACCAGCAGTGCTGGACGGCTGGACTGACGTGGCTCTATCCAGAGACTTCTGCTTCTTGTCTTTCTCCTTGTCCCGGCGTCTATGGCAGCGGTGGTGGTGGTGATGGTGGTGGGCTCTGTCCTGGACCTGGACTTGCTCTGGCCCCATTGAGGTCTGCGCCAAGCCGGGCCGCTCCAGGTCATACTCCTTCAGCTCGACCTCCTGTCGGTGCTGCGTCATGGACGATGCTGAGCGTCTGATCGGACTGAGGTCGGCAATCGGCTGAGAGCGAGAGGCAAACCGTGGAGTAATGTGAGGAACGCGTAGAGCGGAGGGGTAGCAAACTATCCACAACACTCAAAAGACACGACCAGAGGACGGAAACCTTCTATCCTAAGATTGAAGTTTAGCCAGTTCTTCTCCAGGCACAGACGTAGAAAATCATAAAGTGTGAGAATAATTAACAAACAAATAACAAAGCGTGAATATGAAACTGTTACACAACATTTCTGTAAGCTAAAAGGAACAAAGAAGAGGTGGGGTGTTGATTTCAGCCAAGGTATTCCTCATTCTTTAGTAAGCCACATGTCGTCATTGTCTTAATTCATACTAACAACACGGTATGATTTTCATAAAGACACTTCTTCAGTAAAAGGATACCTGTATTAAGTATCAGAAACCACTGGAGGATGGTTTAGAGAGGCTGTAATCACAGGGAATATGTGCTTTTTATTTGCTCAAGCTTGTCAATATACATTATAGGAATGGTATTAATGATAGGAGCGCCTCCCGTTTTAGTGAGCATGAGTTTCCTGATGAATTCAGGAGCGTGTTTCAGTGTGCATCTATCTGAGGAGAGATGCTTAAGCAGGAGAACGAATAAGTGGCGAACTGTTTGGACAGGAGCTGTTATTGTACATTGCAACGGCTACAGAGCAGTATTAGCACTCATTCGGAGTCTTGTTTCGAACAGAGTGATGCATATCAAGTCGAATTCGGCCGTTTCCGACCGAATGAGTGGCTCTTTAGCCGTCAGAAGCTCCTGTGTTCAGCCACTGCTTCTGACTGATGTGCAGGCAGTGTAACATCATTTTTCTTTTTGTATTTTCCTAAAAACGGCTGCCTGATGCATCCAGAAATGAGCTGAGAGCGTGATGAGCACGAACCAAAAGAGCAACGAGCTGAAATTCACTATACCAAACATCAAGAAGAAGCTGCCGAATGTTGTGACAGGTTGTTGAATTATTATAATTAGACAATAAAATATAAATTATAGTGGCTTTGAAAATCTTTAACTCTCTAATTCTTTGAAGCATTAACACGTCACCCCACCTAATTCTTATATCACTGACCAGTGCAGCTTCTAGGTAAACTGATGGAGAACTAGAACAGCAGCTCAGTTACCACCCCACCTGCTGGTTGCTATGACGATGTGGTTTCTGATTTCAATCGAAAGCATCAGCATGTATCTACGTTATAATGAATCTAGTATTATTGATCATTCTATACAAAGAAAACTCAATAAATGACAGATGATGTTTTCATTCACTGCTCTGTCCCAGACAGATTAAGGGTGACTGAGCTGTTCCTCTCGTTCTTATCCCACAGTTGGTCCTGTAGCTACAGCCCAGAAGACAATATCACAACACTGCAGGACATATTCATATAATTACCAGCCATCATTTATCCATCTTGCAGTCTTAAAATCTTACTTTTTGGAGAAAAGCCACATGCTTTCGATAAGAGTGTCTTTTTAAATTAGAGAAAACACGTGAATAAAAAGAGAATGAATGACTGGAGATGAATCGGATTTGTTCTGCTTGTATTGTTTGTAATAAATAAGATTTTAAGGCTGAACGTTAGATCAAATGACAGAAAACGCTCGACGAGTTTTGGGGTGTACAGTATTTGATTTAAAAAAATAGTTATTTCAAAGCACGAAGGCAATACTGCAGTCCCCGCCTTGTTTCACAATCACATACCTGGTCACCAAAAAACTACACACTACTACATTACTACATTACAACACATCACAACCACATTTTACGAGAGAGTAATACTTCACTGCTGCAGTTGACGGCTCAAAAGCAGGATATAGTGTCGGACGTAACCTGGATCTTCAGGGAGGTAATGACAAATGTGTGTGTTGCTTGTAGTGTGATCAGTGTGTTCTCTATTATCAGAGGGTCACTTTGTCTGTGATAATGGGAGGATGTGAGCTCTGCAGTGAGGTAAGAGGAGTGCATGGAGGCCAACACACACATGAGAAAGGGAAGAAAAGGAGGAAGGGGGGTGTGAGGAAGAGGAGGAGGAGAGAGGTGGCACAATACGTGGTACATACTGCCAGGTGGGTCCCGGGGGCGTGGCGAGGGTGGCTCCGCTATCAAACAGCACACACAAGAGGAAGGTGGCAAAACATTAGCAGTGAGCATCGAAAGAAGGAGAATGGGAGAACAGAAGAGGAGAGACTCGGGATGAGGCTGGTGATATTCCGTGTTCCCTGAGTGTCAGGTAATCGTATCAGAAGAGCCAACGACTAATTGAAACTCATCAATATTCACTTATGAACACACAGTTTATTCTAAGTCCATCCTGACACGACTCTGTCTCAGAAACAAGCATGGACTTGTCAGGATCCACCACAGGAGGATTTCAGTTAGAGAAACGCTAAACGGTCTAAATGCATACAATTTCCCAAATATCAAATAATCCATCCGGTGCGTGGAAGATTATGGTGCAAAATATTGAACAGCGCTGGAAACTCTCATCGAGAGAATGAGGTCAGATGATAAAAAGGCAACCCTGTGGCTGAGCTGGTAGAGCGGGTCGTCCAGTGGCAGCTCAGTGCAGGCAGCACTCACCCAGTGCGAGTGTGAACGTGAGCGGGTGAATGTCAGGCCTAAAGCACTTTGGGTACATTTTAGTATTTGGCTGGTGTTCATAGAAAGCTCCATTACATTTTTTAAAAATTAATTTATGCTGACGTGTGTAAAGGGAATGGCAACAATCACAGCTAATTGTAGCTAAGAAGCAAAATATCTTAAAAAGATCTTACAGAAATGAAAGGTGTTGAA
Source organism: Brachionichthys hirsutus (assembly GCF_040956055.1). Classification (NCBI taxonomy): domain Eukaryota; kingdom Metazoa; phylum Chordata; class Actinopteri; order Lophiiformes; family Brachionichthyidae; genus Brachionichthys; species Brachionichthys hirsutus. The sequence goes on along the minus strand of NC_090915.1, from coordinate 11,553,979 downwards.
GAATTTAAGGCAGATTAAGATCAGCGTGCAGCACTAGGAAACTTCAAGGGAAAATAGTTTAATGTTTTCCCCTCTCCTAGTGTACTTTTCCATGTAAAATAGAAAGCAATAGTGAACTCGTTTTGAAATCAGAATCCAGAAAGTATAGCTGTTTTTTTTTTCTTTTTTTACAGTAATTAAAACATAATGTAACACCGGCCTCGTCCTTTTAAGAGAAAGAGGGTGAAAAAGCGCAAGATATCAAAACGCAACATAAATATGAAGAAAGCACAAATACATAGACAAACAGTGGATGCTAAACAGACACCATCAGACAGGTGAAGCAGTTCAGGAGACAGACGGTGGACAGAGACATTCATATGCAGCAGCGACTAAATCTGAAGGAGGACGGTAAAGAACAAGTCAGTCAAACATGAAAGGAAATAACTGACATCATGAAAGTTTAAGGATTACCGCTAGCCTGACTAAATCCTATTGCTCGAACTGTGAATATTTTATGCAACTTGAACTGATGACGCACGACTTCAACACTCAACAGGAGTTTGCATGAGGTGATCTAAAATTATACTCTAGTTTACGACAAATGAAACTAGAGTCATTCTGATTCTAATTCAATCGGATTCCTTGTAGACGGTGATATATTACATAGCGACACAGCTCACGCCATTCGTCCTCATCATGAGTCAGCACGTTGACTTTAAGGTAGGCTTATATGCTTTGCTGGTTTCTTAAATTAGGAGTTAAATTAGGAGGGTGTACAAAGCTAGAGGCAGGAGCTAGTTAGCCCAGTGGAGCTTTAAAACTGGAGGGATGATGCTGTTAGTACTGAAAGCACCGGTCTACAGCAGCAACATGACAATGGCATTCATCTCTGTGAGGGCTGATCAATTCCGTTGAGGAGAGCAACCTGAAGGAGCAATGCTTAAAAGCGACGCGACTGACAAATCACTTTCAGAGTGCTTGCTGAAACAAAATCATACATTCAGTCTTCTGACTTCCTCTGCGTACATATTACCAACGATGGGCACATTGTAAGTGCATGAAATGAAAAGCATGATCATCCAGGTGGGGGAGAGATTTTACATTTGGCAGGTTGGGTTCAGCACGACGGAGTGACCGAGTGTCTCCGCTCCAAGAAATAGCTACCACGAAGCTTTTCTCTGCATTTTTACAATGTCTCCAAACTCAGTCATCTGTTTATTAGCTGATGTACCCATTTTATTATTTATATTTTGTTTCTTTACACCACAGATTCCATTGATGTAATATTGAATTGAGAAAGCATCCACAGCCTGTATGAACAGCAGTGACTGGGATCTTTCTACGGGCATTAACAGCAGGCATCGTGAGCAGGGCAGCGGAGGCCTTACGTAGTACTCAGCATTGAGTCGGGGCAGAGAAGCTGCTCTGCAGTGGCCCCCCAGGCTTGGGTACCTCTCTACGTCTGAACTGTTCTCCTCCCACTTCAGTTCAACCAGTTGCTGAAAGTTGAAGAAGAAGCAGAAGAAGTAGCATGTAGAGGATAACCTGAGGATGATGGGATAGTTCAGATGTCGCCATTGTACCTGCGGTGTGGAGGAACACGGCACGTCCTCTGACTGGCCTCTCTGAAGCTTCCTTCGACCTTTGGGCCTCTGCGCTGCCTGAGAAACATCCCCGGACTGAGAATGGTGCAAGGCGCTCCGCTGGTTTGGTCTGTGTGCAAACACACGAGAGCTCTGACTCTAATACCGGCAGCCAAACAATAATTAAGGTGGAAGGGAAGAAACACCCACACCGTGGCTGGAGAGGGCAGCGCCATGGTGCCCCTTAGCAAGGCACTGAGCTTATCTGAATGATAATGTTCCACTATGGCGAAATCATGATGATGCTGATATGACATTTATCATGTAGTCAAACACACTTTGCATTTAGTTTGTGATGAAAGTTTGTCATTGCATTTGAAAATAATGCAGACAATTTAAATATACATGTCTTAATATCTTAATGTTAAGAAATGAGAGGAAGTGTTTCCATTTCTTTATAATTCTGTTTATAAACGTACTTTACATTTTATGCAGTTATTTGTTTAACCATGTATTGGGGCAGCAGTGGCTCAGATTGGGCCTTGAGCTGGGAAGCGGATAAGCGCACCGGTTCACCATGTGTGCATTTATTCGGGCTCTACTGTGCTGTAGCTAAAAGAAAAGCATCACTCACGTCAGGTCCCTGTCTACCGAGCTGCTGGTGGTGGCGCTGGCGCTGGCGCTGGCGGTGGTGGAGGTGGAGGTGCTCGCCAGTAACTCTGCTTTGGCCTCTGGCTCAGTCTGTGGGGGAAGGGGCTGTTTGGGGCTGAGGAATGGTCGTTCTGCCTCCGGGATGTAAGTGAGGGGCAGCACAGGACAAAACAACGCCCTCAGTTTACTCTGCAGGACAGACCAATGACAAAAGTCACTGACTAATAAATTACCTGATTAATAAATAAAAATGTCTTTTTTTTAATGCACATATTCACCCTTCAGAATTTATTTTGCTTATACGTATGTCGAAATCAGTGAGAGGGAAAAGGGCAGATTACTGCAGGAAAATCCTAATAAAAAATAGGGTTAAAAATATACTAGATTTTATAAAAGTAACTAAATACATCGTGTACAAGTCTTCAATCTGATATATGGGATAAAGCTAATGATGGAACAAGCAAGATGACTTGTCTTTTAACTCAACTCATTTCAGTTGAATCATGATGTCCCTTAAATATCACTCAGCCACAGATAAACATTTACATCCATGCCACGTGGATTTCCAGCACAAACCACTTTAGTCATTGCTTTACGTACCTGAGGTGCACCTGAAGACTGCTGCAGCTGGAGTCGCTTGGCACGATTCTGCTTATAGTAGTCGAAGATCATAAACGCTGCATAGACCTTTCCCACAGTTAGCTCATTGTCTAAAGGAGAGTGCAAAGGGAGAAACAGTTCCTGCACACGGACAGTAGATGGCGACACACAAACAGTAACAGTCAAAGAGAGGGAGGCGGGCAGGTCTGGTCAGTGAAACAAACTGTAAGCAGTTCACGCCTCATCACCTAATTTGTTTGTTGTTTCTATATGTGTGTTGGGGGGGGGGTGTTTTTTTTATATATAACTTTTAGGGCTCAATTAAATTTAAATTGAGAAGTCAAAAAATTGTTAATCCTCAATTAACTAATTTCTAAAACAAATACTTGTGCCACAAATACAATAGGTTAAAATGATGACACCAATAACCACAGCATTTTAAAAAATTTGGATTCAATCGCAAAAACCACACGTTTATATAATACGTTTAACTATAAAGCAGGGTAACGATAATAAAGTAAGCAAAGAGAAAAACATATTTACTTCATTTAAAACAAATAGGAGTTTGGGTGTCTTCAGCAGAGCACACTGCATCTAATCAGAACTGTAGCTCACATTTATGTGGCGTCACCAGCAGGTCGACAGTCTTCTGCGACAGGTTGGGCCAGACTCGGTTTAGCTCCCTCTTTAGGTCGGCATCGCACAAATGTTGTGCCAGAACCCCTGGAGATGTTCCCGCAAACATGTCACATCAAATCGGCACCAGAGCGATCGCTGCTATTCACATTCATATCGGAGCTGTCAGACTGGCCGCAAGGGATTCTGGGCTTTGCAGTTTCAGTCTCTCACCAGATGCCAGTTTGATCTCCAGGGCTGTGCGAATCAGGGCCATCAGTGTGGAGGTGAATTGCACGGTGTTGTCATCGGCAATGGGCATGTTCATCTTCACTAATCGCTGCGAGGAACAGAAGCAAAGGGAGGGGGGGGGGGGGGGTGAACCAGCAACAAACAGCTCAATGAAGGGGGGGTTATCAATTTTTACTAAACCCAAAGATTATTAATATAATGACATGAAGCCGAGGCAACTTGCATAGCTTTTGCCATTTTTGTTTGTTCAATGATGTTTGTGTGAACTTCATTCAACCGTTCAACCACCGAATGGTAACCGGTGTTCTTTATGTGAACACACACTCCAAACGCACAGGGATTCGTCCTAAACTGACAGATGACAGATCATTTTATAAAGCACGCTAGCTTCTCAGGCACCAGTGATCGTCCTCGTGACGTTAAAGTGGGAATCATCTCCTTTCAGGGACCAAACAGGTCCCTGCCGGGTCAAGACTCTCTCTGATTGTCTTCATATTCCATATGAACAGGGAGACCCTTATTCGGGAAGAAGAGCGCTCACAGGACAGCGTCAGCCATATCAGGCACATAACTACTGACGTACAGAAACATTTACAATATTAGCATCCTGCTATACGGAGGTGAGACATGGCGTCTCTACGCCTGGCAGGAGCGACGGCAGAACGAACGAACGAAGGCCGTCTTCCCGAGAAGGTTCAGTTTTAGTCAAACTGCCATAGGAGAAATACCTTTCTCTTCATGTGTGATTTTGTTTTTCTGACACTTATTCCTTTGAGCTATGGATCCAAACAATCCTCTGTGATGTGTTTGTTCACCTTCCTCTGTGATTATCAGAGGCAGCCTAGTAGAGGAGGATCCCCTCCCCTCCATCAAGCAAAGGAGATAGAAAGAAAGTTCACTTTGTTAATCCCACAACATACAATTTTACACACAAATTAATGGCGAGATACCCAGCTAGCAACTTCTGGGGTTTTGTGTCTTGCTCAAGGGCACCTCGGCAGTGCTCAGGAGTCAAATCGCACTCTCCAACTACCAGTCCACACTTCACGCTTCTGAGCAATGGGGATGCTGCAGCGATTCTATAGCACTGCTCCTCCTCTGTTTCTGCAGAAGTAGCATGTGGCTGAACTGCCTCGTTCATTTCATTCTCGACTCATTGAATGAGGGTTCAATTCTAGGTTTCCTGACGCGATTGTCACTGCAGATCTGCAATGAACATGCATGAAGTGGAACTACAGTACTCTTCCACTCCAATGCGTGTTGCGCTAATGCGTCAACAGGAAATAGCGGCTTGCCTGATGCTCCATTATAACCACTAACATGCCATGATGAGCAAAACATCAGCTCTGCGGAAGTAATTCACATAAAATGATTACAATAATGATTCTATCTCATGAGCAGATGCAGAATTCTTGCTGCTTGTCTTTTCCTAGCTCTGTTTCTTTCGACAACCACGTCCTGACTGCTCAACATGGAGCTCTAATGCACACACACACATAGGCCTTATGTGTGTGTGCGCGCGCACCTGCGTTAGCTCATTCCATCTATCAGCTGGGTATGGATCCCTGTGTATATGGATTACGTGTGTGGCTGAAGAGACAATCTTGAAACGTTACAGACGGATGCTGGTTAGTGGCGACTGCTCTCTCGCTGTTGCTATGAGACGAATATCAAAATATTCTGAGTCTGTCCAATGTGAATATATTCTCTTAATTTTTTTGTTTCATGTCATTAAAATTTAAATATCATTGGGTTTAGGGCTGCTTGTTGGACAAAATAAGTAATATACGTCACCTTCAGTTTTATTTTCTGAATTGTTTTTTATCTAAATAGTAATACATATTTTGGTTACAGTAAGTTCAAATGTTTATGGTCAGCACTAAATCGTAAATAGACTGTAGAATCTGTAAGGAGTCAGAATAATTACTTTATAGCACACTGTTACCATTATTAAGGACATGTATTGATCTGCATAGATCCATTGCATGCAATACGTACATCTCATTCACAATGAGGTTCGAGGGGTGGTAGAGCCATGCAGTAGATATAAAACCTTAAAAATTGTAGCTGAAGGTTTCCCTTTTTTCAAGGCGCAAATTAACTGCAGGAGTAAAACAATGTAGATGGGGAGATGAGAGGTGAGGAACAAGAGGGGCAGAAGGGGAAGTTTCTTGACTGGATAAAGTGCATGCTTGCCGCACCCCCAGAAAAGAGAGGCCGCTGCCCATATAGGAGCATCACACAAATTTAGAATTGTGAGCACATGCGCTCGCAGGCACAGAATATTCATGCTGCAAACAAACACACACAGTGAAGTTTGAAGAAGGAGAAAAGAGGATACACACTTCTCAAGAGGAGAAACAAAGAAGGTTCGAAACAGAGGACGGTGACCACAGAGCATGAAACTGGAAGGTCGAGGGTAGCGGGGACAATTGTGACTGTCAGGGGGAGATGTGTTCATTAGGAAGAGAGGTCAACAAGGAGCGTGAACAACTGTGGCTTAGTTGGAGGGGAAAAAACAAAAAAAACTGAAATATAGGACATCCTTGATCTCAAGTGCACTGCTGCTCTCTGTGTTCTATTTGGAGATGTGACCACGTCAAACAGAGACATTTTAATCCTGGGCCAGGGCAGAGCAGCTTTATACGTGCATGAGTCACTATGACATCTGTGGACACACTGGAACTGCGTGCTAATGGCTAAGCAGCCGCCACAGGGAATACCTAAGGATAGTTGAAGTGTGTACCTGGCTCCCACTTAACTCATGCACAAGTCTAGGACATAGGACAAATGTGTGAGGTTCTCCTTCATTAAAGTCACTAAATGAAACGGAGCAAAAGGGAGTCTGAACTGTTCCATCATGCAGTGACGAGAACTCCCTGATTAGCATATCAATCTGGACTGGACAACATCCCAAGCGCATAAAACGGACTTGAAATCTGCAAACATAATTTCGACTATTTTCCCATCCAGGTGATTCAAGGCTACTTTTGGAGTCCACATTATTAATCTGTCCAATAGTGTTTCATTATTTCCTCTTTTTGGTTAACATTGCTGATGCAACCTCCATTTCTGGGCGTTGCCATAATAACCTGCAGAACACTAAACATTACATTTGTATTTAGTTTATAAACTATAGTCATAAATTTAAATGATGGCATTATGAATTGTTATTACAATTAATCCTCAGGGGAATATGATGCCACGCTTTATGGTAATCCATGCTTGTTAACCTCATGGAGGCACCAGGCATCTCCGACGTCGCTGAAGTTTATCCTCCCGGGACCATCAATGTTGGCCAGAAGTGTAAATAAAAGAAAAAGAAAATCAGAAGGCCATCATTTAGTCATTATTTTTGTGCAATGAAATCGTATTTGGAGTTTTCATGTGCGCTTGTAAAATCCACTGCATGGCAGTCTCTCACAAATCTCTGGAATTGGAAAAATGAAAGAAAAAAAACCCCTCACAATATCTGTGAGATTTATAAAAGCATTTAAATGAAGAATTGATGCACCAAATCTACCTCTCAGGGCTGCCTTGCTGAACAAATCACAGTGAATGGAACATCCTCGCAGTCAGAAATGGGGTTAGGTCTCTAAGAGCTCCTGCAAAAATGGTAGATCTTTTGTCAGCAGCAAAGCTGATAAGATTGCCAAAGCGCCAGCTAAATTAGAATTAAGAGCCAGAAGAGGATCGAAAAAACTTAATTCTCTTCTAACATTTTCAAGCACAAATCTGTTTCAATATTTATATACACTTGTAACCAGCAGCTGGCGCTAGCGTTTTGATAGGATTTAGAGGGATGTCTGAGATCTATCTATTGTTTCTGAGTTTCGTGGCACTCCAGCAGGAGGTCAGAGCAAACAGCAGATCCTCAAAGAGCAGGACAAGGCCACAGATGGACAGATGGACAGAAAAAAACAAGACAAACGCAGGCCAAAGGATAAAGACTTGCAAGACAGTGACAAAAGCCTGAATATCAATAACAAGGAAGCGGAGAACCAGGAGGGACTGCAGGGGAAAGGGGGCGGAGCAGGATGGAGTACTTCTACCTTATAGGCGACTCGGGAGGGACATTTCTTTCCCAAACCTAGAGGAGGGGACATGTCGCGAAGCATCTCGTACATATCACGGTAACTCATGCGCCCACTTCCCGGGGGAAGGAGGTAGGAGCCCACGGGAGGAGGAATGAAGATTTCCCAGGTGAGGTGATGTTGGGATCAAAAGGAGGAGGGGGAGTTACATTATCGTAGAAAATCGCAAAATCCAAAAGATAGAACAGGAGGGGAAAGAGAGGAATACACAGAAATCCTTGTTAATGAGATTTCTAGGATATCATGATCTGGAATCCCATCCCATAAAATAAAAATGATGGGAGGATGCTCCAGAGTATTCCCTGTGCGGAGGTAATGGATGCAGGGATCCTGGTGGAAAATGAGAGTATTTTATCTTAAATGATTACTCCTGGGAAAATGCATCTTTTGAGAGAATCAATCGCACCACATGAAAGATGGCTCGAAAGCCTCAGATATAAACGGCAAAGACAATTCTCAAAGCCCTCGAGCAACACAACCGCACACATTTTCCTTCTTGTCAGCTCAAATTCCATTTTAAATCAGGCGGTTCGTGGAGATTCTATGTCTAGTAAAAGCAAAGTTACTGACATGACAAGCGTAACGCTGAGTGGTGGCACGCGGGTGGATTTTCTATCACGCCAATAACAGAAGAAATAATGATTTTCAAAATGTTAATACTGCAGTTTATACTGTTATAATTCTATTTTATGTCTGAACCTTTGAAGGTCATGCCTTCGGATCGTTCTTGGCTTGCTTTGTCTGCATGGTGTGGCTCTCCTCGGGTGCAGCGCCTTAAAGTCGTGAGTTTAACACTGACTCAATGACGTCATTCAAGAAGTTTCATGCAGCTACGGTACTCCTGGAGCCAAAAGTGGGCTCCACAGTGGCCGTTGATACGCAGCTTATAGGAAAGATGGTTGTGAACACATCACAGGCAGCAAGTGGTTTATGCAGCCGGAGCATTTTGGGAATATCTCTGGCTTTGCCTTTTTGACTCTGCAGCGACCGTCCAGTGCGTAGCCACAGCTACAAACTCTTCAGAGAGCCACCTTTCAAAAGAGGCGATTATTTCTCACTCAAAAGACAGATCTTCTGCGGACTGCTCCTTGAAGATGCCCACGCTTTCGGCATGCTAACAAGCGGAAGCGGTAACCAAGGTGGAAACAAAGCACACAATGCTGTTCTTCCACTCCCGTGTTTGGGAGCAGACATCGCATCTTGCGCTTTCTGTTTCAGCCTGACTTGTGGGCATTGTTTCCTGCACTCGCTATGGTTACCTGCCAGCTGGTTAGTGGAGTATCAATGCATGTTACTATGCATGTTCGGTTGGGTCATTCTCGGGAACCGCAGGGAATGAGAATGGACGCTCACAGTCCCTTTGGAAACAAAACGACTGTGTGGGAGTGCAAACCTTATACGCCACCCTGTTAGGGCACTTCTTCCCCAGGCCCAGAGGAGGCGAGATAAAACGTAACAATTTGTACATATCCTGATAGCATATCCTCCCGCTGAAAAAGACAACACATGTTCAAGAGGTTAGTTTACAGGCGATGTCATTGCATCTACTGTATCTAAATGATTTGGATTTTTTAATTTTCATTACATTTCTGTTGATTTTACTTTACTTTTTAAATCTGCAAAATGAATGGTCTATATGTCATGCAATTCCCGAGGAAAAATAGATGATTTAGGTCAGGTTAATATATTAAGGGTGATAATACTGGAATCCAAATTTGAAATACGCATGAAGCAGAAAGAGAATGCGTAAGTTGTTCCAGTTATTGACACGTCTGAGAAAAATATATTTTTTTTTAAAGTGCTTAACATATCCAGAGGCACCTCTCCGGTGCAAAAGTGATGAGCACGTAAAGTTATGTGAAAATATCACCCCAGAAATCCTCAGGCAGGCGGACAGACAGACCCCCCCCCTCACTTTCTTCGTGGTAGGGGATAAATCTCACCTCTTACCTCTTCCTTTCCTCACAATTAAAACAAAAAAATAAAATAGCGGCTGTAAACTGCAGAGGTCATTTTACTCATGCAGGAGCAATCCTTTGGTGTTTAACAAATAATTTTACATGAAATCGTAATTTAATAATTTTGAAATAAATCAATCTTGTCCTTTAATAAAATAAAACCCCCAATAAAAAAGGACAAGTCTTTTATATATTCCCGGCAGCAAGCTCGCATGAAAATGAGTTAAAGCAGTTAAAACACACCGAGTGCAACTGGAGGCACTTCTCTGAGCTTTTAAGCTAATTTATATTCGATGGAATAAATAATGATGCCTCCCCCGGAATGTCTGCCAAGAGATGGCAATTTCCTACTTTCACATCTCACACCTCTCCTGGAGTCCCTAGTCCCTGACAAGGAGCCTTATTTAAAACTTAATGAGCCTTACATAATCTGTGTGAGATTGTCAGAACTCATATTGTGCTCGAGCCAAGATAAACAGTGTGGATGTGAGGGCCAGAGGGAGCCGGAGCAAACCTGCATCCCTCCCGAAAACAAATAGGAACGCTTTCTCGTCACGCCGCGGAGATGGGCTTTGGAGCGCCATCATGCAGCGACACAGAGGGCTGAGGGGACGCGAGGTGGAGCACCGGATTTACATGCATGAGTTTATCTGACAGGGGGGGGGGCACGTAACCCCAGACAAGCTTAATGCCAAAATGGAATTTTTCTACGTCATATTGGAGGCAGTCATCCTGCCTGAACGCAGAAGACAGGCTTGCATTGCTGTTTCCCACCTCCCAATTAAAGCACACGCTCCTCTTTAACACGGGGGGGGGGGGGGGGGTATACTGATGAACCGCTTACCAGGCTGCAGGGTCGTACTCTGCCCACACGCGGATGAATTCATCCAGGTGATGTGGGCCCAGGATGGACGCGTCCCTGGTCAGATATTCAAAGTTGTCCATGATGACGGCAACGAATAGATTCAACATCTGGAGAAGGAAAAGAGAATCAAATGAAAAATAATAATAATGGAGAGAAAAAAGAATGATGAGAATTTTTTTTTTATTCATTTTAATAGAAGTTTTAATAGAAATATTAATTGAAGTTATTATAGAGATTGAATATTGGTTATTTGGAGCTTAAACTACATGTTTTATTATACTGCTGAACATTTTGCATAATCTTTATAAGCTGAACCAGCTGATCTATAAATTGGTGTTTATTTGAAAATAAATCTCTTGTTAAAATGTGCTTTTTCCCCCCTCCGTTTTCTTTACGATGTTTTAACTGTGTTTGATATGAAAAATAAATAAACACACTAAACACACAATTTTAGTTTACATGACCTTAAGTTTTTGGCAAAAAAACAACGTTTGACGGCTCTCTGTTTCCCTTCACACTGACCAGGAAGGAGCAGAGGAAGATGAAGGAGACGAAGTAGAAGTAGGCAAAGTCGCTTCCACACTCCTTCCCGACGGTTCCTGAGAGCCTATCACACGGCCGGTTACTGAGACACGCCAACATGATCTCATGCCACGCCTCGCCCGTCGCACTCCTGAGAAGCACACGAATCGCAATGAAGGTCACAGGTACACGGGAGTGGGGGGGGGGGGGGGGGTCAGCATCAGCAGCTGGTACTTTTAGAATACGAAAGCAGTGCTACCTGAAGAGGAGGGTAAGGGCCTGCAAAAACGTCTGGAAGTTGTTGTGGTGATTTATGGCTGTCTCGTCAATCAGCTCAATGTTTCCGAACACCTGAGGCAGCAGGAGAGCAGGTGGTGAAGGCAAAGCCTGGACTCTACTGTTATAATGAACTACTGGAGCAGAGACTCCTCCGTCTGGGACCGAAACAGAGACACGCCTTCAACTTTGACATCTTTGCTTTTCTTCGGCAGGAAATATTTCTGTCGGGATTTCTGTATTTATTTTTCTCTGATCCTGTTTGTGGTATATTTTAAATATGATGTTGCATCATAGCCCACAAAGATTTAAATATGACTGTGACATTAAAAATTATAAATGAACATTTAAATAAAGACCACTCTCCTTTGCATCCAATGCAATTTGGATTCCGTGAAAATCATTCTACAGAGTTTGCAAACTGTCTGTTTATAGAAAAGATTCAACGCCTGTTGGACACCAATCCCAGCGTTGGTGCAGTATTTCTGGATCTGAGAAAGGCATTTCACACTGTAAATCATGAAATTAACCCATTTAAATTTTTCTTTGGATGCTATTCAGTGAATAAAATCATATTTAGAATTGCGTCTGTATTAACAGTGTCAATCAACATTTCTAGATGTCCCGGTTGGTCTGCCTCAGGGGTCAATACTTGGTCCACTGTTATTTTCTATGTATATTAATGACTTGTCAAATTCATGTGTTAATGTTGAATTTCAAATGTATGCCGATGATGCTGTCATCTTCACTAGTGCAAAAAACCTTTCATAACACTTGGGGCTGCTAGAATGTTTCTGCATTCTATGATTTTGTCACACTTTGGACATTGCATTACATGTTGGTCACTGGCAGGTGTAAATACATGCAAAATCATAGAATCACTCTATAAAAAATCATTAAAGGTCTTTGATAGAAAACCAATGTCATTCCATGTTTGTAAAATTTTTAAAAAGTACAATTTATTGAGCCTTGAGAATTTTAAAAGTTTTAAAATTGCTTGTCTAATGTACAAGGTGTTACATGGACTTGCCCCGCCACCCATGTCGGACTTTCTTAAAAAAAGGGCACACAGCGGTTCCAGGACCAGGGCCTCCTCTAGAGGGGACTGTGAGGTCCCACTCAGAAAAACTGCCTTTGGACAAAATGCTCTTTCTGTAAAGGCCAGTAAGATCTGGAACAGTCTTCCACTCGCCATCAGGGAGCGTCCCATATTACAAACCTTCAAAACTCACCTCAAGCAGTGGTTGAAAGTAAACCAGTCCTGTAACCACTAGCTCTAAACCTTTTAGTAATGTACTGTATTGCGTCGTGTTTTTATTGTAACCTCTTGTTCGTTTTTAAGTCTTGTTGTGTTTTTATTTATTTATTTATTTATTTCTGGTTTATTTCTTTTACTTTTACTTGCCTAGGGACTGCGGATGTAAATAAGCATTTTTGCTAGAATCCGGCATATTTACATCTATTAGATTATTCTGTATCGATGTTCATTAATGTGCACTGTCCCTATCAAATGAATGAATGAATCTAATATAAAAGACTAGAAAAGCACTCGGAGAGCGCAGACCTCCGCCAAGCAGCTCATTCCCCTCCTAATTGGATTTACACCGTCCACATGGTGATCTGGATCATCATCAAGAGGTTCTAAATTGTTCTTGGTATCTTTATACACCAACCATGAAAAGTAAATCAGAGTTGATTTTTAACCGATTCTTTAATCCGTAAATGGGGTTTCCAATGTTAAAAAGTTTGTAAAATCAGATCCAGATGACATTCGGTGGTGAGATAGAGGCCCCTGCCCTACATGATTGTGTCAAATTCCATAAACATCAATCAATAATCAACCGAGATATTGAGGAATAAAGTGAAGCTCCATTGACTGCAAAGTTAACAAAAATGTCAAAGTGATCCAGAATCCAGGATCTCTTCTGGATCATCACCAAAATGTAATCGTCCGTTCCTGGTAACATTCCCAACATGTCCTGGAAATGTCATCAAGATCTGTCCAGAACAGACAAACAAACCAACGCCAGAGAAAGCATAGGTGATAATCAGGAACCAGGTCAGCAGGACCTTTAATATTCATGGCACCTTCAGCAGCCTCCATCCCTAATTACTTCAGATTAATGCAGATTCTAGAGAATGGAAATCTCAGTAAAATCTATTTATATCTGTAATCCGCTGTTATGTCCAGTGCATTGCTCTGAGCTTACACTGAATGAAGGCAGACAGAGAACAGATAAACTGTCACAACCTGTAATGTCAGACGTGAGTTCAGCAAACCGGAGGCCTCTTTTTAAATATGTATCTGCCCCACAGCCACTTCCATCCCTCTAGCCAATCAGCAGTGGCTGCTGGGCCCGGGAGAACTCTGGCAGCAATCCATTATGACTGAACAGCAACTGACTTTTGGGGACGAAACAGTAAGACACACAAAGAGCAGACAAACCGAAGCTTACTCTAAAATCGCACAGCCCCCTAAATTAGTTGCATACTTATGCAATCCATTGCAGTAGCCATGCAACACATGCTGCGTGAATTCAGGTCTACCAAAGTGTTTACTGCTAGCATTGCTGCTTCGCACAATAACACGTATAACAAACAAACAGAATGATGTCAGCAAACACAATCTGCACACACAGATCTGAGCGGTGGAATAATGAACTCAAACAGGTCATGGCACCCGGGGAGCTGCACCAGACCTTATTCCCTTTGCTCCCTTCTTGTCACAGCTCACCTGCATTCCGATGATGGCGTAGATGAAGAACAGCATGGCAATGAGCAAGCAGACATAAGGCAGAGCCTGAAAACACACAGAAACGCAGGTCAAACATCGACGGAACCACCAACTCGCCCGTCCTTGACCAAAGCAGCTAAGAGGTCTTATTCAAGGACCCGATCAGCTGAGCCGACCCGCACGGTCCATTCTCTTCATCCTGTTCATGTTGCTGTGAAAAGGAGGCGGACGTCTGCTGTAGTTTAATAGCCACCTTTTGAAACTTGCCATATACTGTCCATCTTCATTGAGCTAAAGGCTCTCACTGCTGATATTAAACCTGCTGGTAAGTCCCATTTCATTTAACGAGCCCCAGGAAAGCATCTTTTCTGATTGAATCCTTTCAAAATACAGTTTTGAAATATGCTCTATATCAATGTGGTCTTATTCACACGCACGCACACACACACACACACGTCCGGATGCAAATGAAGGCGTGCAGAACTCGCCTTGAAGGACTGAACGAACGTCCACAGCAGGATGCGGATGGTGTAGCCCTGCCGCAGCAGCTTGATGAGACGAGCTGCCCTGAACAGCCTCAAGAAACTCAGATTGATCATCTTGTCCTGAGAGAGAAAACACAGAGGCTCTGAGGCATCGGAATATAAACCAGGGAGGAAGGTTTTGTGACTTGAAACTGCGCACTCATCATTTTATATGGAAATAGTAGCCGAAAGCAATACATCACAACCTTGCTTATCGTTTCCCCCCTTGCTTCAAGCCTACTGGATCAGTTACGACCAGTAGCTTACCGTGGCTTATTCTAACATTTAAAATGTGTAATAATAATAACAAAGAGGTTCATTGGTAACAGATGGCGGCATGAACGTCCTCTAAAGCAGCGGTCCCCAACCACCGGGCCGCGGCCCGGTACCGGTCTGCGGCAGGAAAAAGGTTGGGGGCCGCTGCTCTAAAGGCTCCGTCATCAAGAGCAAACAGTCCAACAGTTTAAGAGAAATAGGTCTCAGTTTGCAACAGCAAGGATTCTGAAGCCTTCAGCATCAACAGACCATAATATCATCAGAAGGTTCAAAGAATCTTGATCATCTGGATTTTACTTTCAACTTGATGAAGGCATCGATGCAGCAATAAACGTTATTGTTCTGGGACACGAGACAAAGGGTATTCTTTTTACATCGTCACAAAATCAGCGGACAACAAGAAAAGCCACTTACCGTCTAAAGGTGTCAGGTGTGACACGGGGGCAGAGTGAGGGCACAGGCGCCAGGAGAGACGAAAGATGGAGACAGCGAAAGAGAAAAGAACGAAACGCAGAAGAGAAGAGAGAGAACAGAAGAGCAGTGATCACATGAAACGAATGTCACACGAAGAGAACGACTTGCTCTAAACTGCATTCCAAAGACACTGCTTCGTGTGACCGACATGCAAGCATCTATGTTCCTCTTTTATTTGCTGCAGCTGCTGGACCTATGAGAATGCCCGGAGGCTGGGGGTGATGGCGCCCGGATGGCCGCCCCCCTTACCTTAATCTCTGTGACCAAGATGTCCGTGACGCTTCCGAGCACAGTCACAAAGTCAAACACGTTCCAGGCTGCCGTCAGGTAGTTCTACAAGACAAAGACATGATGATGATGAATATATTTATTAGATAGAATGTTAGAGTACAAGTACAGTCACACAGCAGCATGTATTACAGTACAAGTACAGTCACACAGCAGCATGTATTACAGTACAAGTACAGTCACACAGCAGCATGTATTACAGTACAAGTACAGTCAAACAGTAGTATGTATTACAGTACAAGTACAGTCAAACAGTGGCATGTATTACAGTACAAATACAGTCAAACAGTGGCATGTATTACAGTACAAATACAGTCACACAATATCATGTATTACAGTACAAGTACAGTCAAACAGTGGCATGTATTACAGTACAAATACAGTCACACAATATCATGTATTACAGTACAAGTACAGTCAAACAGTAGCATGTGTTATAGTACAAGTACAGTCAAACAGTGGTATGTATTACAGTACAAGTACAGTCAAACAGTAGCATGTGTTATAGTACAAGTACAGTCAAACAGTGGTATGTATTACAGTACAAGTACAGTCAAACAGCAGCATGTATTACAGTACAAGTACAGTCAAACAGTGGCATGTATTACAGTACAAATACAGTCACACAATATCATGTATTACAGTACAAGTACAGTCACACAGTAGCATGTACTACAGTACAAGTACAGTAACATCCTGTCTAAGAGGAGCATTTCTAAAAGCCCTTGCGGTCTTGTTTCCGTTGAAAGTCCTTCGTACATAAATCATCGACATTTAACAATACCAATAAATTAAAAATGAATTACTCAATTGATGCAAAATAACTAAATTAAAAAGACACATACTATGTACAACGTAGGTGGACAAAAAGGGGGGGGGGTTGATCCGGAGAGAGTCGTGGTGACTATCTCCATTTCTGCCCCCCTGAAAGGTGAATTTTTAGGGCCGTTTTGAATGAGGCCAAAGAGGTGCATGTTTTGAGGGCAGGGGTCAAACAGTTCCACCCTTAGGGGGCAGTATTGTAAAAAGATGTTTTACCCATGTTAGTCTTGTACAAACATGGAGAGATCGAGCTCAAACGTAACAATGATAAACATCTCTGGTACAATTCCAGGTTTGCTTCTTATGAAAGAAAAGGGGTTGCAACTATTTTAGTGGCAATTTATTAATCTTTACAAGTACAACTGAATTTGAGTTGAGATTTAATATACAATACCGGTACTGCTGGAGCCGATCCCAGCTTTCCGGCTTCCTCCCACCACCAAAAAGATGCAACTTAAGCAAATTGGTTTTGCTAAATGATCCGTATAGGTGTCTGTCTATGTTTGGCCTTGTGATGAACTGGTGACTTATCCAGGGTGTACCCCGCCTCTCGCCCGTAGACTGCTGGGATAGACTCCAGTAGATCCCGGGACCAGGATTCCGGATTAAGCAGTTAAGAAAATGAAAATGCAAAATAAATATTTGTTTTGTCCTCATTGTGGAAATAAGTGCCCTTAGTGCAGGGACTTTCTAAGGTGCAGGTTAAATTACAGATAAGGTATGTGTTTATGAAAAAGTTGCAGCGGTTGTTCATGCAGCTCCTGATGCAGCTGCAGTCTGAAGAGATGCTGCAGCCGAGTGTTCATACCAGCAGATGCAGGCTCATCCACCTGAGCTCAATAAACAGGTGGAGGCAAGTGCTGTGTGTGAAAACCTATTTAAGAAATGGGCCGCATAATTGGAACTGAACCAGACTTGAAACGCCTCGGTGCGGCGCTGAAAGCCCCCATGTCGAGGGAGATTTATTCTTTGTCAGCATTTTTCGTTTTTTATTATCTGTAAACACGGTATAACAATAAATTCCTGTCTGGCAGAGAACAGCAGAGCATAAAGTCTGGAAAGCTCACCAATGGACCGAAGGCAATAATCTTGAGGATGCACTCCAGTGTGAAGAGGGCTGTGAATACGATGTTCAAGTATTTCAGCATCGACTCGTACAATTCTGGAGCGCCGTAAAACTGAGGAGGAAAAGGCACACAATGAAAACAGCACGCAACACAGAGAACGGAGTTTTGTCTCGATTTTTGTGGAGGGAGGACCCACTACCTCTAAGTTTTACGTGATAATACATAAATCAAAATCATTGATATTAAACTCAATTTGTAAATTTTATGTATTTTGTATTTCTGAAAAGCTGTAAAACTTCAGGTTTTAGGGCGAGTTTTTTGTGGATGAATCTGGATGGAACCAGCTTTTCTAATTGAATACAGTGATTAACAGAGATTTTCTCTTGAGACGGAGAGTAAAGGAACTGCATGTTGGGGTTCTGAATTGTTTGCTTTCATTTCATTCTCCCCTCTCCCTCTCCCTTGGCAGTGGGCGTGGCAGAGCTGACACATCTGTGATCAATCATCCAATTCCCCAACTGCTTATAGTCCCTCAGTCACCAATCACCAGACCACCCAGATGTCTCCCGTGCCTGTTTCCCGTCCCCTCCGATCTGTTCCTGGTTTTCCCGTTCCAGTCCCTGCTCTTTGGTGAAGCCGTTCCGTTCTCTGCCGTTTCTGAACTGTAGGCTGAGTATTTTGATTTTGTTTGAGTTAACTACCAGCCCAGCTGTTGTTCCTGCACTTTCGTTTGGCTGCGATTTTGTGTTGTTTTCTCACTGGACGTTCCAGCCCGTCCACCCCTCAGTACTGTTTTAGTCTCTAAATGTCTCTGTTTTTTTGGGGTCTTGCTCTGCTCGTTGGCCTTACGGGACGCAACACTGCAAGCACACAAGCGAATCGTTCTGCTGTACGGTGGTGGGCTTTGATTTTTAAGTGTTGACCCTGTCTGCAGGCCAGACCAGTGGCGTTGCTGTCATCGCATCTCTGCCTTAAGAAACACGGATGTCACGGTCTGGATGCATGGAATCGGCTTCTGCGGACCCTTTTAAATATGTATTTAAATCGTGGGCCGTCTTCGCACGGGGGGACCAAATGAATGGCTGGGACAACATGGCATCACTTTTTTATGACTGATTAGTGCCCGAGGATTGGCGGGAGGAAGCACTGACCTTCATCATCAGCACGACTGTGTTGAGGGCGATTAATGTCATGATGGCGTACTCGAATGGGGGCGACACCACGAACTTCCACATCTTGTACTGGTAGGACTGCTTGTTCTCTGGCATGTATCTTGTCAGCGGCTTGGCGTTGATGGCAAAGTCAATGCAAGCCCTCTGTTTGATGGCAAGACAAACAAAAGTCAACACTGCAGTTTGAGGGTCTGTGACCAATAACTAAAAGTTTATTTACAAAAAAGCAACATGATTTTAGGTATCCGTGAGGCAGAGCGTGCTTTATTAGTGTTTTGTTGGGACTAAAAACGGAATCAATTTCAATTTGGGATCCAAGAGTCGTCTTGAGAAACAAGGGAATCAGCATCACCTCATTCTTCTCGAGGCTACACTCCGACATGGCCTTGTCTCCCTGCTCCTGGAAGGTGATGATGATCAAAGCCACAAATATGTTGACGAAGAAGAAGGGAAACACCACAAAGTAGACCACGTAAAATATCGATGTTTCCATGCGGAAGCCCGGGTTTGGGCCTTGGTCCTCGTAAGTGGCGTCCACGGAATGTTTCAAGACCCTGGAACAGAGGAAGCTTCAAGACGTCAGGCCCTCAACCATTTTCCAACCTTCTTAGACTAATTCAGAACATTTTCCAGTCATTTTTCTTAAAAGGAAAGTCTAGTCCTACTGAGGAATGTAAGTCACAATATCTTACACTGCATGGTGGCGAGTTCACGAGTCACCATGAATTAAAGCAATGAATTAAATTAGAATACGATGATCAGCAGTCCTTGACTGAGATGAGAGGATAATAAATGGAGATTTAGCTCAGATGCAAACTGAAGGCGTCTATGCGAGCGGCTTGATTACATCTTTAGAGAAGGCAGAGCAATTAAGCCTGGAGAAATGAGTTGGGTTTAATCTGCTCTTGTCAGCCTACAGGTGTGCTGAGTGAGTTTCAAGAAACAGAAGGGAATTCTAGTGCAAATATAACAATTAAAAGTGAAAAGAAAAAGAAAAAATCTAAAGTTTCATATTCAACTTAGAACAAAAGATGGTGTACAGAAGCTCGTTGGAGGTTTCTGACTTACATCGGCCATCCCTCTCCCGTTGAGACGGTAAAGAGTGTCAAGAAGGCCCAAAGAACATTGTCATAGTGGAACTCGTACTTCTTCCACTCTCTGGGCTGAGCTGTCACATCTTCCTTGTCATAGTCCAGAAAATGTCCCCTGAGAGAGGAGCAGGAGAAGCAAAAGGAGGAGTCACCAAAAAAGGAGAAAAATACCAATCTACACTGTCAAGATACAAGACAAAAAAACATGCTACTGGGAACCTCGGCATAAACGCATGTCTCCCAATGGCAACCGGCATGGCAGAGAGTGAGCTCGGCGTTGTACCTGCAGTCTTTCTCCAGCGCCTTGGACTCATCGGTGCAGTAGAAGAATTTCCCTTTAAAGAGCTGCACAGCGATAACAGCAAAGATGAACATGAAGAGCATGTAGACGATGAGGATGTTAAGGACGTTCTTCAGAGAGTTTACGACACAGTCGAACACCGCCTGGAAGACACGCACACGCACACGCACACAGGAGCTTCAGAAACGTTCAGGTGCCACCATTTGCTTTCCGAAAGTAACTGTGATGACAAGAAACATAATTACCTCCACCAGGGAGGTTATGTTTTTGCCAGTGTTTGTCTCTGCCTGTCTGTCTGTCTGTCTGTTAGCAACATAACTCAAAAGTTTAGGATGTTGATAACATTTTCAGGGAATGTCAGGAATGTTTTACGCCAGATGCTATTCTGATGCATTCCTCTGCATTTATCCGGGCTTGTGACCGGCTCAAGGGATGAATGATGAATATAGGAGGAGGAGCTCAGTCACCAGCGAGGAACTCGGAGTAGAACCGCTGCTCCTTTTTATTTATTTTTTGGATTGACTGCCTCTGTCACATCTTTTGAAGAGAAGGTCTTCTAGGAAATTAAGCTAACAACAAGCTTCTTAGTGAAACATACTGGAAGCACTTTTCAGATTCCACCTCCTCCCTTCTGAACCCGTCAGATTTAATCTGCAGCCAAGGACTCTATAGTTTATTAAAACTCCTTGTTATGTAAGTGTGACCGGTGCCGGCTGTGGCCCCAGCTGCTGTTGTGTTTTTGGCAGAATGGACAGTGTGGCCGACAGATCGGATTCCCGTACCTTCAGCTTGGGCAGCCGTTTAATGGTCTTGAGCGGCCGCAGCACTCGGAGGACCCTCAGTGACTTAATGGTGTTGATATCCTTGCCTTTTGTCCCTCTGTGCAGATTGAAAACATACAGTTAGTCTTGCACATGGAACATAAATGCTAATCATAATCGACCCCCCCCCCCCCAGGCAGGTATAAATATACCTGTATTCTGTTAGTATCATGCAAGTGAGCTAGCAAGATCATTGTCAGTGACTACAGCACATTTACTCAAGTACTGTATGTGTGTATGTCAGGTATTTGGTTTTATTTATTTTTATTTATTTCAAATATAAATGTAAACTAGAAAAGCATGCAGACCTCCGCCGAGCAGCTCATTCCCCTCCTAATTGGATTTACACCATCCACATGGTGATCTGGATCATCATCAAAAGGTTCTAAATTGTTCTTGGTATCTTTATACACCAACCGTGAAAAGTAAAAGTGAATCAGAGTTGCTTTTTAGCAGATTTTTTAATCCGTAAATGGGGTTTTCAATGTTAAAATGTTATACGTTTTTCTCACGTCATTCTGGAGCCGAACCAGATGAAATTCGGTGGTGAGATAGAGACCCCCGTCCTACATGACTGTGTCAAATTTCATAAATATTGGTCAATTATCAACCGAGCTATTGAGGAACAAATTTCAAACTGAACTAATCTGTTCAACCTTCTCAACATTTCCTGAAAATGTCATCAAGATCTGACAACATCTATCTTTCTTTCCTTTTGTTTGTCCCTTTCTTTTATTCTTTCTTCTTATATTCTCTTTTTTGTTCTTTGGTTTCCCCTGCTTTTCTCCATTCTTCCTATCAGTCCTTTTCCATACCTTCATTTACTTTTGTGCAACAATATCTTTTCCATTAAAAGAAACTGTCAATCCCCCAAAAATTCAACCAAATCTTTAGTCTTCTTTGTTACATGAGGTACATTTTTAAGTAAATAATTATTTCCCTTTTGAATTTATTAAGATATTTTTTCCCAACGCTGCCCCGTCTGTGTGGAGCCTCACCATACAGAATAAAATGTGCGACTATGCAGCACACAACCAGTAAATCATCAGCTACCATGTTTCTGCAGAATAACAAAATGCACAAAGGTTCGGTCCCCTGCTTGGGGAGGCAGCCTCTTTGCAGGAAACACTGCTGTCAATCATTGCAGAAGCTGCAGGCTCGGTCACAGTGGGGGGGTGGGTGCAGGTGGTAGCTGCTACATCGATAACATGCAGCTGAGACATCACTCAGAGGCTGACCTTGGCCAAGAACAGTGGAGGAGGAATTCAGCCACAATACATTTCTTGCTTGTCTTTTCAGGATTTAAACATTTAGATGTGTATAAATTAAGAATGTTTATGCACAAAGTGCCTAAAGAGACGTCAGCCAATAGCGATGGGCCAGTTTAATAAGGAGGTGGAGCTGGAGAGGTGGCAGCTACCTAACGTTGACCCATGCTTCTGCCTGTACTCAGATCTGTGTCTGTACAAACTTACAGAGGAAAGGAATACTTTTTGAGCCTTGCTGAAGCCCCAAGGTAGATTTAAGGATGAACTGTTTTGGTCACTTCTACTGAAATAACATAGCCTCAAGAAAAACTAGAAGAAAACACCCAGGCTTATTTTATGTGCACACATCACAGTCCGTTTAGCAACAGGCTCAAAATGGAAATGATCTTTTTTTAATCATCACTCCAAACGTGAGGACATAATAAACTGTTGTAATGTAATCTACCACCCTAGAATGTTGTCATTTAATCGCTGTATATATCGCTGTATCATGATATGTTACAGGTTATGTCATCGAGGCTGCTCCTTCGCTCTACATGCATCAGCTGCAGAGGATACTCATGCTGATTTTCTGATGAGAAATATTAGCATCAGTGTAGCAGAATTACGTCATGTATGTTTAACATGTGTTGAGCTGAACCGCGAGATAAGTTGCGGACATTTTATACTCAGGGGGATAAAACTGCACCAAAACATCATGCAGCTGTCATGCTTGGTTGCCTCGGTTACCCTGGCATGCATCTGGACAGTCAATGCCAGTCCTCGCTAGTCAAGGACCTCAAAACATTGAGACAGAAAGAAACAGTCTCCCAATAGCTTTCAGAAGCAACAGTGTGTGTGTGTGTGTGTGTGTGTGTGTGCGCGTGTCCATAGTCATCCTGACTCTTTGCATGCTGAGTGAGAGGATCATTTCCTGTTTAGAGACAAAATCTTGCATCCAATCAGTGCATCCTATTTCCTCAGCAAAACAGGATATGCTTGATATTAATTACGCAGGGATATATTAGTCACACATGTATACATGTTTGTGTTCCGTTGTAGCAGATAAGACTCATTAAATGTATTGCCACAGTGCTTGTATTGGTAGTTGTATGATTCATACAAAACATTAAAAAAATAAAATGTGCATAACCAGAAGGAATCTTGCCTTGCATTTAAAACAAATGTTCAATCTGAGCCCTGCATAACGTGTGCTTTTATGCAAAAATGATCCGTTTATTGAGGTTTGGTTGTTTATTTCTACCATATACTGGCTGTAGTAACTTTAAGCTTCAACCCATCTTTTCACTGAATTAACCATTCAAGGTCGATCCAGGTGGGAGATCATTCACTGATGTCACTCCAGTCCCATGATGAAGGGGAAGGAGATTTGAATGAAGGTGAAGCCATGGATGCTATGTTTTCTTTTTTTACCTTTGACACATATTTTGTGTGATTTCACAATAGAGCTTTATGTTAGTCTTCTGAAAGCTATGAGGTGGAGTTCCCAATATTGTCTTTTTGCCTGGATGTCCCAATATTGGAACAGGAGGATTCAAGAGAGGAAAGAGGCAGGGGGGGGGGGTCATGGCTGTATCCCAAGGATCTTGGAATGCAGCGTGATACAGTTTGCTTGGAAAGATAAATATTCTGTGCTTCACGTGTGAGAAAAGGGGACAAAGGGATTAATAATGAGAAAAAAGATAGATAGGGACAGTTCCCACCTGGCAACACTTTGCTGCGATCTGATGAGAAAAAGCAATGATAAGCACACACACACACACACACACACACAAACACACAAGATATGCAAAGACAAGAACACCCACATAAATAAGTGAAGAAGCATATAAAGACAGAGCAAAGAAAATTACACACACATGAAGATACAGTAACTTTGCAGAGATGCAGACTAAGTACTCAAAGAAATGAGCCTGTGGAGCAAAGCTATAAACAAGTCTGGTAAAGTTTTACAATGACTATATGAACCTGTAAGAGAAACAACCTAATTGTAGATGATGCTCATGAGGTTAGGGACAGTTTGAAATATAGATGGACATCCCATCGTGACAATATTCACACTGCGGATGAGAAAAACCTGACTCTTTTTAACTTAAATGAGCTGAAAGAGCACCGCACGATTCTGTGAGCCTTGCAGTGTGAATGTAGCCGGGCCATGGCTGCAAGATGATGAGGGAGATGACATACAGAGTGAATGCCAGAGGCGTTGACGGTGACATCGGCAGCAATGATAAGATCATCAAATAACAAAATGACATTTGTAACTTGTTCAAAACATTGAGTCGTGACAGGAAGGCTGCTGCAGAAAGTCTGACACTGGCTGAGATGGACGGGAGGACACAAACAGAAAGACAAGCACATAGACAGATGCACAGGCAGAGAGAGCAGGCGTTACCCTATGAGGCTCCTGAAAGCAATCCAAGCCAGAAAACAAAGGGGGGATAAAAGGTAAGAGAGAGAGAGAGACAGTCAGCAACAGATGAAGTCAGAGAGGCGCGTCACTCCAGGGATGGGAAACCTGAGAAACAAGAAAGCAGCACAAAGACAACGGCAGAGGTGACAACAACAACCTGTGGTTTCATTTAACGTCTGAATCGGTGCGCGCGGTTTAATGAACTGGGGGGGGGGGTCGCAGCATGCTGCTATCTCTCACTGATGAAACTGACCTGACTGGTGCTTCAGCAGGCTCAGCAGAGAGCCATGATGAGTACGGTACTGGGATGCAATAGGAGGAGAAACTGTGCAGCTGTTTGCAGTGCAGTTCAGTTCCATCTGCTGGATAACTCCATGATACTAAATATATATAGTACATTATTACTAATATTAAGGCATAAAATACGGAATATCTGGATCTAGCTAAATAAAACTGTTTTTAACAAAAAAGGCTTATAGGATCAAGTTTATTGATCGGAGATGTGCTAAAGCACAAAAGCGACATGCTGAGTTCTCATTTCAGGCAGTCTGTGCATGGCCCACTGGTCGATCAGAAGAACAATGAAACATGAGTTTCAAGTAGCCGGGATGGCTAAATAACCGCAGGCAGCACAAAAGCCCAGGAGTTTGTACAGAATAATTGGATGAACACACTGGAGTTAGAGCAAAACAATGAATGCAGCTCCTCCCTACTGATGGATACTGGAGATATCAGCTAAAAACACTATGGCAGACCTCAACTGTGGTTTCAGCATGTCATAATATCCATCCTTGAATTGCATTATATTCCGGAATAGTACAATTAACAGCAGCACTGCAGGCATAAGTGTAAAAAAAAAAAAGTAGAAAAGGAAGACTCACGAGCAGGCGAAGGCCACCAGAGCTCCGCTGACCACAATGAAGTCCAGAATGTTCCACAGGTCACGGAAGTAAGAGCCAGGGTGGAGGAGCAGCCCCAAGTCAATCATCTCCAGCACAAATTAGACAGAAATACATTCAAAATCATTCGAGCCAAAAGAGATTAGGCCATTCATAGAAGCGTTTTCTGTTTGAGCTCATAAAGAAAGACTTAATTATCAGTAGTGCCATATCCCACAGGAGAAATGTAAAACCACAAACCCAATTAGCAATGCCTGTCACAATGTGACGTGACAATATTGTCCGCTGCGGGCTACTGTAGCCTTCCCACTGAAAACAGATTTGACGAGTTGCAGCTCGGAGCAAAGCAAGCTTATTTTGGAGGAGAATAACAGCACGAAGGCATTCTCAATTAAATGGAAAAACTGCACTTTAAGTAGCCTAAGATGCAAATTTACAGCATAGAATAATAGATGCTTTTTAACCTGCAAATTGATTTTGACTGTTTCTCTGGGCGCAGTGTATGTACCTCCACTTCAGCAGCCTTCTCACCTTAATCACCATCTCAAAGGTGAAGACCCCCGTAAAGACATAATCCAGATACTTGAGAACCTGGAGAATCCGTGCATAATAAAATATCCAGTGAAATGACTTGTTGAAATATCAGTGACAGTCTTTCTGCACACGTAACAGCACGCAACCTCACAAACACGACATCGCCTCGGATTCCCTCTGTGTCCCCGGCTGGAAGACGAATTACTTGTGCTTGTCTGTCAACATGAAAAAGCTCAAGCTACTTGTCTGTGTGCTTGCGTTACTTCCTCATTTCCGAAATGGGATAATGTTTCACACAGAGATTTAAAGAGTACAAAAACATTTTTTTTTATTTGTTCAAGTTAGCATAAAAAAACGTGTTGTTTCCTGTTTGCTCCTCAACACAGGAAACTTTGCAGGGAAGGATTTTCTGAATCAGTCTGGATGAATGAGCCAGTCAGCTAAAAACCTGACGTGTTCGTACATCGCCATCCGCTCCTCTGAACATGTGCATCTCCATTTTCAAATGCAGGTCTGTGTGACCAGCGTGTTTGTTCCCTCGAGGTGTTTATTTATGAAGTCTTGATGTCAGTTTGGCTCACGTTGTTGCGCGGTGCGTTGGCCTGAACGGGGTCCTCAGCTGCCAGAGCGATGCTGCTCATGGTAATGACTATCAGGATGCACATTTCGAAGTAGCGTAGGTTGACCACATAGTGACAGAGCCGGCGCAGCCTGAAAGACCACGCAAAACAAATGAAGAACACCCAGTGTCAACATGTCAAAATAATGCACTAAAAAAAGAATGTTGTGACTCAGTCATCTGTTTTCATATTAGTTGTAAATATACTCAATTCATAACAACTTTGAAAGAGTGCTTTCAAAGTCAAAGTGCTTTCATTCCTAAAAATATATAATATATTCTCTTCCTAACCGCCTCACATTCAGTTAAAAAAGTTCTAAAAAAAGAAAGAAAAAAAGCTTTATTTACAAATTATATTGCCCACTTTCGTGATAGGAACAAAATAAATAAATTGTAATAAAATAAAAAATAAAAATGAATAACCCTAAACCAAACATTAACACATCCCAGACATGCAGGAAACATTCTGAAAACGTTGGAGCGTCAAGAGGATCAAAACAAAGAAGT
Organism: Brachionichthys hirsutus; assembly: GCF_040956055.1. Classification (NCBI taxonomy): domain Eukaryota; kingdom Metazoa; phylum Chordata; class Actinopteri; order Lophiiformes; family Brachionichthyidae; genus Brachionichthys; species Brachionichthys hirsutus. The sequence continues at coordinate 11,526,771 of NC_090915.1, read as the reverse complement.
GCATTTTATGGCCTTTCTGTTCTTATTCAACAAATGAATGAAATCAATCTCAACTAAATGCAACAGTTACAACTTACGGGTTTGCTTGCCCAAAGATGAACATGGAGCTGTAGGGAAGCATCTGCCGCGGTCCATTAGTCTCCTCCTCTTGCTCTTCCAGATCTTTCTTTTCCTCGCTAAGCTGGAAGTTGTCACGGTCGATGTTGTTTACTGGTACGAAAAACAAACACAAGCATTTAGCTTGAAGAACCACAAACATGACTAAATAGCGAGTTGCTTTCTGTAGGTTCTATTATTAAAGAAAGAGTGAAACTCTTGTTCCTTTTTTAAAATGAAAAACAATCATTGTAGTTTATGTATGGAATATAATGGTGGTTAGTTAGTTGTTTATCGCATTCCCACATAAATACAGACTAAATTCAGAACTGCCAGAACCTGTCATGGTCTTTGCTTTCGGTAGGTTAACGCACTAAACTAAGATGTGGAGCAGAACATCTTCCTGCTTGCATGAACATGTTAGCATTGTAAATTTGATCATGTTAAAATGCTGAAATTAGCATTTAACAAAATAATTTACTGTATCCAGTTACAGCTTCAATGACCCATCAGCATTGCTAAAGCTCACTCTGTGTATTATTATTATTATTAGTAGTAGTAGTAGTAGTAGGTTATATTGGTTTATTTTCTTTGCCAGGTCAGGGCCTGCAGGTGAATTCTAGATGTGTCTCTCTCGGGTGAAAACATGATGTTCTAACTGGGTATAATGGTGGTTTCTCCTGGCGGGGCGGTGATGGTCACGGGGATCGGGATGGTGCTGCTGGCCCTGGTAGAGTTCTTCTGGTTGTCAGCATCCTCTTGCTTTTCTCCAAGACTCATGCTACTTTGCATTGCCTGCAGGTGACTGGAGGCGAGGCCATCCTCCTCAGGATCGGGCTTCCGGTCCCTGGGGAAAGAGCAGCGTACCTTAATACAGGCGGCATTATACTCCACATTCAGGATGCCTTTCTGCTAAATGGGATCCAAATGAGAAAGCTGGTCTGCCGTGTCGGGAAACAAACCACAATTTACGACAACAAACGAGAAGTAGGCTTTTTAAGAAGTCCAGATAATCCACTGGATAATTAAGCCCATTCACACACACAACAGGCCAATCAGAGAGCTGGTTTGTGTAGAATGTTGTTATGACATGCTGCCGTTGGGTCTGTAAACATGCAACTGCAAAGCTCAATTATATTCACAAACAGATGCTGCATATTGAAAAGAGCAAACTTTGTAAGAGAGTAGATATAGTTTTAGTCCAGCAGTGTAATTTGTAGCTTTGACGCTGCAATAAAATGCAAAAATGTTTGTGTCTAAACCGATGCACGGCGCATCAGTGCTGCACATTTCATATATGGAATGAAATAAATGTTAAATCTGAGAGAGGAGATTAAACCGGGGATTGGAATCTTGAATCTGTCTATTATGAGAGCCATTGGATATTTCTGGGTTCATGCAGGGTTTAACTTTTTCTGTGCCTTCCTACATTATTCATCATCACATTGCCAGAATGTCGTGTCTTCTGTCTTACCAATGACCTCTGGTTCCATTCCTGTTTCTCTTGCAGTCTTCCACATCCAACGTAGCTTGAGCTCTGACCATATGAGAGCAGCGTCCCTTCCTCTCTCCGTTACTCTCCCCTCCTCCACCTTCACCCTTCCCCTTGTGCTCTCCCTGTCCACCATTTGCTATCTGCCCATTTCCCTCTTTTGGAGGACGATGGGAGTGGTGGTGGCGGCGGCCCCTTTCCTCTCCTTGCACGACATTGGCCTTCTCCTCGGGGGGGCCAGTCTGGCGGTGGTGCCTTTGACTCTGCGCTCCGTTGTGTCCGTGGCTCCTCTCCCCTCTCCGCTCTTTTGCCTGGGCTCCATCAGCGTTCTGATCTCTGTTTCGGCTGTGGTGGGCATGGTGCCTTCCTCCCCGACCGCTGCCTCCGTCTCTGCTCTCCCCGTTCTTGTCGCGGTGCCGGTGATGCTTCCTGGAGTGGCTGGACTGCCGAAGCTCCCCGGCCTCCTCCCGTGCTCCATCAGGAGGCCGGCCGGCCTCGTCACCGTCCCCGGCCTCCACCACAAGTGGTCGGTCCAGGTGAGTCTTCATGTCAGGATGCAAGTGGAGGGCAGAGGACATGCGGCGCTGCTCCTCTGGGTCAAGCTCATTGAACAAAGCCTCCAAACTGTTTCTCATGTTGTGCTTCCTCAGCTGGTTGGTCCTCTGCTCCCACACTGACATGGCCTTTGCTGACCGCTGCTGCTCCTTGCTGAACAAAGGGATAAAGGTCAAGTGCAAATGAAAAACTCAATAATGAAAACCTTTCAGTCAGGTTTTGTTTTTTGTATGAATTACATCCATGGCATTTCATTATGTTCTTCATCTTATTCTAATCACAAAGAGTGCAATAAAGTACAGTTGGTAATAAATAATCAGACTCACGTCTGTTGTTTTATTACCCGTGATAATTTAATTTAATTTACTGTGATCTATGGATGCATCGGCACAAATGTTCACCATGGTAAAGCTTTCACTTCCCATGCTCGTGTGCTATTTGGAGAGGCAGTTCAGATTTCTAACACTATTAATTTCACAGGCGCTGTAGTGGTTAAGTTTAATACCTAGAAACATCACAAGGCCTTGTCATGGGAGGCACTTTACATCATTGTGAATCCTACAATGTCCAGTCGTCCCACACCTACTTGTAAAAAAAATAAAGGTACACGTGGGCTGGTCTGGGTCAGGTAACTAGACAAGGATTGAACTGAATAAATCTGCACCAATTACCAAGTTGGCAAATTTTATTTTATAGCAACAGACCATATTTTGGTCTCAATGATGTTTCTCAGGTCTTATCCAAAGAAAGACCAAGTGGTCGTTTGCTGGAATAATGAACAGGCAGAACAATTTCAAAGGTTTCCTCCACTTACTCATGCACCAAAACAAATTAAATCAACTTCCTCCTGCCTGTTTTCATGTTTCGGAACAAAAATGTCATTATGTATTTGTTTCAATGTGTCAAATGTAAAATTATGCACAAGTCAATTAATAATGTGTCCATCAATTGCAGACATTACCTCCTTTCTTTCTAAATTAAATAAAAAAATGTTTTGCAATTTTTCAGCTGAGAAAGGCTAAAGCTGCGTTAGCTTTTTAAGTCTGAGAACATCAGCATGCAGTATTTATACTTAAGTAGTAAATTACTACGGGTCACAGTAAACAAAATGTTAAAATGATCTTATTGTTCCTGGGAGACATGCCCTTTGTCTCAAAAGTCAAGGTCAACCAACAGAAGCCCAAATAACAACAAACATGAAATCCGTAAAGCTCTTCATTAGGAATGGTGGGAATGACAGAAAGCCGAGATAAAGTCAGCATGAAAAATACACCTGTTGTCAAACCGATCGATCGGTATATTTTAGCAATGACAACATGGGTAAAGTGGAACAGAATTGAATCTATATTTCATGGGGCAGGCAGGGAAAGCATGCTGTGGTGAAATATCCCATGCATCGGCTTTCTTCAGCGACAAGAGCTGGAAAAAAATGGCATGAGGTTTTCCTCATCTGAGGCAAACGTGAAGCGCTTTTGTCTATGGATGCATGAAGTATTGCACACGGTTCCTGTTTCTGTCTGTAGATTGGATTTATCTATGTGGGCTATAGATCTAAGTATATTCCATCTGGTCACCTGTACCTCAAGATTCGTCTGGCAGGGGAGGAGTAGACAGTATAACTCCTAAAAGACAGATAGGAGACACAGACAGGGCAGACATCCACAGACAGGCGAGCGACAGACACACAAGCAGCATTTGTACAAATTGCTGACAGGAAAATGAGAGTAAAAGTTAATCTGAGACGTCACATCAGGATGTGTAATGAGATTCTGTCAGAGCTGCTCTGCTTCTTAGTCTGCTGAGACAAACTAACGGCAGGCCAAGTTAGGGAGCGTACAGCCCCTGCTTTTAATGTGGACTGTGGCTAATTATTTTAGAGCGATGTCTTGGAGTCTAAGGTGTCAAGAGGCTGGAAATGAAACAGCCTGCAGAGTCGGTGCCATAGAAATTTGACTTTAACCAGCGTTACTGAGATATGATTTACTGTAGGAGCTATTAGAGAGCCATAAATAAAGTACACTGCGGCTAGCTGAGGCCAACATTACACGAGGAGAGGAGAGGAGAGGAGAGGAGTGGAGAGGAGAGGAGAGGAGAGGAGAGGGAAACAGACGTCCCTGGATCATAACCACAAACAAAAGGATATGAAAGCAGGAGCAGGCGAGATGAGGAGAGGAGAGGATGAGACAATGAGGGGAAGAAAAGGAGAGCAGAGCATGTAGGAGGAGAGGAAGAGGAAGAGGAGGAGATGAGATGAAGAATATTGTAATGGCGAGTAACTCACGGTGACTGAATGCTGTTGATGGACGACCTGCGAGACAGTGCATCTCGATTTTGCTTTACAAAACTGTACATGCAGAACAGAAAAAAAAAGAAAGAAAGTGAGACACAGTCCTGAGGGGGACGGGTGGAGCATGCGTCTCTCCACCTGTCCCCCCCATCTTACAGTAAAGGACTAATCTGTGCACCACAGCAACAAACGTGTGTTCATTAGCAGAGACGTTTCATAATGACAGGAAGCGGAAGGAGTTTCATTCCAGAAAAACTCACTAAAAAAAACCTTTCAAATAGGTTCAAAAATATTACAAATATGTATAATATATATTCATTTAATCTTTTTATTCATGAGCCGGCAGCTATTTTGTAATGAAACCCTTGGCTTCTCAGTAAAAGCACACATAATACACAAACAGTAAAGCTGCATTTGTACTTTAGGAATCCACAAAGCAAAATACAATAATTGCAACACACATTAATGGCAGAGAAAATAAAGCCGGCTAACAGCCGATACGTTCCTCCAGCACAAGTAACCTATCTCTGAGTGAGCACGAAGGCAATCGAGCAGCTGCAGTGAATCAGAGGCGACCACTTTGTTGCGTGAACAGAGGCACAAAATTAAACAATCAATTCAGGACAGTGTGCATTATTGACCCCCACCTAACAGAACAGATTGGAATCAAACCATTTCATCGGCAGCGCTACACACTGCAGCTATTCATCACTAACGAATGCAGCTTTCTCCTCATAGACTTTGTGCTCTTCCAGGCTCTAACAATAGTTAAATATTAATTTCCACACTGGTTGAAGATTCCAGAGCTGTCAATCACAGGCTAGTGATGGAAGGGAGGTTGTATGACGGGATGTGGTTGGTTAAGACATCCCTGACACTACGCGATTAGAGAGGATGGGAACCATGAAAGGGGGCTTGAGGTTTTCCTCCATGTCGTTCATAAGAGACTTTTTGCATTTCATATATTCTCTATTCCCTTTAAAACTGGAAAAGCAGAGTGAATATGGGACCCATTTATGATTGCGATTGTGGAGACGGGTATCCGGATCACTCTCAAAATTTAATGTGATCTAAGTTAAACCAAGACCCAACTGCAGATGTATTTTCATCAAGAACCATGCTGCGTTTTTTCTGTAATCCTGCTAACAGACAGACAGACACCAGCAAAAACACAGCCTCCTTGGCGGAGGTAATACGTTCAGATCAGATGGATGACAATATTTGTTATGGGAAACAACGATAAAGGAGAAGCATAGATTCATCGTTTTGTTATTTCATTTTTTGTAACTTTAAAGCATGTGGGTTTATTGGGTTTAAATAAAGTTTCAAGTATCCTTTAAACAGGGAATAAACGTCTTGTGTGCCTCTTGATGCCTAATAAACACGCTGAATGCATCGGATTAACAATACAACATTTTCTTATAAAATTTCACTTCTTTTAACATTGATGCTGGTTTAACGTCCCACAGATGTGACATCATACCAAAGGGAATCTTTAATCTTTAATATCGTATATAGCCTAGAGAGACTTCATATAATAATAATAATAATAATAATAATATTTCTTGTTTAATATAATAGTGCTCTGGCAAAAGTGGAATTCAGGGATTTAACTGCACTTTATGAGACAGCTACTAAAAGAGAATCAACAAATTATTAAACCAAATCAGACAATAATGGCATTTAATTTAAATAATTCAGTCTTGTGCATCACCAACTAAGACATGGCGAGCGGCACACTGAGATTTAGGGCGACATCTTCAATCCCACACAGCACAATCAAAGATTTACAGTCCGACTGGTGAAACGCCACCTTTGAACCACGTTTCTCCGGTACTCTATGCTTCTTCTGTGGAAGAAGACGAACAGTGGGGTGTACGAAACAAGCAGGGCACCGCCAAAGGAGCACAACCACAGTCGGAGTAGAATGGGAGGAGTCCAGGCTGTAAATCAGACACTGAGAGGAAGAACAGCCAGAAGGACGACGCAATGAACAACCAGGCAGCAGACTTACGCGCTGATGGAGATGTTGGCTGCTGACATCGGACTGACTTCCCTCACCTCCAAGGCCTTCTGCAGGGCAAGCTTCTTATTGGCTGCCTCCTCCTGCTCCTCTTCATCCTTCACGGAACAGAGATTCAATTGTACATTGTGAGAAAAAAATGAAGAAAACACAGCAGAAATGGGGTGAAAACAATACAGTGGATCACCTTACAAAGCCAAAGGGCAGTATCTGCAAAACAAAAGGCAAAAAAAGGGGCACGCTGATTTTTTTCTTCCAATTGTAACCATAAAAAAAACACAGAGAAACAAACACAGTCAAAACGTGATGAAGAAATACGGCATTTCTGGGGCAAAATTGTTTATTTTGCAGATACTGCACTTTAGCTTGGTAGGTGCCTTCAAACACAACATTCAGACGGTTGGACCCAGCCTACCTTCGTCAGCTCCTGTGCATTCGCGAGGTTATCGACAGCAATGGCCAAGAACACGTTCAGGAGAGTATCTGAATGGCAGCAGGGCTCAGGACAAACAAAGATGTGTGGCAATAATCCGAGCTTCTTTCCCACCTCAGTGGGAAAACTACAAATCTGCCACAGAGTCAGTGAGGATATCGTGATGATGATTAGGATGATCCATCTGGCATTGCAAACCTTTTCATTGTAAATATAAGTACTGTATATTTTTGCTTTACACTTTGTATTTGTATAATACTATCAAATGTTTAAAAAATACTGTTTTTAAATATATATATATGATGTATTACTCACGCGTGGATCGAATCGACCTGAATGCATCGACCAGGGTTATTATGGTATGTTGTGATGCCATGACATTGGGACATTTGTAGGAAGAAGGTGCAACCTGATAAAGCTTTCCGATCTGGATTTATGTTTAGCACTAGGAATAAAATAAAACACCTTTAAAAGTTCTTCTGCAGTATTAAGGACTCCAGAGAAATCATTCTGCATCAGGAATTCACTGATCAAAACCTATTTTGTGATTTGTTATTTGTGTACGGCTTTGATGGAAGAAGGCTCTCAAGGTTCAATCCAGAAACCAGGAAAACATTTTGTTTCTGCATAGTGGGGAAACATTAGGCCTGATTTCACCCAAAATAAATGCACATCTGAAGGCGCTGTTAATTTATATTCTAAAAGGACAGTTGCCACGACAACGATCATATTCCCAGGAGGTTTAAAATGATTCTATTTAATTTCCTCTCTGGCAAAATTAAAAGTTTGGAACTCCACAATTAATAAACCAAGGTGACGGTTTGTTGTTGATTATTTGCCATCCTGTGTGATATATATATTTTTAATGGGGACAGCGTGATTACGTAGCAGGCTGGTGTTGTCCTTTCAAAACAAAGCAGAAGAGAACCTGAAAGGAAGTTAAAAGAGGGGATACAGTTTCCAAATAGTGTGAGGACGATGAAGTAGACCGAGGAGAACATGCCGCGGCGAACGCCTCCTTGAGACTCGATCCCGTGGTACATGACGGCGTTCCAGTCCTCACCGGTCAGGATCTGAGGAAAGCGTCAGAAAGAGGCTGCAGACTCAGGAATGGTTGCAAAGAGCAATGCTGATCTCAGAGAATTTAATTAGCTTGCAGAGTGCCGGGTTATGAGCGCAGACTAATTGAAGGATTATCAGCCAAACCCTGAGAGGACAGAAGGTACGTAGACCAGTCATTCTCTTTAATTAAAATGACTGGTCTTTCATCCAGCTAGACATTCAGGTACAAAGTGCACTTTGTCTGCAATGTAGTGAGTGTGTATGGGTGTATGGGTGGATGGGGGGGGGGTTACCTGGAACACAGTGAGGATGGCTGCTGGGAAGGTATCAAAGTTCGTTGTTGGAGTCTCGTCTTCAAAGTTAAACCTAGAACAACCAGAGTTAGAGCTACATCATTGCAGAGACAGATGGAAAAATGCACTGTAGATCAGTGGGCCGCGGCCCGGTACCGGTCCGTGAGACATTTGTTACCGGGCCGCACAGAAAGAACAACTCATTTATACAATTTCCATTGTATTGATTATTAGCGTCTAAAAGGTGTTTTATTTTGAAAAACAACCAGATTTTTTCCAACGTAACGCTCTCCTGTGAATTTTCATGCTTTACGTGATACGTTACTAAAAACAGACGTGAACTAGTGAAGATTAATAAAAAACATACGTCTTTGGAGAGCTTCTTTGCTAATGGGAGAGTCCAACTGAGGAGGAAGAAGAGGAGTCGACTACCCCCAAGAAAAGAGTCGGACTTAAAACTCGGGTTTTAAGAAAAAAGAAAAAGGAAGGAAAAAGATTGGGGACCGCTGCTGTAGCTAATGAGCGAGACAGAAACATTCAGCTGTCAGACACAGCAGCCACCAGAGAGTCAACCTTCCACGAGAGAGATGTATGGATCTGGTTTACTCACACAAAAGAACGATACCCAGTATAAAACGCTGCTTTTCAACAGTGTACCTGTGATATTCGATCACAACAGCAACTCTGTTCTCACCGGCCTCGTCCTGACCTTATCAGACACTGACGCTCTCGTGGTGACTGACAGTGAGCATCCGCAGCCGGCCTCGGAAGCCAAACTCTTGTGGAGATGCTCCCGATAAGAGCAGCGGATGAATGGGTGTGGCTTTGGAATGGCGTGTTCACTGCGATGCATACTGTCCACACATGAATATCGCTGGGTGAGATCAACAATGGTGTATCAACCCGGCTTTAACATGCACTGTACATGCATGAGGGAGATGGGGCGTGGGGGAGGGGGGGTGGGGAGGACAAATTCAATAAGCCTTCTCTCCCTCGGCATGCCCTCGTATTTTCTCCCCCTTTTGTCCCTTTCTGTCTCATTACTGCATCACCCCACCCCTCTCCATCTATTGCTCATTCTGCCATTGCTTCCCTCTTCACTCCTGTGTTTTTTCACTTCCATGCTCTCCACAATCTCCTCATTTCCGCCCCCCCCCCCCAATCCCTCTCCCTGCATCCACAGCATTGGATGCGGTTTGTGCAGGGTTTGGGAGAGTGTGTTTGGCCTCCAAGAGACATCCCCTGGGACTTCATTAAATCAATTCTTAAAACAACAGCAACAGCCCCTGTGAGCTGTGAGTGTTTTCTCTTTGCATCCTCACCATTTGACTGTGAATTCGTTTTGGCGTTACTCGTAAAGCCTCTCTCCTCGCTGAGCCCTATAATCTCTCTGTTTAGGGTTTCACGGCTTTATATTCGTAAATCGGCATCATCTGCTTTGTGTGTGGTTGGGTGAGCCTCCACTGCTCTTAAAAACCTCACCACTTACCGAAACAGAAGAAAACACATCTTAAGAACCTTCTCTTACCGTAGCCAAGATGCTTGGCTCGAGAGAAGAGAAAGAGCTGAAAGGAAATCACTCCGAGGTTTTCTTTTCCGACTCCAAGGGAATCTGTAGGCCTCGAAAACCAGTGTTCATGTTTGCAGAGGAAGAACAGTGTGTCTGCTGGCTGGTAGCACCACGTGTGCGTCACACTCATCTCACACTTGTCCATTAAACAAAGCCTGCTGTCTCAGAGCTATTCTCTTGTGGGTGCTGACATTTGTGAACGGCGCCAGTTCGAGGAGAATCCGTGTCTGTGACGATTCAGTGGTGACGGAGAAACGTCTGAGGTCAAAGCAGAAGCCCGGTCCAAATCAAAGAATTCATTCAAAGTGAATTAACTGAGGTGAGAATCAAAGGCCATGGAAAAGACTTTCTGCAGCTCTTCCATGCTCATAGATTATGGGATGAGTGGAAGTTGTAGTCAGTGTAGTGTTTGTTTCTGCTCTTCGGCACTTGATTCTGTCAGGAGAGATCTTTTATTGCTCCATTTTAAAGTTGTTGAACTTTTTTTTTTTGGCAAAGGGGAGAAAAGGACAGAACAATTAAAGATAAAGAAGATAAAGGGTGAGAAGAAGAACAGGATCATGGATAACCCGCGTCATCCGGATCCATATCCAGAATCCAGGTTTCTCCGTGCGCCCACTCTCACTCACAACAAAGCGGATAATTCAAAGCTCCGGCTGCTTTCTGGCTATTTTCACTGGCTGCACGAAAACCCCCTGGAATAGTTTTCCCAGATTTCAGCAACAGCATTTCAGTTTATAATGTTCTCGTAACTGAGCATGAATATAAAACACATCACACATTAATAACCGCACATGATTCTTGTGGGTTTTAGAAAATCAAGGGATTTAAAAGGAAACTGTCACTTCAGATACTCTGAGGCAAAGGTACGGCAAAAAGGACCACATATATTTAAAGAATGCTAAAACACATCATTGAGTGCAAACTGAGTGCAAACTGTCCCTGGCCTGGGCCCACACACTGGGTGGGGGGGGGGGGGGGGAGGGGGTGGCTAGAGAGACTACTCACTGTCCTCCAAAGAGCTGCATCCCCAGCAGGGCGAAGACAACGATGAAGAGGAAGAGGAGGAAGAGCAAGCTGATGATGGACTTCATGGAATTCAGGAGTGAGACCACGAGGTTCCTCAGAGAGTTCCAATACCTGACAAGAAGCAGGAAACAAGTCGGGACAGAAAATGTTTTCAATTGTTCACTCTGTTCCTGACAAAAAAAAAAGGAAAGAAGACAGACACAACCAAAACAGAGAAGGAGGAACGAATAGTAATGTGAGCTGTAGGTGGCATGAAACAAATCGATGTGTCACGCTCCACAGCTGCCAGTGAAAGTGAATCGCAGGATTACAGCTAATCTAACGCAATAAAAGGATCGGCATCAAACTAACGCGATTTGTCAGTTCAGGGAGAACAGAGCTAAGGAAGCCCGCGTCTCTGAAACGGAAAAGACTTCGTCCACATTTTAGGACTTAGATGCATTGGTTAGTTTGTATTTTCACGACTCTGTCCTTCAGCTTTTATTCAGAAGGTGCCAGAGGAACCAGTAGAAGATCCTGGTAAGAGGATGATCTGAGCACTAGATCTGTTAAAAAACAAAAGTGGAGTGAAAAATATGGTCAGATACTGTGAAAACGAGAAGAGTGACAGATGTCGTGTGGATTATTGTGTTCCAACTTGGGAACTAGAAACACAGAACAAATTGTGAATGTGTGCTTAACAGATTTGTGTCTCATGGAGAACTGTTGCACTGCAGGTGAAAGCGATCTCAGGGTGTCTCAGGTGCATGATGTGGGCTCAGGTGAGGCAGAGCACCTCAGAGGTCAGCAGCGATGGAGGTGAAGCGAGCTCCTGTACGATGGAGGCCTGCTGAGTTAACCGCCTTACGCCTGAACTCACTTGGTAACTTTAAATATCCGGAGTAGACGCAGGGCTCTCAACACACTAATGCCAAACGACGCTCCCGGCTTGATCATGTCCCAGATCACCTCACAAATGCTTCCCACAATCACCTGGAGAGGAGAGCAGAGGGTCACATCACCAGCTTCCTCCCGCCTTGCTTAAATGTCTACCTGTGAGCCCCCGCCAAGGGAAGCTTACCCCAAAATCAAAGCAGTTAAAAGAGGAGTGGAAATAGTTCCTCGCTCCGAGGCCGTACATCTTTAACGACATCTCAGTCAGGAACAAACCCAGGAACACGAACTCTGCCGCATCTGTTTTCAAGACAGGTATCAAAATAAAGGTCTCTGTGTAGTCATTTGTGTATCTGGTGTGTCAATTATTTTTTTATTTTTTTTTACTGTTTTGTTTCTTATGTGACAAAAAAAACATTCTTATCACCTTATTATGCAAATAAAGCAATTGTTATTTAACAGCATGTGTGTGTGTGTGTGTGTGAGACAGAGACTTACAGAGGGCTATTGTTAGCCACTCAGGCTGGTCATAGTGGACTATGGCCACACAGAGCGTATTGAGCCCCACCAGACACAGAACAATCCAGTAGAAGCTCTGAGCTTTCACCATCCGGCGGATGAAGAACCGAGTCCTCTTCTCTTTGCGTCGGAAGTAGGCGGAGCTGTCCATCTTACCGCTGCTTTTCACACTGGCCCGACCAAAGGGAGAGCCAGGCGGAGCTGGTGGAGGACACAAGGACGCGATTTAATCAGCACTGCCTGGTTTGGACCTGCAGACTGGACACAACTGGACGAACCTAACCAATTGGAGCATGTGCGCCATATGATTGATCATATAATACGTGTGCCATCTTTTGTCCAGCTTCCGCACGACTTCCTGTGGAGCAGCAACACCCAGTGAAGCCCATCAGAGCAGTTTAATTAGGATTGCTAACGTCCAGGACACCGTATCCTGGCGTCCTGGAGCGTTACCCTCCGCTGAAATTACTCTCCACCTGGTGATGCTTCCTCTCATAATCACCGGTCCAGGCTGCAGACTTCCATTTTTCTTCCCAGGATTGCACTTTTGCAACCATTTCTTTTATAAAAGCAAACAATATTGGCGACACATTTTGCATTAAAATAGAAATAGTGCCCAGTTACAGTAATTAAAGCTCAAAGACCTGCAGGTTTTTATAGACTGTAATGTAGGCGTCTGCTGGGCAGGGAGCCGTTCCATCGACTTCACAGCTGCTAACAAGCAGTGAAAGTCAATTGCAACTGAGACGATGACTGAACTGTCACGATTAAAGGAATTTCTCATGGGACGGGAATTAAAGTGCAAAAACCACCTGAGCTTTCCCTGCATTTTCCTCGTAGCTTCTCATTAAAGAAACATTGACCTAATAAAAGCAGCCTTGAAGCAGCATGAATTCTGAATGAGCACCTGTTTCACCGCCACTCCTTCCCGAGAAGTAGTGAAAATAGGTTGGTTGCAGACAAGTCCCGTCTTCATGTGGGATAATTAATACTAACACATCTAATATGCTGTGGGTTATTCTCTTGGTTTTTTTAACTGAGCAGTCTATTTTAAAAGTTTAGTTGCAACCCTCGGGATGATAGGCCGGCACGGCCAGGACGCGTAAATCCAGGCGCTGCTGGGAGTTTCCTAAAGTTTGAGAGATCTCAAACAAAATGTTCAACAGTGTTCAGCTGACATAAATGAATGGAGAACAGAGACTCTGGAGACGGCTGTTCATGTAGGAGACAGGCCTTTATGTAGCTTCTTTCTTATAAAGGTCGACTCAGGTCAGCCGGTGAAGGTCAGATCTGATCAGCTGGTGGTTGTAAAGAAATAAAAAAAATAAACGCAGGACTTACCAACAGAGGCGATGTCGGCGAAAGGGTCCTCCCCGTCCTCGGTGTTGATCAGGTCGTTTTTACCTTTTTTGGGTTTGCATCGTTTCATGACTGTGCAGATGACAGCAAAACAGGAAGAGAAAGATAAACATAAGAAATTACATTTCATGGACTCATTTACAACATCTGTAATGTTATAAAGGTTCAACCACCAGGGGGGCTAAATGAATGTCTGTCGCTGACTAATAAATTACATTTAAATATAATCCTTCTCTTCCTGAAATAAATTATTATTACATTTTGGTGATGATCCAGAAGAGATCCTGGATTCTGGATCTCTTTGAAATTTTCGTTATCGTTGGAGTCAATGAAGCTTCCTCAATATCTCAGTTGATTATTGACTGATGTTTATGGAATTTGGCACAGTCATGTAGGGTGGAGACATCTATCTTACCAACGAATTTAATCTGGATCGGATCTGGATTGCGGATACTGTGGCAATCCAGATTTTCACATTTACTTATAATGGAGGTTTTTTCAAAAAATCATATCTTGTAAAATATGCATTCAATTTACTCACCAAAAATCACAGTCATAAAGGGGTCTCATATGAACTATCATGAAAGATGTATTCTGGATCTGATTTACTGATTTATTTTAACATTAAAACTCCATTTACGGATGACCGTAGTGTGGTAACAGACATTTAAAAAGCAGAGAACAGATCCTGTCCTGTTTTCACCTGGAAGGTTTTGTTTCCTCTTGTACCACGCTCCATCCAGCGGGGACTTCTCCACTGCTATCTCATCCTCCTCCTCCAGCAACACCTCCTCTGCAGCAGGAGAGAAGAGAGAGAGGAGAACTTTCTCTCTTCATGATGAGCAAAAACCACACACACACACATATGGGGTACCAGACCGGAGTCTAACCTGCTTTGCAGATCCACTCCAAATATCCGGTGAGCTCTCTCTCGATCTGCTGCTGCCGCCGAAGCTTCAGGAACTCCTGCCTCTTTTCCACTCGCTCCCTCTCCTTGGCAAACTCGCTGTTGAGACACAGGTATTCCTTACACACAGAGCAATACACGGATGGAACATGTTGGAATGGCTGCTGCTCCCATTTGTAGCTGAGCTCCATTTTTAACACTCATTTGGCAGGAGACAGCCTGCACACATTGTGTTTGTGAGGAAACACATGTAGTATTGTTTCCTGACTAGATTGATCTGAGGATCAATACGATGCGTCAGTTATACAGCTGGGGTCAGCAGATATTAGTATCAGGACTAGAAACGTGAGCAAAGCTCTGTCCACCGGTAAAAAAAAATAAACGACCCATGAGTCTAAAGCTCACTACAAATATGTTATATCAAGTTCACTTAATCATAACAAGAATAGATTAAGAAAGAGATCATATAAATGATTTATATCTGCCTGGAATAGGTGGCATAACGCAGCTCATTTTGAAGTCTCCTCAATCATAATCTCAATCTAACCAAGAACCTGCATGAAATCTACAGTTCCATTAACAACTTGGAGCTACTTTATCTTTTCCAGATTTCTGCACACACAAAAAAAAACATTTTAAAAAAGAGAACATTCGTAGCCATTTATCCAAAACTGCCTGTTTCATATTAAAAATGAAAGTAAAGCTGTAAACATGATTGAATCAGACACGATCAGCATTGACTGACTTTAACATTGGTCATGTAATGTGTGTGCGTGACGAGACGAGACGAAGCGGCTCACCCTGACAGGACACCCAGCACCAGGTTGAGCATGAAGAAGGAGCCGATGATGATGAGAGGGATGAAGTAGAGCCAGTTCCAGGTGTTTCCTACCACATCATTGGTCTGGACACAAAAAACAAGAGGGGAGAAGGTGAGAGGAAAGTTCCTCCTGCCTTGAAAGGTTAGCATAAACACACACAGCATCTACGTCACAGTATTTAGATCTCAGTTTGCTGTCAAACAAAGAAAAGTCCTGCTTTGTCTCTGAGCTTTATTCTCTTTAAATCATATATGCAACATCGTATCTTATGATCTGGAGTCAGCCTAGCAAGAACGCCTGCTGGTGGTGTTTAGATGCGTCTCTCGAACTGAGCTGGGAATAAACCAAACAAAGCTCCGCACCAGCTTCCCTCATAGGAAAACGCCAACAACTTTTCAACATTTAAAAGGCAATTAAAAGGTTCTGTTTTCCGATCTCTGTGAGGATGATCGACCTGCTATCAGGGGAAAGCAGCAGTTTAGGCCCACAGGCATCTGCTGTGAATTATCCACAGACAAAAAGGTTTTGCAGTTCTGTCTTCCAATGTGAGCAGTCACACACACACACACACACACACACACACAAACACACCAACCCAATCAATTATACTTGTAGACTCATTGTCTGTGAGCGAGTACACTGCACAGAATGGAGACAACAAAATATATGAACGTGGTTAAACAAAGGATGTGGATGCTTAAATGTCTGAATAGAATATAACCGAATAAACCTTTCATGCAGACGCTACAAGACATGGCTGTGATGCCATCTGAGCGTCCCTCCTTCATCCTGCTCTACTCAGAGACATTAGACACGAGACAGAGGGCCTTCTATTAACCGAGATGAGGGCCAGGCAGATACTGGCTGCACACATCATTATTCATTACGTGATGCTGTAAAATCATTTCAACAAGTGATTTATATTACACTTAATGGAGATAAGAGGTCGACCCAGGAGAAGAGACATGGACGTAGTGAGGGAGGACATGAGAGTGGCTGGTGTTGGGGAGGACGATGCAAAGGACAGGGTGAAGTGGAGAACATTGATTTGCTGTGGTGAGCCCTCAGGGGACAAGTAGAATAGATTTCTATAAAACTTGGGGAATTTGCAGTCGAGACTAAACTATTTTTTGTATCTGGCTGAAAACGTGTTTCTTTGTGCTAAATTGGGCATTTTATCATAGTGTATATATACAATCGCATCCTTTATATCATGAAATTCACTGAAAGGCACCACTGTCTATCTGGTGCTTCTGTGGAAAACACATCTTCAGGCACTCAATTAAAAGATTACAAGTGTCAAACAAGAACAAATATCCAATAGTAATGTAGACTATTTGCAGTGTTTAGCCTGAACATGACACAATAGGGGTAATTAGGGCAGTTTCTAATTCGGCGAAGCCTTCGGGTTGCCAGGAAAAACGAAGGAGATGTAATAAAATCACAGGGCATTAAATGACGATTGCCACATTATCAATGGCAATAAATCACCAGAACATCCTGCTGCGTCACTTCCCTGCTGATTGGCTGGGAGCTAAAGCTGCACTCACAGTGGGGATCAAAGAAAGCCTTGCTCTCTCTTCGAGTTCACCGCGGTGGCGTTTCTGCTGAAAACACTGTCTGATGGAGACAGATGGGGCCGGGGAAGCATGTCGAGATGGGACCTGTTGTGCGACAGCTGTCATCTTGTGTTCTGAAGTTTATCAAAGCAGCCTTTCAGTTGTATCTTTGGGTTTGCTTATTGAATGCTGGATTTTGGTTGGAGGTGTTGATGCTTGCTGGACCTGGGTTTCGTTTGGGTAAAGGTTTAGGTCAAAGTTGCAGCGATCAAATCTGATTGATATTTAGATATTTGGGGGGGAAATTATGCATCTTTGGCAAAAGAGACTGCTGGCCATTTCCTGTCATCAATATGATTATGATCGATCATAAAATGACAAATATTTGGCCTTGACCAATAATAGCACACGAGCACCGTAATGTAAATGTCAGACTTAACAAAAGAACACTGATAACACTGCAGTAACATCTAAAATGGAATCGAAAGGTGAAAATGAGAAGCATGCTTGTGCTGGACCGAGATAACTGATAAGACTCAGAAGTTATTCTCATCATTATCATGGTTCTACTACTGAAGGTTATTAAGTGAAAATATAAGGCCTTCATAATGAGGTCCAGTTTGAATATACTGACTGTTACCATCACAACAGGTCCAACACAGCCGATGCATGGAGGAAACCGTTTAAAAGCTTGTGATCTTTGTCTGCATGGATTGTTTGAAACTCTGGTTGAATATTCTTCGATCTGATGGCCTTATTATCGAGCTACATATTCTTGATGCTTGGCCGCTAAAGATAAATCTCTGCTGCACTGCTAAAAACACATCTCTGCTGCACTGCTAAAAACACATCTCTGCTGCACTGCTAAAAACACATCTCTGCTGCGCTGCTAAAAACACATCTCTGCTGCACTGCTAAAAACACATCTCTGCTGCACTGCTAAAAACACATCTCTGCTGCACTGCTAAAAACACATCTCTGCTGCACTGCTAAAGACACATCTCTGCTGCACTGCTAAAAACACATCTCTGCTGCACTGCTAAAAACACATCTCTTCTGTGCTGCTAAAGACACATATTTGTTGTGCTGCTAAAGACACATCTCTTCTGTGCTGCTAAAGACACATATTTGTTGTGCTGCTAAAGACACATCTCTTCTGTGCTGCTAAAGACACATATTTGTTGTGCTGCTAAAGACACATCTCTTCTGTGCCTGGCAACATTATGATCATTAGCATGAGTTGAAATCTCTTCATAATTTGCACTGCCTTCCCGTCTGCTCTGCTCTGCTCATGATTAAAACATCATCGTGGAGCAGTGGCTCAGTTTCTTTGTCATCCTTCCTTCCATGGGTGTCGACTTGGATTTCAAGGTGCAGCAGGACCTATGTTGAGCTCTTCAGCACCAAAACCATACTCTTCTTTGATGTCAGTGAGAATGCTGTTGTTTACTTAGTGTGGCATGGATGGACGGATGGACAGATGGACGGATACCATTTCACCAAAACAGTGACGTCATGCACAGTAAAGCAGCTTTTCATGGCAATAAATTAATAACTGAATGAATGGGTTTGACTCATGGAAATAGAAATACAACATTTTAGTGTCAATAAAATTTGAATAGAAATATTTTATTTCTAATGAGCACAGTAGTCAAATATTAAATTTGTATGGTTATGGTGTCTGACAAGCCTCAAATTGAACTTCCAAGTTTGTATCCCCTCTGAGTGATGCAGTAAAGACACTCACACCATCACAGTGTGAATATCTTGTCGTCACCACTGTCTTCAGATGAAGAATCTCATTTCACACAGCAGCGCTTCATTCCAGTACATCTGCTGCTGGGACTCCAGAGAGGCTGAAGGGGCGGAGGATGGAAATGAAAACTTTCCATTTTCTTTTGCACCATTATAGAAGGTCTGTGCGATACCCCTCGGGGTAGAGGTACCATCGTCACCAATCTGCGAGGCAGGGAAGCACATGATTCACAGAAACGAGCCCCTGTTCTGGGATATTAATGCATACATGACAGGCTTGCATGCTCCACTGCATTCACACAAATGCACTTTAAGGATCTCTACTACATTTCGTTCCTTCTTTCTTTTTTTTATTTCCTTTATTTAAAAAATCCTGCAGGAAAAAACTTGCAGGCATTTCAACCCATTTCAGAGAGTACATCCAGGAGGTGATTTAGAGTGCTGTAAATCATGATGAGTTAAAAAAAATAAAAAATAAACATGAGTCACCACTTCTTAAAAAACAAAATTCAGATGTATAACAGCATCTGATTAAACAGTGCATTCACTAAACAGCCAAAAAAGATACATGAGAAAATAAATATGCAAAGTAGGGCATGCTGCAAATCAGCTGGTGATTATTTGTGGGCCTGCAGTCAGTCTGTATTTCTGGAGTATCTGATGACTGGGTTAGGTTCAAGCATGGGTTGAATGCACAACATTAGGTGACTATGTATTCTAAAGCTGGTGATGCCTGTGAGTTCACTTGTTGTTGTACTGCAGTATTTTAGTCTAAATGCAACAGGCAGCAGTGTTTAGCCTGTTGTGTTGGGCTACAGCAGGGATCACTGACAAATGCATGAAGTCAATCCGTCAGCAAGAAAAAGCAACATAAAAGCGTTTTATCTGTAGTACTTTTTATTTTATTATTTTACTTAATATTATGGGTGAGGGTTAAGATTATTGTCCGGGTTGTTGCTGTCACAATACAAATGATTGAAAATGCAACACTCTTTTTGACAGTATGCTATAGTCCCACAGATAAAACACTGCAGTGCCAAAGCTTTAGATTTCCTGTCCATCAAATGTCAGGTATTTAGACATCCAGGAGAGAGTGAAGTCTGTTCAATCAACAAAGGTACCGGCCAGCAGTTACATAAGTATCAACACAACCTGCTTTAGGTGTGTGTAGATATAAAGAGCATTTTCTTCAGTCAACCAAGATAATGCAAGACACGGTTCTACGCTTCAGTGATGGTCTGCAAGGACTGGAAAGTTTGGAAACCTCTCTCCAGTGAGCTCAGCGCTGAACAAGTAAAACCGCAAAAGCAGCAACCAGGCAGATCAAACACTCTCCCTGTAGGAACCTTGTCTGCTTCAACAGGACGGATGACTGCTCCCTACAAATCCATGTAAAATCTCTCCATCTCAAAAGGAACATGAAGGGAGAGGCCTGGATGGGGAAGCTCACCAGACGAATTGAAGAAATTGATAATAAAAAATATACACAAAAATACTGTAGTAAAAATAACTGGTGGATTAAAAGGAATGATTTAACACGGAAAAGGAAAAACAACAACTAGCGACCGAGAGGACATTCGTTCTGGGATCACAGCAGCATGGGTCGGCAGCGCTTAGGATAACGGGCCAGAAAAAGCAAGGAGAGATGTTTAGAGAGAAGCATGGAGGAAGAGCAAGGAGAAGAAGAGCGATGGCGCCGTATGCGGCTCACAATCTGAGACCAGTTAGCTGCTATCTACCCGGAAATGAGATTATAATAGATGAATTAAATGGAATGAGCTGAGAGCAGGATGAGGAAAAAGAGGTGTCTCGAGAATTCAAGAAGACGCTGAAGCGAGACTCAATGAGATAAATGAAAGGAGGGTAACTGAACAGAAGTGAGTGTAATCAGGATCAGTATTATATAAGGGCAAAGCCTCACTGCCACGCCCGTCTCCTTACATTTTAGATAAACTACAGCGAGTTTGTGTTGCAAAAACATGGGTGGCCTGCACGACGCTGTTGCTGCTTTCTTATTGATCTGCTAATGAGCTGCTCGAGTAACATCTGTCCATTTTCAATGAAAATTCCATATATTGCCGCCATATAGTCCGACTTCTTGAGAATGAAAACAGTTTTCTACATTTATGAAAACCAGTTTGGTGCGATTCTTTGCTGCCCGTCTAAATACACAAAGACATTAAGGTCAAAACATGGGAACAAGATGTAGTTTCAGAGCAACAGGCCTTCTGCTGTAAGGAACACTGATATATCTCCAGACTACCGGGGTTTCATAATAATGGGACTAAACTCGGGGTAGTCATGTGTTAAATGGTCCGCGCCCATCAGTAATGCTGAATAAATGAGTGTCAAGAGTCAAACTAAAATAAGAAAATCATTATTTTTGAAATGAATACTGCTTAAATTCCAACATTTAGTGTGGCTCATGTTTCTTTTTTATTAAACAAATTGGAAGTGTTACGGCAAAGATATGAAAGATAGAGCTCTGAGTCAGACCGTCATTCTGAGACTGACCCAGACATTTTGGGTTTGTTTATAGCTATGCGTGGATGGACGTCCTTCTGCCTTTAGTGGTTTATGTGTTTCTTCCAGTCTCCTGAGACTCTTAAAAAGCATCATCCTGCTCTGGATGCTTTGAAACCCAGAGAGATGCATTTAGAGGATGACGCTGTTTGGGTTCAAAGCAGAGAGAAAACAAGCAACGCCATACCATGTCCTCCTGCTTTCTCAACGTCATTGCAGCACTAATACTGGTAAATTGACAGCATGGACGTGTTGGCATGGTGGCACAGTGGTTAGCGCTGTTGCCTCACAGCAATAAGACTAGTAGACCTTTATATAGATATATGGTTCAAATGGAAATTCTGACCAGAGAGGAGCAAATGTCAAAGGTCTCCAAAAACATTACTGCCAGGTTCCTACTTTGCAGCAACTAATTTCATTTCTAGAAATGTTTAAACAAGAAACAGTTTATCAAAGAAACAAGGGTTGCTCCAGTGTAGAATTTGACTGTGGTAATCATCCTCTGCCAATAATGGATATGAATTAATCAATTATTACTTTTTCAAAGCAGTGTGATCAACATATGAACTCCCTGAGGCATAAGCGATGCCTCTGGGATTCACACACAGCTGAGCAACGGCCGGAGCTGCTGTTGAATAACAAAGGAAGATCTATAGTGCAAACAGACTCACGCTGTAGAGGATGTCGACCCAGCCCTCCATGGTGATGCACTGGAACACAGTGAGCACTGCAAACAGGATGTTGTCAAAGTTGGTGATTCCAAAGTTGGGCCCAGTCCAGTACTCTCTGCACTGGGTTCCGTTTGGGCAAGTCCTGGCTGGAGGCTCGAGACCACAAGGCCAGTCCGCTGCTCTGTCAGCTGACAAAAAGACAAATAGAGGGACAAGGAAATTAAATGATGTGCATTTTGTGCTTGTGTCAAAGGTCAGTGGCTGAATTTAGAGCTCTGCTCTGTGGCTTGGTTCACTTTTAAGAACATACCAAGAGAGAACCGTTAACATTAAGCTTGAGCAATGAATCGTCAATATCATCGCTGAATTTGAGCCATTCAGGAATCCTGGAAGTTACCATACCCATATTTCAGCTGACTCTTTTCCTCAACTGCTATTTAACGAGACAAAAAAAAACATGGCTAATTCTCCAGGTTTGTAAATGACTTCTATTGTTCTCTGAGCACCTTACAGGAAACTCTCCAAACATTTTGTTTTGCCTTGGTCAGCAGTTGAGAATTAAAAGTTCCTAGCACCTTAAGAGAGTGTTCATTAACAAGGACCGCTGCAACATACACAAATCAATAGGCATTATCCAAGTCCTGGATCTGCGATATCAAACGATTAAAATGTGAAGATTTAGCATTTAGCAGAAACCGGGAAAGCCAAGAATACCATATAGTAAAAATACAAACAGGTTTTTACTCATGTTGCATATGATATATGTCTTATATTGGATTCACGTCGGCATCCTCGTGAACATTCCTCATCCAACATTCTCATTTACCAGAATGATGTATGACCTTTAACTTAACTTGCCTCTTCTGTGAACTGCATTGCCTTCACACTGGACCTATTCTATTTTACATACATGGATGTGCAACAGCCCTCGGTTCCTCCCTGGTTAAATAAGACTTAAAGATAACGAGGGTTTGGAGCTGGAGGAGGGAGAGGGTCCACCAAGTGCTGCAAATCAGCACCCATATGTGGCTTTTAGAGAGAGTGAGAGATGACACTGTTTGATCGTATGTTAAGTCTAAAATGAATTTATGAGTAACATCTGGAAAAAACATTTAAACTAAAAACGTTCTGTATGTTGAACACAGATAATTTGTCTTCTAGCGAGCAGAAGAGAGTTGGGCATGCATTGGACTTTAAACCAAAAGGACTATATAATAAAATGTTCCGTCCTTTTGTTCTTAATCTAATCTCTGGCTTGTCTCTTATATATGTCATTAAAACCAGTAGAATATACTGGTGCCAGTTCTGCACCGCGGCTGCATCTACTGCTGTCGGCATTCTGCGGCCTGGAGGAGGTAAAAGGGCCCGAGTCAGCAAAGATCCAAGTGATGCTTGTTAATCTGCTCCTTGTATTAGATGTCCACACAGATATCAGCATCATCAGAGAGCATCATGCACGGAAGGTAAGCATGTCTGTTTAAATTGCAATTTAGAATGTTTATTAAGTTTTACACATGTGAAACACCACAGCATCCCTTTCCTAATGGAATACACTAGAAGGAACCCGGGGCTGACAAGGATAATGATAATAATAATTACTAGTGAATGAATGACGCAGACTTTGTGATGAAAATATAACCAGGGTTTCATATATTATTTGAACTTCTGTCACACCTTTCAATGAAGACATCAATAAATCTAAAAAGTGTCAGACCCAATATGAATTATGTGCAGCAATTTAATCTGATATTTCGATTAAAACGTGCACTGCTGTGAATTCAAATTTCATGTATTGCTGGATGGGCGGTTACTAAGCAACATGTATGTCCGGTCTGTGTCCTTGAGGTTTCAGGGATTATGAAGCGACAGTGATTTATAGCGAGCACGGAGCGTGCTGGGAGTTGGCTTCAAGGATGTGTTTGCACTTGTGTCAGCAGATGAGAATCAGAATGAGGAATAAATGTGCTGAGTCTAACAGATGACACGTGCACCCAGCTTTTTGTGAGCACGGCACAAGTGGAGCCAAGTTCTAATGAAGATCTGCAGAGCCAGATTGCACAGCCAACATCCCTCTGGTGTCACCCCAGTAACAGCATCCTTTCCTTTAAACTGACAGGTGCTGTCTCAGCCAGGACCAGTGCGCATGCGTGATGTGGGAACATCACAGGCATTTATTTTATTTTGTTTGTTTGTTTTAACAAGGTACAGTTCATAATTATTTATTTTGATGTTGCTATATGTAGAGGCTTTAATTGTTATTAATACCTTGTCTTTGTGGTGTTTATATTCTGATTTCAAAGGTGGGAGAGTTAAAAATCAAGACTTGCTTATGGATTTTTAATTATTTTAATTTTTGCCTTATATAATTTCGGTTAAAATAGGTTTAAATCATTTGAACAAAATCAAAAAGACAACATCAACATAATACATTTAAAAAATGAATATGTTGTTAGCTCACTAATTGTAATGATTTAAGACATAATATTTTGCTCTGGGCTGTAGGAGGCATTTGGGCATCAGGTTTCATCACAGGAATAAATCTGAAGGAATACGATTGACTATTTCAGTGACCCGTCATGTGCATCGTTATTTCATGAGTATCATTACAGAATTTCATGTAATTAGCAGTGCAAAGAAGTCTTCAGAGGATCTTGAATCATTTTGAAATCTGTGGAGTTTGTTTTAAAAGTAATTAACGTCACTCGGGATATTATCTTAATCAAGTCCTCTGTGTGTTAGTCCTGTACAAATCTGAATTAATGGTTCGTGACAATGTTTATTATGTCAGACTATCTGCAGGCATAGTCTCTGCAGAGAGAGTTAAAGCGGAGAACAAATCATTTTCCACCAGGCAAAAGAGAGGAAGAGTCGAGAATGAATTCTGGGAAAGCAGTCAATAAATCAAGCAGTCAAGAAAAAGATTTAAACATCCTCACATGTTGCATGAACAATGTCTGAGTGGCTTCATCAAGCATGTCCTGCTTATGACACACACACACACACACACACACAAAAGCCTTCATGTAGAAAGTAGTACTAGTGCTGTTAATCAATCCCTGTGGCGTCTGTGACCAACAACACAGAGAGACACACACACACACACACAAACACACACACCTACACACGCACGCATACACACACACACACCACAATACAGATAAATCACAAGTTACAGCTGGTCCAGCCACTAACCCTCAAGTCATACCTTCACACTCTGTGTGACACCAGCAGAGGGCAAATAAAACACTTGCATAATGTTGCCACTATTTTACACATAAAAAAGCCAGGCAGGCTGACTGATCTATTTAATTACGATAATGCTGTATTATAATAATAATAACACCACTGGCTGACAAACATGTTAATATATTGTAAGTTGATTTGACAGTAATTTATGGCCAGTACTTTATTATTATATCTAAAGTATCTGTAGCTACTTGATGTTAAGTACAAGGAGATGGACGTATTCCTGCATATTCCCCAATGGTGGTGTCTTTATCAGTGGAACTGCAGGCATTAGAGTCTCAAGACTGGGAACAAGTATATGTTTAATTTTCAAGTTTTACTTCACATACCGGTACTTCTGCCAAGTTCAAATGATGCCCTGTGGTTCAAGGTAGTTCTTTTTCCACTGTAAATTACAATTGTTCCATGCAGCCTCCAGAGAAGAGGAGGTTATCTTTCTTTCATTTTCAGCCACTACCCTTCATACCAAAGCTGTCAACCTGGCTGATCATTTTAATCGTTCCCACTCACCAGTGCCTGTCCTGAAGCAGGTGGTGTGGAATTTGCCCATGTAGAACTCCACCCCAATGATGGCAAACATGACGATGGCAAAGAACAGCAGGAGGCCAATCTGCAGCAGGGGAACCATGGCTTTCATTATGGACTTCAGCACCACCTGGAGACCTGGGAGACAGGTGGGCGGGGAGAGGACATTAGCAGGGACCATCTGTCACTGAAAGCGTCCCCTTAAAAGGGTAATCAAGCTTTACGACCACTCAGCAATTCAATTTTATTCAGTGTTAAATTACTTGTATAAATAATGGCCAAACAAGCAATGGAATGGAAGAATCCCAGAAATCAAGCAGCTACTGCAGCTGACCTCAGTTTCAATTCAAGTCAATGAAACGCCAATTTAAAAGATAAAACATTAGCCAAAGAGCCGATACTAATTTATTGTATCTAATCAACATCTAATTAATTGAAAAGCAAAGATCTAACTGTCTTCCAAATAAATGTAAAGTTCAAACAAAAGGTGAGAGCTGTCATCGAAAAAAAAAAACATTAAAAACATAAAAAAATTAAAATGATCAATTACATCTGAATATGAAGGATATAAATTAAAATAATACATAAAGCACAGAATGCATGAAAGCATTAAAACAGACAGAAAGTTAAAATCTAAATCTAATCTCAAATCTCAGACTAACTGTCACGGTGACTTCACTGGACTTTGGACAAAACCACGACAGATTGCAGATGTCTGTCATCTAAAACCTTGACATCATCCCGTCTTCCTGACTTACTGGGGATTCCTGACACGAGTTTCAGGGGCCTCAGGACTCTCACTGCTCGCAGCGTTCGCAGGTCAAAGTCTGATCCCACTGTGGCCAGGATTCTGCACACACAACACAAACGTCCCATCAGCGAGGCCACACAATGCTTCACTTTAGCCTCGTACTGCGACAGACGCTTACACTTCTACGTTGTATTATAGTGCGTTTTAAACTGTCTTGTCATTGGAACGGCTAAAAACAAGTCATCTGAAATGTTGCATTTATTCAAACGCAAACCAACTTCATCAATGTTTGCTGACTCATGATTCATCAGTTCAGCACCACATCCATTCCCAAATATATTAATACACACACTTCTTATATCTGTTTACATCTACTTTTATACATCCAAGTGGAAGAGCAACAGAAAGTGTGTATGGGTGTGTGTGTGTGTGTGTGTGTGGCCTTTGGCTATTGAGCCACAGCTGGCAGCCTTCTGTACAGACTGTGCACAGATGAGGAGACTTCCATGGCCCCCAGACACAAGCTGGGGGCCATGGAGAGAGAGAGAGCCAGGAATGATAATAATTTGATCTGAAATCTAAGAGGCATTCCCGGACAATGCATGTGTTGGTGATTTAAATATCAATATCAATATCATGATGATGGATAGACTAACAGATGAGGTGAGACAGGAAGCTCCTTGAAATATGATGTTTGCAGATGACATTGTGATCTGCAGTGAGAGCAGGAAGCAGGTAGAGGAGAATCTAGAGAAGTGGAGGTCTGCTCTAGAAAAGAGAGGGATGAAGGTGAGCAGGAGTAAAAGAGAGTACATGTGTGTAAAGGAGAAGGTCCCAGGGGGGACAGTGAGGTTACAAGGACTAGACATAAAGAAGGTCGAGGACTTCAGGTACCTCGGGTCAACAGAGCAGAGTGATGGAGAGAATGTGGAAAGGAGGTGAAGAATCGTGTGCAGGCAGGCTGGAACGGTTGGAGGAAAGTATCAGGTGTGCTCTGTGATAGGACGAAGGGACAGGTCTACAAGA
This sequence comes from Brachionichthys hirsutus, assembly GCF_040956055.1. Classification (NCBI taxonomy): domain Eukaryota; kingdom Metazoa; phylum Chordata; class Actinopteri; order Lophiiformes; family Brachionichthyidae; genus Brachionichthys; species Brachionichthys hirsutus. The sequence continues at coordinate 11,499,396 of NC_090915.1, read as the reverse complement.
CAGTGGTGGCAGGATTAAATGGGTATTTCCCAAAGATTTGCAGCTAAATTTGTGCGCTGAAAGTGTTGTGACTTGCTTTGGATACACTCAACACATGTAGGCTGGTCTGATTGCATTGTTAGCAGCACAGTATTTTCACAGGCCGCGGAGGTCTGTCTGCGGGATGTCGGATGTCCTCCCTATCACAAGCAATAAATGGCTCCAGGTTGAGGGGAGAGGAGTGGGCTCTGGACCGGTGTTTGGTTTGCGTGACTGGCCCGACGTCACTGGTCAGAACCCAGACATTAGCCAAGATGCTTGGATCCCCTCCGGTAATGGCTGACCCAAAGCAGGGATCATTTTGTGTGGCAGAGGCTGAGCGCTCAGCAAGTGCCCTGGATCCTCCATCAACGCAGTAAGACAAGCAGAGAGGAGGCAAAGAGGAGGCAAAGAGGAGGCGTATCTCCGTCTCTGGGGGTGTGTACCTATCGCAGCGTGCGTGTTTCACTTGTGGAATGATGACAGACAGTTGAGCAAGGAGCAGGCTGTGAGTTTTAATATCCCTTTATCATCACCACAGTATATCAATGAGGGTGCCATACACTGGCACAGGAAATACGGACGGCGATTCTATCGTCTGTCACTCACCACAGGTACAGCCAGTAAGGTTCAGGCACGCACCTTTCGCTCTTCCTTGTTGTCTGTACACCGAAACCAAAACAAACTAACTAACAAAATAGATAAATATGCTTACAAGTACTATAATCAGACAAAGGGTGTACAAATACACATGTACCTCACTTAACAACTCATTTAATGACAACTCGGAGTGATGACGGGCTTTCAGAATTTTAAAAGTATGCGTTTAGCGACAAGAAATCGCTGTTACGACGAGTAGAAGGCACTGGCTGCGGAGTGGTGAGTGCGTACGTACTTATGTACAATATAAATGGATTATATGTACGCATTAATTCATTCATTTTCATGGCCACTTGCGGATCACGTGTGTTTTCTACGGGCGCAAGGCATGGTACACCCCGGAAGGGTCGCAGGGTCCTTTGTGTATAATTATTTTTTTTTGGATCACACAAAATGTCGACCAAGTTTTCGGTCAACGGGGGTTTTGTTTAATGACAAAATCGTCTTCGGAACGTGACTCGTTAAGTGAGGACTACCTGTATACCAAAAAAGGAGCCATTTCCTCTCTGGCTCTTTAAATATCCAGATCCTGTGACTCAGCTGGAATATAAATAGAACAGGAACGATCAGAGCCTCAAGGAAAGAAAGGAAGAACAAGACAGAGAGCGTGACTCATGCTGCCACTCAGATTGTGTGATTGGCATATAGTTTTGTTAATTTTCCTTCATTGTGCAAAAAAATGACTTTGTGTGACTGATAATTTTGACTAGTGAAGACGTGCTTTTCAAACCTTTCCCACAGTCCAACAAGTGAACAGTGGTGAAAAGAGACATGTTCACTAGAAGAAGAAAAACACATTTGAACACAGAATTTTACACTAGTTAGCTCAGATAATCAGATAATATCAGTCAAAAAGGAGTGCTTCAGTCTCTTGTAGCTCAGTGTTTTACAAATATTCCATTTTTATTTAGTCTCCACTTAATCCTCGTTTCTACTCGCACATGACTGCGACAAAGATATTATAAATCTGTGCTCAGAAGACATATTTCTAATGCTATACAGAGAGTAAATACTGGAATGTCCGTCAACATGTGGATAGAAACAAAAGGCATAATTAAAGTTAATTTTGCCCCAGACTGTGTAAATAGGCATTTGTTTGCTAAAAGGCAGGGAGGGATCCATTGTCTGTGAAACAGTGGCATCTGAAATAGTCCCACTTGGAAATTTGAGGGTGGGTTGCCTCTCCTCTATAATGAAGCTTTTAAAGAATAGTTCAACAATTCATGACATGTGATTTCCACGCAGATCATTGCAGTCGCTGTGTTAGCCGCGAAGCTGCAGCTCGGCTTTGGATAAAGAGGAGCAAATATCCTCCCCGGCTCAAAAGGTGCATAAACACCATTAACTCTACAGATAGACAGATCTTGGATGTTATCAGTGTAAAAATGACACAGGACAAGAGGAATAGCCTCAAAATGACCACACGAAGAAATGCCCCTCTGTGGATGTAGCAGAGCCAAAGCAAGGCAGCCCCCATGCACGTGATTCTGAGCGATGTCGTGTGCAGACAGCGCAGGCTCAGACAAACATGGGAAACTCATGTCGTACGGTCGGAAGCTGACAGGTCGCACCGGGGGTTTCTCGGTCAGGTGTCGGAAGGGTACCGATATTTCACCGAGGAGCCAACAGAAGAGATTCTAATGTTTCAGCGGAGGCTGTTTTCACTCCGTCTGTATGTTTATTCTCCAATGAACTGAGGAAACTTCAACTTGATATCAGAACCAAAATATATGGACACTGTTCAAAGTAAGAAGGAATTTTGGTGGCATTATGGGTAAATTATTCAGTTTAACTTATATCAAACGTACAGTACAACAATTTCATGAACGTGACTACATTTCTAAATAAGAGTGATTGTCAGAAAATATTTCTGATTATATGATAATAGTATACCATAAATATACTTGCAGAATATATCTTTATAGTTTACACTATGGTCTAATGATCAATAACCATGAGAACTAGACAAACATCCTAAAAAGCACGAAGTCAGATGCTAATGAGCTAATTAGTTGATTGAACAAAAACCTCTCCAGCCTCCGTGTCATGTGAAATATAAGATAAATAAGTAATATCCAGAACAAGGAATAAAAAATGGAAAAAAGAATAAGGAATTTAGAATCAAGAATAAATGAAATGTTCGATATTATTGTGTTTATTGGCCGAATGTCAAAACCGTCAGAAACATGTTTAAGTTTAAATAAATCATTAAACAAATTTAAAAGGATGTCTTCCTTTCCATTCTAATTCATTCATAAGAGGCAGAGATTTTTTTTTTGACCAATTAGACCCTCTTAATGTGAAAGGAAATAATGATGAGATGGGTTTTGGTGTGTGACACGCTGTTTGTGTGTGAGCGGGTCCTATCGCCATGACGTTATACGATGTGAGTGGACAGCTGTGACAGAGTCGGGAGAGGAAGCGTTCCCCCAATGCACACGAGGACAGAAGGGGGTACTCATGAAGTCATCATGGCTGCCAGAGCTACTCTCCCTCAAATATGGCTGCTGCTGTAGTGCTGCAGTTCTAAATTAATGCTGCATGCATGCGCATACGTCCAGACAAATACACACGCAGGCTTCATCCATATTAGCCTCATAAACAAGTCGAAGGGAGGGGAGTTATCTCACTCCTTATTCTTTGGTATGGAGAAAAGCACTTCTGCTTTCATAGGCTCTGACTTTCATAGCATCTCGACTTCCCTCCATTTGACACACAACTCTTGGTAAATGTCTCTTTTGTCTCTGGTTAGTCCTCATTGTGTTTGGATTGCAGGTGGTCCAGTAAAACTACAGCTGACCAGATAGCCCATCATTACATTAGGAAGCAGATGCACAACATAAAAGGCAGAGAGCTTGCCTGGCTGTCAGATCTGGTAATTACGCTGCATTCAGCCACAGCTGATGCATTTCAGTTTTAAAGGGCAGAAAGCATATATATAAACTTTATTACAGGCTCTAGACCCAATAGTAAAAACATACAACACAAAAACACAGCAAAAACATCTTATTCAGGAGAGTCTTAACAGACACCAATACCAATGTTTCCATAGATATGATTGATATCTGACCGAGCTGCACCTGGGATTTGTGATCATCAATATAACACTGTTTTGGGACTCATCAAGTCGGGACATGAACTTAAACATCAGGTTCCTCAAGAGGGCCTGTAGAGAGCTTAGTCCTGAGTCACAAAAGAGCTTACTGGCACTGCTGCTCCTGGGCTTTTTCAGCAATCTCCTCAGGCAGTCATTATATGCTACCTGAAGTTTGCGCAGGGTCTCCTTCTTATAGCGGACCCATAATGGGGCCGTGTACATAGGCGTGCAGTAAGCCCGAAACAAGCTCACTTTCACATCACATCATAGCAAACTGTGTTTGGTAAACACTATTTAAAGAGACATTTTAAAGTAAAATGCACTTTTTAAATAGAGCTACGCATAGACCTGGTATCAGCAGGAGCAGTGGCTCAGGAGAGCAGCATCTCCATACAACAGAGCAGCTGCTGCATAAAATGGAAGAGCATATCTTCGCTGTATGAGCATTATTGTTAGAAGGCATTTCCCCCTAAGGAGACATCCCGGTAAAATGTGCTGTGATTTATGTGTGGAGCTGCAATCAGCCCCAACCTCCTCAGCTAAAGCCTTCCTGGAAGAGCGCAAAGACCTGCCAGAATACGGCATGCATCCATATCGCTGTGGCTGCAGCCCGAGGAGCATAACTGATGCTGGACTTTCACACAAAACGTGTTTCCTGTCCACACACTATGTAAGCACCATAAAGCATCTGGTGCTTAAGCTTTACGGTGTCTCCAGGCTAATGAAAAGCTGCAGGGGGGGGGCCGTGGCAGACACAAACACACACACACACACATTAATGAAAAATAAGATTAATATCAATATAAAGCCAGACAGTAAAGATAGAAAGAATATATATATCCTCTGGTGGAGGGTCTATAGGTGATGAAAGATGACATCAGAGTGTCTGGTCTCCGTCACCCGCTGCTCCAAAGACAAAGCTTTAGTTGCAAAGATTGATTATGCAACTTAAGTATACGAAATACCCCTTAATTAAACCTGACATGTCTGGAATCAAGCACGAGAGCTTAGGAACATTTGGCTGGACAGCATGAGTTGTAACTGCTGACTCACTGGTTGATCGAGGGGGTTTAGAGGTTAATTAAACCTGTTCAATCTGCTGATTAATAGCTCATAAACCATGTTTCATTTTGCTGTTTACCTTCAATCTGCAAAAGAGGTCAGGTCTCAGCAGGGGCGTCAGGTTTTAAGGTTTTAAGGACAGGGGGGGCTTAGCCCCCAGGAGATGTACAGGATGTGAGCAAATGTAGCGTACGAGCACAAAACCTCACAAACGGCTAACAAGGACTGAGAAATGATACATTATGATTATTTCAGTCTGTTTTTTTGATACGGTTTAAACATGTTTGTTGTTGTACAGTAACAGGATGTTTACAGCATTAACAAGAAATAAAATGGCTCCAATTACAAGCTACTTGGTGGATGGAAGCATCAAAGAATGCCGTCTATTTTTAAGAGTCGCTCTGTTGTGATTCTGAAGCTCGTCTTCTTCAATGACTGCAAGACTGAAGTCTTTTCTGACCCGTTGTTTGACGCAGCCAGGAATGCAACCGACGCAGTACAACCGACGCAGTACTCTAAAGGACCTTTCACATGAGCAGCTGCTTACGGGCCCTGTTAGGGCAACTTGGGTAGAACCTTCAGAAAGGGAAACATGCCTGAATCAAGGAGGTTGTGCACAGACAATATATCTTTGGGAGAACATCCAGCCTCTGTTTTGAAGCTGAAGCCCCCCTGAAATAGGCCTAACTACGCCACTGCATGGGTCTCAGTATTAAACCTCCTTTGACGCTGCAGGAATGGCGCACATGTTACATCTTCATCCTCGTCATTTACACACTTCTTAATGCAAGACTCTGAATGAATTGTGTGACTAAAACACAATCGAGCAATAAAGAAGCATTTTTACCAGTAAAGCTGTAACCAAACATACATACATTTACTTAAGTACTGAAAGATCTGGTCATTGAAAAGATCTGCTTCATAAAACTGAGCTGTTGATGTGTAGAAAGATGCAAATACTTCTGATATTATTGCACTAAAACACAGAAAAGACAGTGGAGCTGGTTTTGGTCCACTTTGAAATGATTTGATTGGTTGTTTGTTAAGAATGAATGAATGAATGAATGAATTGAATCGGAGGTGGGGGGGGGGGGGGGGGGGTGTTAAAGGTTGAACGAGTCCACACTTCAGTCTCTGGCAATCATGGACATTATGACCAAAATGACCATTCTGAATGGTTCCAGCACAACCTTACAGATCTGGTATCACACTCACACACACACACACACACACACACACTCACACAGAAAAATAAATTCATGGATGCAGATTGTAGTAAATCAATGGTGAAAATGAGCCTGCGTAGTTTGCAATGCTCTGAACTCCATCACCCATAAATCACCCTGTCTATTTGAGGCCATTACTGAGAACAGCCAGAAGATAAATGGCCACAGTGGCTGCTTCATAACGAGCTCATGATCACAAGAGCTCCAATCGCTGATCGAGGTGGTGGGACCAATCAAATAGTTACAATAAAGCAGAAGTAGCGAGCTTTTAAAGGGTTCAACAGAAATGTGAGGCTCTGCATCAGCTCCTTGTTCAGCCCCATCGTCCGGACGACCACGATCCGGTCACGCAACCTCCTTCCTCATTTCCAACATCTGTGGCATTTTAGAGTGTCTTGTTACCGCGGCCATCTCAGCACACACCTGTGTAATTATCATGCTGGCCAATCAGGACCTCCGCCACACTGACACTAAGGCATGCTTTTCTGTGCACAAGTCTTAGATATATGACTTTGACTCATGAAAACAAGAAGCAATAACAAAAACGAGTGCTAGCTGTGTAACCTGTGGGGAAAATGTGGAACTTTCGGTGAGACACCGCCTGCAGATGTAACATTACACGTCGTCAGAGAAATGAAACTGACTTGGATTTAAATTTCTGGAGACTAAAACAGTTCTCCAAGGCAACGACAAATCATTTTAAATAGTTTAATTTGTTCCCTTCCTCCTTTCGACCTTCCTCTGGTTTTCTTAGGCTAAATGTTAGGGAACACAATCCGCGTACGTTTGCTGTAGCGTCTCAGGACAAATGAGGGAAGTGGGTCCTGGTGGAAGGTTGCGGATTGAAGTTGTGGTCAATGAGGTGGGAAATGGAGAACTTATGATTGGGGGGGGGGGTCCCGGGAAGTTCCCCCTGAGCTCAACGTTCAGTTGCTGCCACGTCGGACCTGAGGACTGGGGGCAGCATCCGGACGCACATGCAGCGACTGCCGAGTGTCGGAACGTTTCCCGTACAAACTGACAGAGTGCTTTCATGACTAATTAAACCCAATACCTCCGTATTATTTACACACCAATGGCCGTCCTGCAGCAGCACATCATCCATCTTCAGAGGGCCCCCAGTGCCTCATTTAAAGAAAACCGTGAGTACGACATGCACACATGAGCACAAGCACGGAAGAACATTACCCACGCATGCACGAAAGCAACTTGTTAGTGACTGATTTCATCTCCTTTCGCCAGCCCCCCCCCCCCCCCCACGCCCAACCCTCCTTACACCCTTGATGTCTCGCTATTATGTTGGAGAACTGGAGCTGAAGAGAAAGCGGGATGCCTCGACATCAGATCTGATAATGCAGAGCAGCTACGCTAACATGTCACGAGCACGGACGGGCAGCACGTCTACACGGGATGGTGGGGATAGGCCTCGCTGACACTGCATTTAACACACAATCCGGTGCCCCTGAACCTAACAAACACAACAATGTACCACAACGCAATAAACTCGAGATGTCACACAGCTGCCAGCGTCCAGTGAAGTCAACGCTCTTAAAATATCTGTTGAAAAAAGGGAATCAAATGACTTTAGGCAGAGCTGTGAGCCAGACAGAGACTCTTATCAGCGCTGGAGACACCGGGGAAATGTAACCTGACTGTTCTATGGTTTATAGTGCCTTTCAAGCCACCACACACACACACACACACACACACACACACACACACACACACAAACGGTGTCAGTGGAGGCAATCTTGCTAGGTACCCTCCTTCATCAGGAGCGATAACATTTCATCCTGAGGGCTCAGGTTTCTCTATCCGTGTCCAAAATAAATGTTAGTTTCAAACATATCCATTAATACATAAATACATATACATCCTTCCTGAAGACACTGGTATGACCACAAGGTGGCAATAAAGAGTCATATGCCCCACAACAATGAGGTAGTAAAAGAGAAGCCGAAGCAAGTGGAGGTGAAAGCAGTGACCTACTGGCTGCTGAGGCCGTGACGTGTGGACGAAGAGCTTTCACATTATGTCTGTAGACTTTTGTCATATCTTGCTTGAATTATTTCTATTATTTATTTCTTCCACACCAATGATTCCAGTCGGTATTGATCCATGGCGTCTGTTTCATCTGTTGGCGCCTTTAGAAATACAGACCACGCAAACACAGAGGACTGGCGATGAAGCACTGAACTCACGAGTTCACACAATTCTTTTTTCTGTTTCTGTTTTTTAAGCCAATGACCTTGCACACCAGTTTGGGCTGACAAAGATTCCTTTAATTATTCCTCAGATGAATTTCCAACATTACCGCCAACAAATACCGCATTTTCTGATGAAAAGACAATCCCTTTTTATTTCCCTGGGGTGTATATATCGTCTTATTAAAATTGAAACTGAAATTATATTTTATCTTAATAAAGACACGAAAGACAAACAAGCACGGACAGCTGATGGACTGACGGTGGAAGGATCCGGTCTGGAGATGCAAGCGCAGGTGTGGGTGCGGTTCACACCCCCCAGGTAAAGAGACATGTGTTTGGACCCAGTGTTCTCCAGGAATAAAAGCAGACGGACCTCTGCTTCGTCCGGGGGGACACACCTTTCTCAGGTACTTAATTAGAATTCACCAGAAGGGAGATTATTTTCACGAGCACATCCGCCAGGTTCCAAAACTGTTTCACTCAAAGTAAGCTGCAACCTAAATGCCAACATGATGTGTGACGTTGAAATATTTCCTCCCACATCGTGTCAGCAAGTGCAAAATAAGAGGAATAGCCTCAATCTCAACAAGCAGTTCCTTGCCGGTTTGTGTCCTTTAATGTGAAACAATCCCTCACTTCCACTCAAACGCAAGCCTCCACTCTGCCGTGATTCCTGAGTGTTGACGGCGATGAAGCAGAAAAAGATAATCCTCCAATGAAAAGGGAGAAAGGCAGCGGGTGAAGAATACAGAGAGAGAGAGGCCGAGGGGGAGAGGAGCTGGCAAAGGAAAGGATGTCAGGTGGACCGGTAGAATTATACAAGGAATTATTCTGATAAACTAACAGCCGCCTCCCGATTCCTGACTTTTGTGTGTTTCTACGGCTCCTCAAGATAAATTTAACATAAAACAAAGTCACTCTGTGTTAATGCGGAATATAAGTTGGAAATGATTATTATATTCAATAAAGTAAAAAGGTTATCCAACCCCTAACTCCGTGTGTGAAAACGTGCCGGTCCCCTCGAAGCCAAACGCCAGGAACCGTCTCTTGTGATGACTGGAGATCAGTCTGACATCGCCGTGGCGATGGTTGACCCACTCTTTGGTGGAGAGCTGCTTGTGTGCAGTTTTAATGGAAGGTTCAGCCATTCAGTGGAGGACCGACTGTTCCGCTTCTCAGATTGATCACCTGAGATTCCCTCTCGGAATCCGGTGGAGAGCAGAATTCCCGTTTCATCCCGGTGCCTGAAGCAGCAAAGCATCAACACAAAAGAACGCAACTACACGCCCAGAAGCCTGCAGGTATAATGTTTGAGGGATCATCTAATCTGGGCCCAATAGAAAGTATGACTTTACACATTTGAATGGCTTGTTTTTCATTCCCAACTGAGACGGATGTGATGTGAAACCATTAATACCGAACACAGCGGACCGCTTGATGCGACAGGAAGCGTGTATGAGCCTCAGCACCTTAACACGCGCAAACTAGCACGCGAGCTGCAGAAGCGATGGTTGGACACGGAGGGATTTGGAGACAAGCGAGCAGAGCATTAACATTTAAATGTCATTCGCTGTGACGGGATGACTTGTTGGGTGTGGCTGAAATCAGATACGGAGACAGACTGAAGGAAATAAACAGAAACCCAGAAGAGGAAAGGAGCCTCCTGGACAAACAGAGACGCGACGACATCAGGAAAACGGTCAAACTAATATAAAGCTCTTTTCGTTGCCTTTCTCTCATTCCAAGCCTTTCTCTCATTCCAATAAAAAATGAGGACAAATGGAGTCTGAAACACGATACCACTTTCTAGGAAATGTCACTGTCTCAATTTAAACGGCTGAACCAACGAACTCCCGGTTAGTCATTTGACACGACTTCATGAACATCGTCCAGCTGTTCCATTCGTGGGGAGTGAAAAGTGAAAAAAACATTTTTGCAAGCACCAGTCGGAGGACAATAGCAGATATCTTCGATGCAACAAAGCAATGAGGACTGATTCCCCTCAGGAGCTATTCTCAAGATGCGCTGCGTGATTTATATCCAGAAATGCAATCAAGTCCTCGGCAGAAACATTTCTGCAAAACCATTGGAGCTCACGTTGCAGCGTTGGTGTTGGAGTCTCTTCAACTGGACGTTTGTCCACAACAAGGCTTGTTATTAGAGTACGTTTATGCATGAGAAGAGGTCAGATAGGGACAAAAGACGATCATCCTTCTAAGAGAGGATCAAAAGGGAAAATTCACGTCACGTGCTCGACTGTCTCAGCATTACAGGAGCAATAAACGTGAACTTTTGCTTCGAGTTTGTGTTCATTTTGCACACACGCATTCATCCTCTTTAAGTGATATTCTGGTCTATATCTGCCAACCCAGTCAGATCCATCTCCAGATCATTAGTGAAATTCTCCTCCTCCTATCCGCTAATCGCTGCCATAATGGTTCCATTTGATCCATCCCTTCACCCGTCTTCTCTCCCTGTGTCTGAACGTCTGTGTCTCTCGCTCAGCCTTGATCTCTTACCCTCATTACTCTCCTCCAACTCCCATCTGTCTCTTTACTGCCTTTTCTAATGCAGCATGAGTACACAGCAGTAAATCAGCTGCAGTGAGTAAAAGCCCCCCCCCCCCCCCCCCTTACAGCCTCCCACTGTGTGAGCGCGTTTGTCTTCCAGGAAGGACTGCTTAAACAAAAACCTACTTCACTCAGGAGGTAAATAAAATATTTGTACATGCCGTTGCCATGGAAATGAGGTAAACACACCTCAGTCTTCACATGCCTACAGCCGTCGGCTGTATTTCTGAGGATACCAAGCTGGATGCTTCATCCATCCGAGCCTCGCTCTTCCAGGACGCTCTGCCAGATTAAATAAATAAATGGCCACATGATCAGAAAAGGTGGATTTCTTTATGGGTGCACGGAGCGTTTGTCTTATTCTTACTATTTACTTTTTAGTTATGTTTGTGCCTGCTGTGATCTCTGGAGGAAGTGAGGAAGAGACAACCCTCCGAATATCCTCCTATAGAAGTATTGATCTAGTCTAGGGTCATTGGACACAATACTGGGTAGGGATGGCATAATCTGTAGAATTTATAAATTTATTTAATATCTTTATTACCTCCACCGAGGAGGTTGTGTTTTCGCCTGTGTTGGTTTGTTTGTCTGTCTGTCTGTTAGCAAGATAACTCAAAATGTTGTGCACGGAACTTTATTAAATTTACAGGAAACGTTGGAACAGATGATTAACAGATGATTACCAGGAACAGATGATTAAATATTGGTGATGATCCAGAAAAAATCCTGGATTCTGAATCACTTTGAAATTTTAGGTAACATTGCAGTCAATAGAGCTTCAAAATATGTTCCTAAATATTTTTGGTTAATTAGGAATTTGGCACCGTCATGTAGGGTGGGGGCATCTATCTTACCACCGAATTTCATCCGGATCGGATCCAGATTGGGGATATGATTCGTGATCCGAAATGTCCCATTTACTTATAATTGAGGCCTTTTCAAAAGAATTGTATCTTGTAAAATGTGCGTTCAATTCACTCACCAAAAATCACAGTCCTAAAGATATGAACTATCAGGCAAATCCTGATAAGTCCTCTGGATCTGATCCAGAATGAGGTCAGGAAAAACCATTACATTTTAACATTAAAACCCATTTGTGAGGGTTGCTATGGTGACCGTTGCTGCAGGTAGATTTCTGCCCCTGCGGAGGCATTATTGAACTGAACGAGACGCACCTGTTACACGTCTCACCTGATCAGCTCCTGCCTCTCTGGACAGTTCTCTGCCAGAACATCCTCTCTGTTCCGTCAGGATTTTCAGGCTCTCCCGTTCTATGTGTCGTCTCGTATTCCCTAGTTCTAACTTTAATACCTGAGGAACCAGATCCAGTTGAAATCGGGGTAAATTCACAACAAAATGATTTTGTTTTTGGACACTTTCAATGCTATCTCTCCACAAAGGAGGTTCTGTTTCTGCTGCCTTTACCAAGACACTGTGGAATTAGTAGTGGACAAACAGATTTGTTGTATCTTCAAAAGCTCTGGATCTAGATCCTGAAGAATCCAACATTACTGAAAGTGAGCTTTTAGTGAATAACTTCTAAACTAATAATGATATCAATATGAATCTGATTGATAAAGGTTTGTTATCTAAAAATATAGATAAAATAAATGTGGCCCATTTTTTTTGGTGTTAATCACAATAAAGAGAGACTGAGATGCTCGGCGGAGGTCTGCGCTCTGAGTGCTTTTCTAGTTTAAAATAGGCCTCTTCCGTCAAACAATTAATTTAAGTTATTCAAAGGCTTGTTGTGCTGATGAAGACGCGAAACATCTTTGAAGAAGGACTGAAGGACAAATGTCCAGTTTGTCTTTGCCGAGGGAGGAGGGGCCACTTGCTTTTCCATTTACACTCCAGTATTAGCTGGGCTCCCCAGAGACGCTGCGAGCGTCACACCGCTCACAGTACACCTGCTTCTCTCTGGAGTTAATGTGATTTCAGGGATGGTGGGAGACACGGAAAGCAAGGTGTCGGGATGTAGATGACAGCGGTTATCATCGTGCATGGTGATATCACATGTGCAACGTGATCATGATCTTCCATCCTATCGTGCTGCGATTTCATCGTTTTAAATGATGAGGCGGGGGCAGACAAATAAAATAATTCAATTCTTCTATCTGCTCCTTTATAATCATGAAATGTTCAAAGTATTGAAAGTGTGTCAGGTGTAATATTGTGAATTTTCATGAAAAGAATAAATAAATAGAAGAAGAAGAATTCAAAGATCACCTCAAGGAAAGGAGATCAAGTTTATTTATGAGCAGGATTACAGAAGAACTGCTGGGTCATGAAACTTTGTGGATGCTCAAATAAAAGACAAAAAGGGCTGCATTTCAATTTGGAAGTGGACAACTTTCCACTTCTTATTGATCAAAGAGTCGACAGATGAGACGAAGGAGAGAGGAGAGCGACGTATTCCCCTCATGCCTGGTAATTTGTGTCTCTTTTTGTGAGGTTTCCACAAATGATGCAGGTAAATGAAGGATAAATGATCAAACTCAGTAACGAACCATAATCCTAAAGGCTAGTTGTGTGTTGATGTTTTTAATCAGGACTATATAAAAACAACTGAACTGTTCCAAGAAGCTTTTAACGGGCAGAGATTGCCACAGAATGCTCGGCCGCCCCCCTGCTGTGTGGACATTTAACCCAAAGGCCTGTCTCATCACAAGGAAGACATGCTGAGCTAGCATTGACTCAAGCAAAGCACTAATGTCATCCTTTCACTTGTCTTACCACAGCCTCACAGTACATCAGCAATTAATAGTGACCCATTATCAATATGTCAGCAGGTCAATTGCCAGGCTGACTATCTCACAATCAGAAAAACTGTCTGTTGGATGCAGCACCAAAGTGATAACAGATTTCCTTGTTTGCTCAATTTGCCTAAATAAGAGGGAATAATTACGGTGCTGCGGAGCATCAAATTAGCAGCAAGACAGGATTAGCACTCTTAGCTGTGCAAAGCAGAAAACACCCGTTTAATTAATGACTGAGGAAGGTGCACTCGAGAAGATCACTTACACTTGCAAAGTTGAACACAACATATTTGCCTAATGGCTACAGTTTTGAAGTCAATTTGTATTTGTACCCAAATAAAAGTGATGACGAGCAGAAGAGATAAAAATGTATAAGATCGTGTTACACTGGACTTAACTATGATGCATTAATCATTTATACTCGAATACAGAAGGGATATGACGAGGGGGGGTGTAATCCTTGGCCTGGTCAAGTGTTAAAGAATCCAGTGAGACGCAAGAAGCAAAGAAGCTGACACACACACACACACACACACACACGCCCACACACACCCAGAGCCAGTCATGGAGTCCCTGAAGGAAGCACAAGCTGGTCATAATATCAATTGACGCCATCGGCAGAATCAATAACTCAGCACGGAGAACAGGAGCAGAGGCCGTACAAGGAAACCACTGCAGCCGGACAAACGCGCTCAACACGGGGGTCACCGGCACCGAGCCTTAACACCGGCACCGTTTGTATTCTTAAACATTGGACTCGAGAACTTCTTGCTTTCATTCTTAAAGCACCGATAGGGGATCAAAAGGTCTCATTCTTACACATAAAGAGTGTAGAAACGGTTCACCCTGATGGTTAAATGATATTGTCATTACACAGGAGCTACTGCTTCAGCACGTTGATCTCAGCCTCTCTTTGCTTCTCTCCACTGAGAGAAGACGAGCTACAGAGGAGGAAGAGGAGGAATAGGAGGAGGAGGCAGCACCGTCCTCCCGGTTGGTCTGAGAAGGAAGGGGAAGAAAACGTGCCGAAAAAATGTTTTCTTGTGCACTAAAAGCATCCCTCACAGGTTACCATGGTAGCGTGCATGCAGGCGTGCTCGCTATGAACGTACTTTTGCTTCCGGGTTTAGAGCGTTTCAGATGGAGCTGTTTGAGACAGAAATGAGGGACGCTGTCCTGCAGCATCTGTTTGAGACAGAAATGAGGGACGCTGCCCTGCAGCATCTGTTTGAGACAGAAATGAGGGACGCTGTCCTGCAGCATCTGTTTGAGACAGAAATGAGGGACGCTGTCCTGCAGCATCTGTTTGAGACAGAAATGAGGGACGCTGTCCTGCAGCATCTGTTTGAGACAGAAATGAGGGACGCTGTCCTGCAGCATCTGTTTGAGACAGAAATGAGGGACGCTGTCCTGCAGCATCTGTATGAGACAGACAAGAGGGACGCTGTCCTGCAGCATCTGTTTGAGACAGAAATGAGGGACGCTGTCCTGCAGCATCTGTTTGAGACAGGAATGAGGGACTCTGTCCTGCAGCATCTGTTTGAGACAGAAATGAGGGACGCTGCCCTGCAGCATCTGTTTGAGACAGAAATGAGGGACGCTGTCCTGCAGCATCTGTTTGAGACAGGAATGAGGGACGCTGTCCTGCAGCATCTGTTTGAGACAGGAATGAGGGACGCTGTCCTGCAGCATCTGTTTGAGACAGGAATGAGGGACGCTGTCCTGCAGCATCTGTTTGCTATAAGACCAAAGACTGGCAAAGATATTTCATAGAAGTATTTTGTATTTTGTGACCTTTAAATAAAGCTTTAAGCGTCAGCAGCAATAGCAGCAGTGCTAACACACACTAAAGATTTTAATTCAGCCGGCAAAATGTGTAGATTTGCCCATTTTTAAACCATCCATCAATCGCCTCGTCTATTGAGAGGCGGGGTAGATAAAATGATAATAATATTCCATGGTTTCCACAGTTGGGCTACTATGCCTGCAAATTATCTGATGTTTACTGGGAGGTGACACATTGCTCGTAATTAGTTCTATCGAGACTGACTCGTGTGTGAAGAGGGAAACCTGCCAGTCTGCTGCTTCAGCTGTGCTGCAGCTTCCTCTGTGTAGGAAACAACAAGCATCACTTTCAGCCACGATGGGCTGAACTCTTGGCAGTAAAATCACCAGAGAAGGGAAGTGTGTGTGTGAGAGAGAGAGAGAGAGAGAGAGAGAGAGAGAGCTCTTAAACACGAGTGAGTGCCTCGTCTGCTCCCACACCTGTTGCTGCACATTGATTGGTGCAGATGTGTTATTATTAATGTAATCTATTGTGCGACCACTTTCATCTTTGAGGGCTTCTATCTCGAGCCCTCCCATCTGGTGCAGCAGTCATGTTAGTCACCAGACAAGACACGGGATGGATAGGAAACACGGACCGTGTTGTTCTCAGTCGCCTTGCTTCGCTTTTCCGTTCGTCTAATATTCATGCCAAGGGGCTTGCCTATTGCTCGGTGTGAGCCGTGACAGTTTGTCGATCACGTGCAGGCATGCTACTGCTAATGTGACTTGTGTCAAATCCTCGTCAAAATAAAGGTTAACATTGGCAAGGAGACTCGGCACTATGGTGGCCTTGGGCGGCAAGGCTCCGACCATGAATCTCAGCAGTCTGGACGACTTCCCTTGTGGAGTGTCATTCTGGATCGCTCTATCCAGCACTTCCTGTCACCGCTTTACTCCAGGCACCATAATAAAAGCATGAGATCGTTCTTGATTTAGCTCCGACTGACTTTTATCTCTGGAGCAGAGTGGGTGATTCGTGAGGCAAACAATACGACGTGGGTCGTGATTGGCACCAAAGATCTACCGATAAAAGCAGGTGAGGTGATCACTGAAAGGGAGCGTCTCCAGAGCCACCTGGAGCGCTGTGGGGGTTAGCGCAGGACGAGAGCCAAAATGATGGGTGGATGAGGTGGATGCAGCGAAGTCTGCAGATAGTCGGAAGGTTCTGCGTGTTTACTTTATGCACATTGAAAGTCGTATTCATTAATTTGAGATGATCAAAATTAAGAATTGCTGGGCGAAGATCTCCATCAGTTTTAGGTTCCTGACTAGAGAAGCTGAGCAGGTCCTGTGGGGTAGTTGTTGTTGTTTTTTGGGCTGACGGAGGCAGAAGAGCTGGTATCAGTCTGCTCCAGCTTCAGCCGCACTCACCCTCACAAAGCACACTGTGTTCACTCACTGAAGGGATAGCGAGCTGCCTCGAAGGCATGAAGCCGAACAAGCACAGCACAAACACAAACAAGCAAAGAGTCACACACTTATGGCCGTCGGTGCCAACGATACTCCAGCAGTGAGCAAAGGATCAATAGCATCAGTGGAAGACAACCTCACAGATCAATCAAAAAAGTATTAAATACAACTGGGTTTCTTAAAATATGCTACGAGCAAGTTAATTAATGATAAAGATGCTAAATATACCTGAACTAGATACCTCAGTCATCAGGATCGCTGCTAATAACTACGTAATAAACTACTTATTACTGCCAGTCAGTAGTATTTAAAGCAGCGACTGTAAGACTCAATCTGTAAGTCACAAGTAAAACATTTGTATAGCCTCTCCCTCTGATTTGACAAAATAACACAAATGTTTAATCGATTGGCCTGGCATGAAAGAGTGATTTAAATGTTGTAAAGCATGAATTAAAAAAGGCAAATGCCAAAAATATTATTTAAAAAAGAGAGCACACCATCTATTCATCACAAAAACATGTGTAGAAATGAGTAAAAAAAAAACGAGTTTGAGTTACTGAAAGGGTCTGCATGAGGCTTGTGTCGTTACTACTATCACATGGTTTCTGGTATTAACGTGCACTCTTCAGTGAGCTGTGTTGGATTTAAAATGGGATGTGATAACGCACATATCTTGAGACAGCAGGAAGGGATTACAGTATACCAGTAACCATCAAATACATGATCTGCAGTCAGTGCTATTCAATGTCTCGACTCTTCCGCTGCACAGAGTCTCACACCGACATGGACGTCGCTTTGCACCGCTACAGCACGATCAGCATCGTGTTTGCATGGATGGGTTTTCTCTGTAAAAACGTACTAGCTTAGTGAAAGGGAGTTGTATTAGTACTTTAAAATGTTCTATACTATGCAAAATACATCTGTTCATGGCTTTCCAACATAAACACCCGTGTCTTTAGTTTAAAGACACCCCAACGTCCTTCCAATTTGAGGCCTACTATGACATCATTATGGACTTTGTACCTCCCCCCTCTACAAGAGAGAGAGAGAGCGAGAGAGAGAGAGAGGAGCCTAAGTCAGAGAATGGCTAACCACAACTCATTTGCATTTTAAGACACACATACAGTCAATGACCAGAGGGCAAAGTCAG
The DNA here is from genome assembly GCF_040956055.1 of Brachionichthys hirsutus. Lineage (NCBI taxonomy): Eukaryota > Metazoa > Chordata > Actinopteri > Lophiiformes > Brachionichthyidae > Brachionichthys > Brachionichthys hirsutus. The sequence continues at coordinate 11,481,410 of NC_090915.1, read as the reverse complement.
ACAGGTGTACAGACATCCCATAATACAGGATCTGAGCGTTGCCATTTATAAGATTGTTGAGAGAGTATAATAGTGAACCTTTATGCCGTAGGCTACAGATTCCTGAGGTAGGACTGTCCCACGGCCATGCTGCTTTTTCTTACTGCATCTATGCATGGGACCAACGCCGGCATGCTCGTACATTCTGTAGTTTTCTACCCAGACTGCAGCAGACATCGCCAGTGAATCCAACATTGAAGTCAAATCTGCTAAATGTGTCACCCCGATGCCGGTTCTTTAACCCTGGTCCGTAGGTGTAGTAACACACAGGTAAAGACACACAGGCACAAACACAAGGCCGCCTCCTCGCTGTGGCGGACGTTCAAAGGTAGGTGTGCTCCCTGGCGTGAGCTAAACTGACCCATCCCCTCTGTCCTCTCTCCAACTATACTCTAAAGACGCTTGTTGTGCTGAGACCTGTCGCCTGAGAGGACCACGGAAGGACATCACAACTCTGACGTTGACACAAGCACAGCCCACTCACGGTCAGGGCTCAGAAATCACACATGTAGGTAGACAGATAAAAACAATTGACCTGGCTTCCGCTTCCCTGGAGATAACAGTGGAATCATTGCCCTTAGTGACTTACATTGTCGTTGCCATAGAGATTCCACGGGCAGTTAAAGGCCATTTGGGGCTCCGGTCAATAGGTAGAGGAGGTTAAAAGGAGAAACTCTGGATCATTTGGAGGATTCTGACACCCAGCACAAAACAAAAAAGTCCTCATGCCATGGACATGCATCAAAACAAAACTGACAAATTACAATGACTCAGACCTGGAAGCTAGTTTCCATTCGACACCCTGATCAGCCCAGGGGCAAGAGAGCTGGACTCGGCCCTCGACCTGCAGGAAGCGGAGGAGTGATGTTCACACAGCGCGCCGTGCTGCTGCTAAAACACACACCGCGTTTAGTTCCACGAGGGTAAGACATGATTGGATGTTGACAATTGATAGTTAATAATTACTCCAACATTTTAGGATGTTAGCGTTGTATGAACTCAGGTGTGCGTGTGTGTGTGTGTCCGCTCTGACCGTGATCACGAGAAGACATCAATCGCTCCAACAAAAGAAGCTCACACAAATGTGGGAAGGTCTCTACTTACCAGCGATTCTAAAAGGTACTTAATTTCCTGGCAATGCTGTATTTTTGTGTTTCCCAGAATTCAAATTTCTTTGTCCAGTAAGCTTCTGGTGTTAATTCGTTTTTTAAACTGTTTTTAATATTTTCATGGCGTACACTCTCAGGCATACTTCAGGCAGGAAAAAGAGCTTCCTCAGCTCGAGCACATAGCAACAGTAACGTGATTAGACTCTAATCCTGGTCCTCACTGGTTATTTTGGGCAGACTCACGAAGCTTGCTGCCTTTTCTCAGGTTCAGACAGTAGCATTAACTTTCCTGCTCCAACTGGTGTCTCAGTTCAAGCCTTTTGGCACATCCCTTGTGCTCTAATGCCTGTTAATGCCGAACAACCTAAGTAGTCTGACTGCTCCTGGAGAACGGTGGGTATTTATATCACGGTTAAGCGGAACATTCTACTGTGATTCGGCAGCAGAGAACATATTCACATCAGATATTTGTATCTACTCTTAGCTGATCAAACTGTACAACAAATTCCAGATGGAAGCGACACACTTAGCAAGGTGTGTGTGAGCCAAGAGGCCACTGACCTGGAACATACCTGGGCACAGAAGGCCACGCAACTCTCACGCTGCTGCACGGCGAAGCAGTCGTCTTTCACCGAACGACCGGCCCGACCACTCCGATAAGCACTGCTGCATTTCATAAATTAAGGATCAAGGTATATCCCGCGATGCAACATGAGACACTTGTGCAGTGGTTGCGGCTCACAAGGTTCAACAGGTTGATGGTTTGATTCCCTTCTGCACCCTTACTGCCGAGCAGGAGTAATGCATGCGCCCTCTACGGATGCTTCTGCAATGGAACGTGGTCAACCGACTGGAAAAGCACTGTCCTTCTACGTCAACAACCGTTCCAGCAGCGTTCCGTCTGCATATTGATTTCTCCGAGCTGATTGATCTCCATGCTCATGGTATTTAGTGTCTTATGTCGCTGTCTGCGCTCTCATGATAATGGTTGCATTTCACCATCCGTGGCTTTAAAAATGAGTTCATGTGAACGGATTCTTCCGGTTTCAAAATGAGGGTCATTTAATTCCTTTCCTCCTGCATCTTTAAAACGTGCGTTTTTAAGTCCCAGTAAATCCCTGCGTTTCTGACAGCGCTACGCGTCACACTAGTAAATGTTAGAAATACTAGGGAAAAGGAACGAGAGGAGGATTCACACCATTTCTGCTCTGCTCATGTCATGGATGCTGTCGTGCTCAGAGTCTGGCCACTCCCTGATCTATTGATTAGGCCTTGTGCAGATTTACTCTCCTATTTGGGACACCTAACACCTGATCAGAACAGATTAAGGTTTGCTGCTTCTTCAGCTCCATCATGAAGACGCTTTGATTCTGATTGGATGGCTGCATCCATACAATATAGAAAATAAGTACTGGAATCATACCAAAGTGCACCGCTAATACGTATTCTCAGTAAATAGGGGAAAGTATTAGATTCATTCTTGAATCTAGATGATGAAAACATCAGAACTGAATGTGGTTCAATGCCACAGAAACACAGCAGAGCCACAATTACATCTTCTAAATTACTTTTATGGCCAGTACGGTCAATAAAAATGCTGAGCAGTCACTCCTGATTCACGAACCAGCAAACTGAGATTGTCATCTATCAATTACTTAAGCACTGATTGACAGCAACCAGCTAGTCTGTGGGTTTAGGCCTTGCTCATTTCTTTTTCTCTTGCTACTCAACTTACTCTACACTTTCCTCCAAGTCAGATCACCAATTCTTGTGTGCTGGCTGCTGACTGTTATTCCCTCGGTGGACAGAGGACAAAGAAGAAAGAGATTTCAGCACCCTGGCGTGCAATAAAGTTTGGTTAATCCTCTTAACATCATGTTACACACCCCCCCCCCCCCGGCCAGATTTATGCTACAAGCCAGTGAATGAAACCAGATCCAGATGTGATGAGATGTGTCCTCAGCCTGGACACCATCAGCCCGACGATCCCACAGCATGATGGCGTAGACAACCCCCAACACACTGAAGCCCCCCCCCCCCCAACACACACTCACATTGAGGCACATTACGTATTGGGGTTGCTTAGCAACCAAAATTGAAGACACATACTTACATAGCATGATGGTTCATTTTGTTTCCAGCCGTGTCAGCAATGGATAGCCAAAACCTGGCAACTCATTCCAGGTCTTTAAACACAAACAAGCCTCTTCTTCGGACCCTGCCGGGCGACCAGAATGCTAAGCGCCACCATTGTGTTGCACCTAATGTTGTGAATCACATGGTGCTCAAAGCAGCGAGCGCCTTTGTACATGATGGATGATGGAAATGAAGTGTTCCGCTTCAAGCAGCATGCCGCCGTGCGATGTCGCGCTTGCCTTTAAAGAACGCCTCCTTTCATCAACCAACACGCATGGATTATTCCGCTGTGTTGGAATGGCAATAGAAGAACCTAACAATAGAAGAATATATTCTGACTTAAAGTCCCTGCTTGTTTTACCACAAACTTGTCCTGAAAATATTCCTTCATCTCATTAGAATATTACATTTTGTTGCCACAAAGATAGCTGGACCCGGCTCTGTGTATCAGAGCGTCCTCCTATTGTGTACAGCGTGTCCACATAATGTAGTTCAGCATTGGAAACAAGAACTCGTTCCACATTGATCATCAGCTCTGCTACTTGTTGAATAGCTACGGACGCTGCAGACAATACTCTGACTGGAAATAGGTGACTAACACACGTTCTCTCACAGATACACACAAAAGAAGCCACTCTCTAACTCGTGACCTCCATCTGCAGCCAACACCCAGCAGGCAAGGGACTCACCCGGTGAGGACGACCACAAAGTCCATTACGTTCCAGCCGTTGCGGAGGTAGGAGCCTTTGTGAAATGCAAACCCCAGGGCGATGATCTTAATGGCAGCCTCGAAACAGAATATTCCAATAAAGTAGGGCTCTGTGTCGTCCTGCAGAAAGACAGAGAGCGGATGAGAGTGGCAGGGGAGGAATGTTTTGTTCGAGGTAAGAGAGCGGTTAATGAAGCGTTAAGTGAAAGGGAAGGGGGGGGGGGGGGGGGTGAGTAAGAGAGATAAGGGATGACTGCTTTTCCTTCTTGAAGCAGCAAATAGAGAAGCCATTGTGGATCCTATCTCCAGTTCAGTGATGAGCCCTTGATAGAAGTCTTTGCAGGACTCGCTTACTCCTGACAATTCCTATGTGCTCTAATCTGTTTAGTCCGGTGCTGGAAATGTATATGAAGTTCTACTGCTGGGAATCTATGTTGCCTCGGGCAGAACGTGCACTGAGACATTCTTAGATTTTATGTTGGGAATGCCTTTTTATTGAGGGGTTAGGTTTACTGTTTGTCCCATTAGCAGGATTTCCTCCTCCTCCTCCTCCTCCTCCTCCGACAGAGCTTCATAAATTATAACCGATCCCTTCTTCTAATTAAAAGGCTTCTTGTTGCATTACATCCTCAAGGAGGAGAAGGCGGCGGAAGCCTTGTTTTCTGCTGGGTGTGACCATTCAAATTACCGTCTCAGATGCAAGATGCTGCCTCTTATCTTCCTAGTTTTAATCTCTTTAAGGATGAATCTGCTTCGTAAGAAGGAGCAGGTGGCTGAACATTCAAAGGGAGTTGTTCACTTTCCCCACGAATAAAAGAGAAGTCACCCTCGTGATGATCTCTCTCTATTTCAGGACAAAGACCCTCAACCGAAGCATGCAGCTGAATTCCACTGAACGCCGTTCGGCTTCCTCTCCCACTTGACCTCCGTGTGCAGCAGCCTCTCTGGTTTCTCCCTGAGACGGGCGAGCCGAGCAACACGACTGCCCGACTGGAATGCTGGTTTGAACTGAGCGCACAAATGATGAGCAGCTGTGGGGAAGAGGGAGCAGGAGCAAGGGATCACAGCCGGCTCCCTGAGAGGCTTACAAGATAGGATCTGCAGGGGAAACAGCGGGGGGGGCTAACACACAGGATGCCCCACAGCCTGATGGTCCTAGAATCTAAAACTAACGTTTTTCTCTTCTGCAGCACTTACCAGCCGTTCCGACATGGGCGTCTTGTCGCTGGCAGGAAGATGCTGCTCCAGCGCCAGGACGATGCAGTTGGCGATGATGGTAGCCAGGATCATGTACTCGAATGGAGTGCGACTGTCAAGGAACAGCTGAGAGCGGCGTTGCATTCATTTCACCACAGAAGCGTTAGGCTTTCTCACGGAATGCTGAAAGTCCCACTTTCTAAATCAGGTGAATTAATTCAACCAATCAAAACCTCGAATGCAACACGGATAACAGCAGACACCGGTAACCGTCATGCGTTCTGTGCATGCATGATCCTTTTCACTGGGTCATTGCCCGCGGGTCAGGGGCCTATCGAGCGCCTATGACTCACGAGGGGAGGTGGAGTTTATGACCATTAAGGCCCCCAGTAGCCCGATTACGCAGCCGGATCGCGGCTCAAGGAGCAGAGAGGTGGCTGTGGTGGCTCGTTTTACGGTCTGGACTGCGACCCATCATTTTGTGGGTTTTTCCTTTTTGTGGACTGGAAAGATCAACTTGTATCTCTAAAATATGGCCAGCTGCTAACTCATTCTTATATTCCACTACAGCGAATGTTGTTCTCCGTCCTTCACAGATCACCTTCTTGTGTCTGACCTTCAGGCTAATGCATGACAACGCCTCTCACACCCGACGGCCTATTTTAATTCACTGTTTTCGCAAATAAGTAAATAAAGTGAATCAATATTATCTGACATTATTGAATATCTTGAAACACAAAATGACACTGGGTAGCTCTAACATCACGTAAACACTTTTTTTGAGTGAAATCCCTTTGAAGGGAGAAGGGCGAGTGATTGTGACTCGAATCATCGGAGTGGGGTTTCTATTTGGAGCGGCGAGCGTGGAGCGGAGAGGGCGGAGGGGCGAGCGCGGAGCGGAGAGGGCGGAGGGGGGAGCGCGGAGCGTAGAGCGTGGAGCGGCGAGCGCGGAGGGGCGAGCGCGGAGCGGAGAGGGCGGAGGGGGGAGCGTGGAGCGGCGAGCGTGGAGCGGAGAGGGCGCAGCGGCGGGCGCGGAGGGGGGAGCGTGGAGCAGAGAACGTGGAGCGGAGAGGGCGGAGGGGCGAGCGCGGAGCGGCGAGCGTGGAGCGAAGAGGGCGGAGCGGCGGGCGCGGAGGGGGGAGCGCGGAGCGGCGAGCGTGGAGCAGAGAACGTGGAGCGGAGAGGGCGGAGGGGCGAGCGCGGGGCGGCGAGCGTGGAGCGGAGAGGGCGCAGCGGCGGGCGCGGAGGGGGGAGCGTGGAGCAGAGAACGTGGAGCGGAGAGGGCGGAGGGGCGAGCGCGGAGCGGCGAGCGTGGAGCGAAGAGGGCGGAGCGGCGGGCGCGGAGGGGGGAGCGCGGAGCGGCGAGCGTGGAGCAGAGAACGTGGAGCGGAGAGGGCGGAGGGGCGAGCGCGGGGCGGCGAGCGTGGAGCGGAGAGGGCGGAGCAGCGGGCGCGGAGCGGCGGGCGCGGAGCGGCGAGCGCGGAGCGGCGAGCGCGGGCGCCTTCAGCACCATGGAGAGGGCTCCGAAATGAGACGACGAGGCGGCACCGCAGCCCGAAACCAGCAGAACCGAAGAAACGGTTCTTCTCCTCTCGCGGAACCTCCGCGGAAAGTGCACGTCCCCACGCCCCTGACCGAGCATTACCCGTTTACGCGCACGCAGCTTTTTATTGACTGAAGCCGCGGGGTCAGCTGGACGCATCAACGGCCGGTCGGGGTCCTTTCACCGCCTGAGATCACGTCGCTGTGGCGGCTGCGTTTATCCGGCGGGGCGCGCTACAGAGAAGCCGCATCAGGGAGTGTCTCTGCGTTTCAAACATCCGGAGTGGCAGCCAGGCAAGCACGGACAGGTTGGAGACTCCAGGAGCACCTGCTGCGTGCGCGCTGCTGCGCGCGCGCTGCTCCTCAGGAAGGATATGGCCACTCCGTGATCCGCTTCGCGTACTTCCTGATGAGGTTGTCCTCGCGGAAGATGAAGAGCGAGCGGTTGACGGTGAGGCAGTTTTGCTTGACGGGGTTCGGGTTGTAAATGGCCATCGTCCGGGCTCTCTGGGCCATCGACTGCTTGTACACCCTCTGGCCCCCCCGGGCCCCCCCTCTCCCCGCGCCCGGTCCGCCTCTCCCTCCGCCGCCGGCGCTTCCTCCATAGCGGGAGGGCAGATCTTCTGCGAAGCGAGCCATTCTGGAGACGCGCCGATCCAAAAGGGAAAATCCAAAGTGGTGTCAGTGGAAACGGGGGGGGGGCATCACCACGAATCCACTTCATCCGCGCCGCAGAAGCGTGCGCGAGAGAAAGGTGCGCGCCTCACTGGAAACATGTTCTGTTCCTTTCATTCATTCATCTTCAGTTCAAAGCAAAGCACGAGAGTTTGAAGCAATAACGCACGTCAGCCGTGCGCGCATCCACCTCGCCGAAGCTGTTGCGTCCGCCTTCTGAGTATATACGTATTCTAAAGGGAGATCAGCCCGCCTCTGTCCAGAGACCCCCCCGCGGCGGGTCAGCGTCCGAACAGGGGAGCCCCGATCATGAACTCCCTCTGGTCGTCCTGTGATTCCGGTCTGATCGCTCCCTGCGTGGGGGCTGAGCGCTATAACGCGAGTCCTCCGTGGGAATAAGGACGCGCGCACGTGACCAGAACGAGCCTATCGGTGACTGGAGCGCCGACGCGCTCACCGCCTGTTGGCTGGTTATAGAAGACTATTAAAGGCTGATGAAGTTCACAGGAGCTCAGAGCATGAGGGATAATCAATATTTATTTTGATCAAATAGTTTTCTGTGCGTGCCTTCAGCGCTGCCCGTGCACGTTTAGCGCGGGATAAAGGATGGGGCTGAATCTCAACATCTGGTCCCCGTAACGTCGTTGTGATCCGGCCGCACAGACTCCACAGCTGTACGTGTAAAATATAATAATTATAATACTCTTCTTTTCCTCTGACCTACCGGCTATTACGGAGAAAGCAGCAGCCCCAAGACCTAAGGCGCCTCAGAGCTTCTCTTTATTGTCATGCGTGAGGTCGTGGAGGAGCAATAGGACCGAGACCTTTTACTCCCAGCATTTGAAACGCCGTCTCCAGGCTGCACTTGGTCTCCTGGATCATACTCAGGTGCAGGTGGTTCGTCAGTAATTTCATTTGCAGGATGTAATTTACATTCTCCTTTCCGAATCTCCATGCTTGGACATTGCTCGTAATCTGTTTGACTCATTTTGTTTTACTTTATTTCTTGAGACCAAACATTCAAAATTCATAAAAGTCTCCTTTAACGTTCAGAAAAAACCTAGCTAATCGAATAATTCAACAGCTGGCTCCAAACACCATCACCGCTGCGTAAATGCGCATTGAATCCACTTCAGAGTCCCTTCATCAAGCGCGGAGAAATGGCGCCTCCAGCAGTGCAATTGCGCCAGTTTCATTCATTAATTCAACCCAATCCAAAGATGCGCGGCGGCACCAACAGGTTGAATCCTCCTCGACGTCAAACAGGTGCGCTTACCTGCGTCCTGATGAATAAACTTCGTATTTCAAAGCACTTGGCTGTCCGTTTGTTCTCCAGCGGAAGGCCTGCTCCTTCGGCGTCTGAGTGCGCAGCGCGATGACCTTCACACGCTCCTTTTTTGTTGACAAATGTTGCGGCTTCCTTCCCTGTTTTAGCCGCTGAGGGGTGCGTTGGGTCCTGCGTATTTATCCGACGCGCTCAAATGTTTGTACAGAGACGCGGAATCCTGGATGCGTTCACGGGTGCATTTATTGAGGCCCAAGTACGGCGGTACTGGCGATAGACAAAGTCCGAAAAGTATATTGCACGGATGAATGATGGATGGATGGATGGATGAAAATAAACCATCAAATAAAGCCAAAGTGTACAAACGCGCGTAAAAGCGGTCAACAAAAAGTACGGCCTCCCAACTGCCTCTCCCCTAGCCTCGGTGTTCCAGGTGTGTGCGCACCTTTAAAGCCTCACACACGCCCCCAGGCTATACCCACACTCAACACACGGGGCAGCAGACACACATGCATTCAGTGTCCACCATATCTGTCTTCTACACCCTTTAAGACATCGATAAACACTGTTGGGAGTGTTTCATGTTTCACGTTTCATGCTTCATGTTTCATGTTTCATGTTTCATGGTTCATGCTTCATGTTTCATGTTTCATGGTTCATGCTTCATGTTTCATGTTTCATGTTTCATGTTTCATGGTTCATGTTTCATGCTTCATGCTTCATGTTTCATGTTTCATGTTTCATGTTTCATGTTTCATGTTTCATGGTTCATGTTTCATGCTTCATGTTTCATGTTTCATGTTTCATGGTTCATGTTTCATGCTTCATGTTTCATGTTTCACATTTCACGTTTCATGCTTCATGTTTCATGTTTCACATTTCATGTTTCACGCTTTATGTTTCATGTTTCATGCTTCATGTTTCATGTTTCATGTTTCATGTTTCATGTTTCATGGTTCATGTTTCATGCTTCATGTTTCATGCTTCATGTTTCATGTTTCATGGTTCATGTTTCATGTTTCATGCTTCATGTTTCATGTTTCATGTTTCATGTTTCATGGTTCATGTTTCATGCTTCATGTTTCATGTTTCACATTTCATGTTTCACGCTTCATGTTTCATGTTTCATGCTTCATGTTTCATGTTTCATGTTTCATGCTTCATGTTTCATGCTTCATGTTTCATGCTTCATGTTTCATGTTTCATGTTTCATGCTTCATGTTTCACGCTTCATGTTTCACGTTTCATGTTTCATGTTTCATGTTTCATGTTTCACGTTTCATGTTTCATGTTTCATGTTTCATGTTTCATGCTTCATGTTTCATGTTTCATGTTTCATGCTTCATGTTTCATGCTTCATGTTTCATGTTTCATGTTTCATGCTTCATGTTTCATGCTTCATGTTTCATGTTTCATGCTTCATGTTTCATGTTTCATGTTTCATGCTTCATGTTTCATGTTTCATGTTTCATGCTTCATGCTTCATGTTTCATGCTTCATGTTTCATGTTTCATGTTTCATGTTTCATGCTTCATGTTTCATGTTTCATGCTTCATGTTTCATGCTTCATGTTTCATGTTTCATGTTTCATGCATTTGTCTTCCTGCCTTGTTCTTGAGCCATCTCAAACAGTCTGAACCCGGTGTCCGTATTACGGTTCATTATTTAACATGAAGAATGTGAGCTTCAGCTCGTTGTGAGTAATTACATTGGGTATAAGTATTCAGGGATCAATACACGTTTTTGCTTTATTTATAGATAATCAATTAGCACATACAATAGACTCCTTCACTGCACTGTTGCATTTTGATCTACATCAATTACATGCTCATTAGCATAAGGACAGGCAAACACGTGTCCACATACTTTTGGCCAGATGCAGTAATCTCTACATTACATTACATCAACAGTAGTGGTCGACTGTCTTCCGCTCTGGATGCGCCTGTAGCGACATCTAGTGGTCGAGCTGGTATATTGCAGGAGAATGTAGCACTAAAAAGCTTTGAGTTGATGATGATGATGAATATGTTTATTAGATAGAATGTTAGAGTACAAGTACAGTCACACAGTAGTATGTATTACAGTACAAGTACAGTCAAACAGTAGTATGTATTACAGTACAAGTACAGTCACACAGTATCATGTATTACAGTACAAGTACAGTCAAACAGTAGCATGTATTACAGTACAAATACAGTCACACAATATCATGTATTACAGTACAAGTACAGTCAAACAGTAGCATGTATTACAGTACAAATACAGTCAAACAGTAGCATGCATTACAGTACAAGTACAGTCTCACAGTAGTATGTATTACAGTACAAGTACAGTCAAACAGTAGTATGTATTACAGTACAAGTACAGTCACACAGTATCATGTATTACAGTACAAGTACAGTCAAACAGTAGCACGTATTACAGTACAAATACAGTCACACAATATCATGTATTACAGTACAAGTACAGTCAAACAGTAGCATGTATTACAGTACAAATACAGTCAAACAGTAGCATGTATTACAGTACAAGTACAGTCAAACAGTAGCATGTATTACAGTACAAGTACAGTCAAACATCCTGTCTAAGAGGAGCATTTCTAAAAAGCCCTTGCGGTCTTGTTTCCGTTGAAAGTCCTTCGTACATAAATCATCGACATTTAACAATACCAATAGAAATAAAACCAACATTAAATTACTCAATTGATGCAAAATAACAATAACACCGTTAATAATACAGTAATCTCGAGCAAAGAAGAGATTACCTATTTGGCCGAAGCTGCTCTGGAAATAAAAATGTTTCCGCTGTCATTAAATCCGTATTAAATACAGATTCCATAGAATCGCAGTACTATGGATATTAGCACACACACAAGGTATTAATATGTCTCACCTGTGGGGGCGTGGCGTCCTGATCAGGCTCCCATTCCCGCCCAGGTGTCGGACCAACTTCAGCCGGGCTCTCCATGGCGCCTCCTCCTGCTCTGTGCATCGGCGCCCGGCTCCTCCACAGCTCCCCGGTGCGCCTCCTCAACCCTCCGACCAGGATGGCGAGTCTTGCCAGGTGATGGAGCCCAGGTGAGCATCCTCCAGGAGCCCATGCAGGTGAGCATCCTCCAGGAGCCCAGGTGAGCATCCTCCAGCATCCTCTTCTTTAACTTAATAGAATTTTAGAATAAAGTCTGGAATAAAACAAATTAAAAACATGTTTTAACAGAAGCTTTTCCGTCATGTCGAATGCTTTTTGTGCGATGAAAGGAGACCCTATGATCCCAGAAAACTATTCGAGGTTCACTACCTCAGAGGTACAAATACAACAAAGAGACATAAAGGAAGGCAGCAAGAAGCAGAATGGACGTAGCGTAAACCACCGTGCATCGTCTCCGGCCATCTGGAGTTCTGAGCCGCTCTTCTCTCCATCGATGCTCTCCAGGGAGACCGAGGCGAACATCTGCCCTCACACACTTCATGTAGGTCTGCCACCAGGGCGCCAAAGCCAAAACAAAGTTTCTCCCGCCTTGGAATGCGGAAAGCCTGCTTCCTGTCCTGCATGTTAGCAACCCTGCTGTCCGACGGAGAGGAAGGACAGTCTCCCGATTAAATTATGGACTCTGATTTTGCTGTAATCAGGAAGTGAATAATCACCGTCCAGCTTGAGGCCTAAAAAGCCAACACAGCCTAGTTACTGACTTCCTGCCACTTTTAAATTGGTGTTATGGGGGGATATTCTGAATCCCAAGCTATAAGATCAGTGTCTTTGATATCAAAACATAAGTAGCTTTGAATATAAACCATTCCAAATTCCAGATTTGTACCTGTGATGGAGTAATAAATATATTATTCCTTCATCCACCGCCGCCGAGTTGCAGCCTCCATCAAATGGAAATGAGCTCTTCAGCAGTTTTCAGAAACCAGTACTGACAGGCATTTGAGAAATCATCAGCTCAGAAGGCACAACTGAGGCCGGAGTCCGCCTGTCAAAACCGAGCCGGCGCTTTGGTTTGTTCCAGGTCAATCTGGATGCAGGTTTCATTCTGCAGACGTTCAGTTTCGTTTCGTGTTTGTGCAAACACGACGGAGCTGGAGGAAGGAGCCATGCGGTACGAGAATTCTACGTTTCTCAGCAGCATTGCTGCAAACAGACTTTCCTACCCAGAGAAACGCAAACAGGTAGAGCGTATCAGAATAAATGCAATAGTAGTAAATTTATTGAAAAACATACAACCAATCGGATGGATGGTTCACGATCCAGAAATATGTAACAGAACATTGTGGAAGTGCATTTTTATAGCCTATTTTTCCATGTATATCTCTCAAGACTTTGCACAACAGTCACTGCTTTACTAACAACATTTAAAAAGACGGGTTGGCTTCTGTGAAACAAAATTAAAAACAGCCTAATTACAGTAACTACGATTAGAAAACTGGAGTTAAAATGAAACATAAAAAACTTAAAGCATTCTCTTAATTTACAGACTATGTTCACTTCAGTAATAAAAATGAAAAGTAAAGTGAAAACCTCTGTCAGCACCATTTTCATGTTTGTTTAATTCCATTTCACTAAACGCTGGCAAAATATCCAATATGTTGAGATTCAATTTAATCGCACTGCGTTCACGAGAATTTGTATAATTCATCATTTGTGTAACGAATTCAAAGAAAGCCACTTGGTTTTTTTTCACCATGCCTTTGTGTTTCTTATCTTTGCAGTTCATTCCATTTTTAGGCAAATGTTGGACATTCAAACACTGTAATAAAGATGAAGTGGCGGGGAAATAAAGTGGCATGAAATTCATTATTCTTCAGCTAATTTTACTGGAATGGTTGATGATAAATGACCTCAAAGGTCAAACAAGTTAAACCCAGCTGTACGCTGAGGTTGTCTTTGCAAAAGACGATACCCTCATCCCCAATCCTTGATAATGACACTTTAAGAAAAGACATTTAACAATATCAACCAAAAAGAAAAAAAAAACTAAACTGTGCACAGTTCTCCTTCCCATTGAAGTTATATATGAAATGAAAAAGACTTCCTATTGTTCACATGTTCTTCACTGTGTGCTGATGTCGCCCCCTGGTGTTCATGTCGCACAAAAGAGCAGTGAGTTCCTCCAGTATCTGATTGTGCATCTGGGTCGGTGTGACGTTTTCTGAAGGCTCCATGATTTTAATCAGATGTGAAGATAGAGTACAAGTTCACTGATAACAGTTCAGGAGGGGGGGGGGGGTGGAGACCGGCGTCCCCTTATCTGTCAGTCATGCTGTCAGTCATGTGTCCGTGTAGTGAACTTAGTGTGTGTGTGGGGGGGGGGGGGGGTTTAGGACGGGCTGGAGGGACTGTTGGAAGAGCTGGTGTCAGGTGACGCGCTGGGCTGCTTGTCCTCCGGCGTGCTGTCTGCCTGCAGCGACGCCGTGGCTGCTGACGAGTATTTGCACTTGGAGGAGCCGCACTCGCAGCTGAACAGTTTACTTTTGACCTCCCAGAAGTGGTCGCCGTAGTCGAATCTGAGGGGACAGAAAGCAAAAGATTATTAGAGAAAGCATCCGAATCGTTGTTGAAAAACCTTTAACATAGCCGATCAATACTTAATGTTCGTTATAGTACACAAATGTGGCATTTAAGACTTGGGTCACGCCGCCGGGAGGGTTTTTAACACTTTTTCATTTGCAGACTCAAATATCTCAGGAGGTTCTTCACAATGACAATGCTAGATACTAGCCTGTTAAAAAATATTAAACTCAAGTCATGCAAAACAATACTCAATTATAGCAAGAGCTTTTATACCAGAAAGGAAACAATGCTATCATCGGGATCAAGATGAGGACAAAAAAAAACCCTCGGAGTAATTTAAACTCCAGGACGGGAGCTGACAGAAGCGCGGCTGTGAACGCCGTCCTCTGGCAGCTCCCTCTGCAAAATGTGTTGAACACAATGTCATTTATTTCTGTCGGCCAGTACAACAAATGTGTTTGGATTCGTCTCTAACTGAAGGCTGCATTTTCTGACTAAAGATTCTGTCAATATAGTGAAATTGTATTTTCGTAATACTTCTCCATGTAAGCCAAAGAAAAGTTCATTTCCAGTGAATACTTGGGAAAAATTACCATTAGCGATCGTGTAGGTCTCTGTAAACGCTGCCCATATGGCCGGCGCCGTTGCATTGTGGGATATTGTTATTGTTTTTTTATACTGGTAATTAATCCTTGAACTATAAAATAAAGCAAGAGAAAAAAAAAGACAATATGTCTATTTAAATGGTTAAAATCAAAGTCTTACCCAAGCTCCTCTCCGGCCATGATGTTTTCACTGGAAAAGAAGGCGATGTGTGGGAAACGAAGGTCCTGGTGTGTCGTGAACACTCGACAGGCAAACAAATTGGGCTCACACATGTGATTGAGGAAACGGCTGATGTTTCCATAGAAACGGGCATCGATGCAGTACAGATCTTCTGGCTGGGATGGATGATAAATGAAAGACTCAAACTCAAAACAATGCAACAACTGAGAGAAGAATTCTGCTGGCAAGGAACATCCTAAACTCAAGAAGTTCACGTGAACCAAACGGTGTTAAATGGAAAATGGTTTCACACCTTATCATCCAGGCTGAACAGGTAAGCGTCGTTCTGCCTCATCTCTGCTTCTGCTTCGGAGATGATCTCGCCGACGTACCTGTTAAAGACAGGGCGGAGTCACCGTAACGATTCCATGCTGATCGTTTTTGCATCAGATCGAGAGTTCACGAAGCTGGGATTATCCCAGTCGTCTTCAAGAAGACTGCACTTCTGAGATACCGAGCTTGAAAGGATTTACTTCATTCTGATTGGATGTACGTAAATGAGCAGGAACCTTTTACACAAGAAACATTAGCCTGTGTGTGTGTGTGTGCGTGCGTTGAGCTCAAAATCAAATGTCCTTATTACCCTGTACGAACATAACAGGGCAGCAGAGATCAGCAACACAAAAATACATAAAAATAGCACATAAACCAAAAGAGACTGGGTATCCTAATTAATTAAACAGTCTGTGTTACATCACTGTGTTTTTAACTGTACACCAAATACCAAGGTGAAGTCCCATCATGCGAAAATAGAGGAATCTGCAATATGTTTTTAACCCTTAAAATGTTTACTTCCGTGTGAAAAATAATCAAAGCTACTTAGATTTCTGAAACCTCATGTAGTCATCCTTGTAAAATACAATTTCACTATATTGACAGAATCTTTAGTCAGAAAATGCAGCCTTCAGTTAGAGACGAATCCAAGCACATGTGTTGTACTGGCCGACGGAAATAAATGACATTGCGTTCAACACATTTTGCAGAGGGAGCTGCCAGAGGACGGCGTTCACAGCCGCGCTCCTGAAAGGGTGAAGCTGAAGCTCAGTGACATCAGCAGCACCTCAGTAGGAAGGAAGGCAGATGCATCTCTCGGCTGCGCCCACAGAGCTGCTGCCATCTGCCATCAAGGCATTCCTTATGAGAGAGCAGCGTGTTTTGTAGCGGGGGGGGGGGGGGGGGGGGGGGGGCACAACATGTCTGTTGTAATTATAACTACATTCAATACATCACTGACAGCTCAGCAACGATGCAAATGTGACTGCAGTGATTATTTTCACAGCCTGTAAGCAAACAGCCACTGAACAGAAGATTCAAAAACGACAAGAATCAGCCATGTTGGATTTCCAAATGGAACTCACTCGCACACGAAGGTCCCCTGTGGTATGTCTTGCAGCGCACGGACACCCCAGCCTTTCTTATTGGTCCTGAAGAGCTGAAGTTTGGTCCTGGAAGATCCACAAATATTTGATTTGTAATTTGCCATTCTTTTCCTACAGCAGATATTTAGCTTTAAACATATCTACGAAAGATGCGGTACGGTATAGCACGTTAAATAAAGCCTGCTACTTTCCACAGATGCAAAGCAGAATTATTTTCTACTTTGCATGCGCATTAAGATTAAGTGAATACCTGAGTCCATTTTGCACCACACGGTTCTTACAGGTCCGCCAACATGAGCAGGCATGGTTGCACTCAAAGATGAGAGGAGGCTCCTCACGGCAGAATTCAGGGAGAAGGCGACCACGCTAAAATAACCAAAACGTAGAAGTATGAATAAATACACCCTCCGCCGATGGGGCTTTACGTTATTCACACGCTCTCCGTGTATTTTTGGTGCGTCTGTTCCCGACTCACCTTGTTGTACCAGCAGCGCAGGCTGAGCTGTCCACACATGCAGATGCTTGTTGAACAGTCTTCTTTACAAACACAGTACTGTCGGTCGTGGATAAAAGAAAAAGCAGAACGTCAAGCAGAGACAAGTATGATCTGATTCGTTTCCTTTGCAACACGGAACTTGTCCAACTGACCTGCAGGTGTGTTATGTTCCTGTCGATATTCATGGGGGAGGTAATGCAGTTTTCAGAGATGTATTTGTATCCGTCTGGATAAGGTTCACTGTCGACAGAGTTGATGCAAGAGATAGGAACCCTCTCCTGCCCCAGGGCGACGTCGCTGTGAACAGAGCAGACGCTGATTAGAGGCTGTCAGAGTCCTCAAGAAAGCAGAGATTCTGACACGCATAGATCGATTCATACATAACACAGTCATCAATAAAGCCAGGGGCCAAATCTGCAATGCTTTCTCCCCTGTATCCACACCCGCTCTAGAAAAGCCCATGCATGGTTTTCCTTTAGACAGCGTGATCTTAACCTGTGCAGGATCTTTTGCGCCGAGGCCAGCCGGCTGTTCCTGGCTTCCCTCTCCTTCTTATTGGCCTGCAGGGCTGCCCAGGCCTTGGAGTTGTGGCTGCAGCAGTCTGGAGGAGTTTCTCCTTCACGATTCTTCAGAAAGACGTCGGCTCCTTGGGTCAGGAAAAGCCTGAGGAGACCACATTTCGCTGATCAGCAACAAGAAGCGTCTTCTGAAGAGATTTCTCTCTCTTCATTTAAATCTCCAAGTTGTTCAGCATTCCCCAAACGGAGCTTCAATTGAAGCCGGAGGCAGCAACTCACGTGACACAGTCCAGACGATTCTCCCGAGCGGCGATGTGAAGAGGAGAATCGCCGTGGATGTTGACTGCCTGCAGATCACAGTGGGCATCCAAGAGCATCTGAGCGATATCCACGCTGCCTGAAAACGCTGCCCAGTGAAGGCAGATGTTCTCTTCCTACGACAGAACAAAGCAAAGCAACGATATAACGATCGAACATTTGCCGTTAGTGCACAAGCACAGATTGGCCAGACTCCTCAACCAACCTTGTCCCTGATGCTGATGTCAGCTCCTTTGGACAGAAGCAGCTTCACCTGGTCCACATGCTTGTATTCTGTGGCCCAGATCATTGCTGTCCAGCCTCCATCATCCTGATGGGGGAAAAGCAGGTCACCTACAAATAACGCTTTCTCTCACAGGCTGCAGGCATCACAGCCCAATATAGTAGCCTCCAAATGGATTTGAAAGGTACAAGAATGTGATAATTTCATACCAATTTGCTATTCAAATGAAAACAGTACAAAGACAATATACTTACAGGTGCTCCTCATCCATGTCATAGATTCCTCTAAATTAAAGCTCATTCTAAATCATGATTTTGACAGAGGCAACAAAAACACTGGGAAAGAGTTTCATTGGTCACAGATGACATCATGACATCCTGGAAAGGCCCAGTCATTCCCAAAGACAGACGGGGAGTGCTTCAATGATTCTGCTGCATTAACAACCAACATGGTTCTAAGAAGCCTGCTACCACAGGACGTCAGGGAACATTGAGAAAGCACAGTTCATAATTGCACCTACAAAATCTCCACCATGAAGCTCAAAGCGTAAATCTATGAGATCCGAAAATGCTGCCCTGAAGTGCTGGAGCTGATAGGTAGATCCAGGTATAGGAACCACATGCCAGCTTCAGATGTCTTTTTCAGGAACATCTCTCTTTGTCCAGAAGGACAAAGAAGCCTCATTCTGCTGTCTTATATCGAGACAACAGAGTCCAGAACGGTTCGTCTGCAGTCCGGTCCTAACACTGAAAATGTGTCAGAACGTTCTACAACTAAAGTTACTCCCAAACACCTACCGAGTGTTAAAGGAAATGAAGTGGAACCGTAACCATTAAGCTGTCCCATGATGCAACACGACAAATACAGTTTATCAGCTGGAACATTAACTATATTGTCTTTGTACTGAGGTTGATTTAGTTTATAAAAGATTTTATTTCATACACTGTCCAACCTTTTTTTGTTATTATTTTTTTTACATAAATATTATTGCTTTATCTTTAGAAAAATCTCTTAATATTCTGACAGCAAAATATAACTCATTTGCAAAAATAACTAGAAAACAACAATCAGAGACTGCAGACTCCGCCTCCAAAAGACTATTGGATCTTGTGAGACAGTAAACAGGGCTTCCGGATCAGAGGGGCCAAACCTGCGCTAGCTTGCTGCTCCGGAACGTACTACAAGACTCCTTCTGGACTCTTTTTCCCATCATGCCATACAATTCCAGATGTAAAAATAATTCTAGAATCTGGATCCAGATCCGGATCAACGCCATTCTCGGGGAGGACCGAGCCACGGACAGAACCTTGCTTGTGTAAAAATTTCAAGTCGATTGGGTTACTAGTTCTTGAGTTATGCGCTCGGACAAACAAACAAACAAACAAACAAACAAACAAACAAGCAAACAAACAAACAAACAAACAAAGGCACCCAATTGCAATACCGTCGCCTCCTCTTTGGCGAGGGTAATAAAGCACAGAGGATCAAACGCAGACGGGTCGATGTGAGCCTGGACTGACCTGACAGTTGATGTTGATCAATCCTGTGAACAGAAGGTGCTCAACAATCTTGTAATGGCCGGACTTCGCCGCAAGGTGGAGACATGTGAACCCTTCAACATCCTGAGAGCAGCACAGAATCGAATTATGCACGGATTCTCATGCCTTGAGCCACATTTCCAGAAACAGAAGCAAGCTTGACTTGACTCGTTACAGGAGAAGCTAGACGGAGCTCGTTTCAGTATCTGGCTGATGAAGGCCTGTGAGACGAGATGCAGCTTTACCTTGTGCGTGGCGTTGGCGCCGGCTCTCAGCAGGTACAACACCGTCTCCATGTGGTTGTTCTCGCAGGCCTCCATCAGTGGCGTCCTTTGATCTTCGTCACACATGTCCAAGTTGGCACCAGCCTGAGGAGGCGAGCGTCAAGACAGTCAATGTCGAAATCTGCCACTGAGGATTTTGGTGAAAGTTTGCCGTTTCCCATGACACAGCATGAGATGAACGTCCTAACCCAGCCCGGGTCTGTACGAGAGGAGCGACGACAGAGAAGGGGTCGGCAACCTTTTTTATGGCGTGTGCCGCTTTGCATTATACTCAAACTCAGAGAGACACGTTATCTGACATTTCACTGACACGCCTTTCCACACTCAAATAAAACATCTGCAGTCGATAGGAAAATCTTTATTTTTTTCGCTATGCAGTGAGAAATGTTAGAACCCCCCTCCGTTGCCTGGTTTTAAACAGGACAAAACGTCTCGAAGGTGCTGCTCTATGTAGCATTCTTTGCTAGCGCTGGGTTTTTTTCGTGTTTAGTCTCAAAATGTCGCCGCACACTCGATGTCCTACACGCCACACTTTCACAACAAAGGGTGCATATCGCCTGGTCTGTTTAAATAAATCCTGACTCCCTAGTCCAACGATGTTGGGAAGAACGACTGAAACTTGGTTTACTCGCCATGCTAACACCGCTACTAAGCTACCCAACTGAACTCCAAAGAGCCTTGCGGTGACGCATGAATCAAGGACGCACGCTCACATCCGTGCACTCGCAGCGTAGTGATTTACACTAAGCATTAAACAGTTATTTGTTTAATTAGTATTTAACATTAAGTGTGCTCTATTTCTTGTATGGTTTTAAATATAATGGAATTATTATTTTTTGGCCTCTTAATATTCTCCGTGTGCAAACATAAATGCCCTCGCGTGCCTTAGGTCGCAAACCCCTGATGAGAGTCTTACTTGTACAAGCATGTGGCAGATGTCTTTGTTTCCTCCCTCAGCTGCAGCGTGGAGCGGAGTCCGTTTGTTCTGTGATTCCATCTTGAAGTTTGGGTCAATACCGTCCACTGGAATGTGAATGAGAAGGACAGACTTTCATTCATATTCATTTGGACAAATAAAGTTACATGTATATAGGGAACCACTAAAGAATTGAACACAGAATGTATTTTTTTTTTTTACTTAATTGTATTTAATTACACACCCAACATGAGCAAGACCTTCTTGAGTTCTCCCTGTTTGGCTGAGAAGTAAAGTTGCTTGGGGTGAAAACGCAACTTCTTGGGCCTGATCAAAACACAAGTAAACAAAATTTGAGCAGTTGTCAAAGTTTGTCACTCAGATAAATTAAGATCACATACTACTGCTGCTTTTGTGACATACTTCTCTGTGTCGAGAGCTGCCAGGATGCTCTCCAGAGTCTCTCTGGATGGTCCTTGCGCCACTGTGGGGGCCTCTGTGGTCCCTGTCCTGGCCTGCAGCAAAGCTGTCCTGGATGACCCTGGACCAGCTGCAGCATCGAGTCCATGTGCAGAGCGAACGGGCAGCGAGCTGTCAGCCCTGCCGCTGACTTCACTGCCCAAGGCCAGCCGAGAAGAACTATAAAAACAGAATAAGTAAGCATTGCATCTGTACAGAGCACAAATGTCTTTACGGTGGGCCTCATTGGTTCAGTACCAATAACTTTTCTCTATTTGGAGGACATCTGCTTAAAAAGGTTGGAAAGCAGAGCCAGTCTGGAGTTCTGCAGACCCAACGTTTACCTGCCAGTAGTGGTGTCTGCCCGGCCCTCAGAGACGCCAGCAGTGAGAGATCCATCCGGAACCATGGGTGCCACAGTGGAGGTGGTGTCAGCTTTGGCGATTGTGACCTCCTTTGCTTTGTTGGCCTCCTCCCCACAGTGAGGACAGAAGCTTTGACCTTTCAGCACAGAGGCACAGGTGCTATGGAAACGGTGCGAGATGCTGACATCTGGTTGGCACTCCATGAAGGTCCCCTACGGTATGAAAAACAGGAACTCTATGTAAGCAAAACATATTTGACATACCTGACTTTAGACAAGAATCTGAAGTCATATAAAACAGAAGATCATCGTCAACAACGTGTAAAAAGCAGAAACCTACTTTAATTTTCTATATACAGTAAAGAGACCAAGAAGAGTCACAGGCGATTGTTATGTTGGAGAAAATCCGGTCGTCCTCAAAATAAAACACCTTTTAGACTCCAATTATCAAAACACCAGAAATTATACAAATGATTTATTCTTACTCCAGACATGCATCTCCCTCTGCCAGGCACATAAACATTCATGACAGGCATCTGCCAGACATAGGTCGTTGATAGGATAAGTACGGGTGGTGGTAAATCAGGTCATAACTCGGATAGTACTTGTGTTGAGAGACCCTGTTAATCCACTCACATTCGACCGTTAAAGTCTACTCACAGCCTTGCAGAAGAAGCCGCAGCCAGGGCAGCACTGGTGCTTCACCATGCCATTGCGGTGGTCTTCACACAGAACCAGCAGCTGAACAGAATTGGATGGACGCATCATTTCATGCTTCAGGATGGCACCCTGGCAGCGGGTCAGCTGTCCATCGACGCTCTCTGTGGCCATGCACTTCCTGTCCGCTAAGGTGAGAATCTCTCGACTCTTGGGCGTCTCCATGCGGCAACTGCAAAGAGGAAGCTCCTGAGCCTCCTCGATGGCTGAACCCAACGGGTCTGCAAAGGCACAGAATTCGACAATCAATCAATCAATCAATCAATACACTGTGTCAATTAAAATCTGAAGAATGTGGTAGACGGCTTCTCAAGAGAACCGGTAGGCCAACATGCCAGTGCGTTTTCAGGGTTAGGGTTAAGTGCTACTATAATAGTGGACAGATAGCAACAGCTTCTTAAACCTCCCATTTTCTAACCGCTTATTCCGCTATCGGGTCGCGGGCCAAGCTGGAGCCAATCCCAGCAGTCAATGGGCGAGAGGCAGGGGACACCCTGGACAAGCCGCCAGTTCATCGCAGGGCAACACAGAGACAGACAACCAGCCACACACACACACTCACACCTACGAACAATTTAGCGTCACCAATCAGCCCAGGCTGCATGTTTGGTGGAGGGAGGAAGCCGGAGAACCCGGAGAGAACCCGGAGAGAACCCACACAGACACGGGGAGAACATGCAAACTCCTCACAGAATGGCCACAAGCCGGAGACAAACCTGCAACCATCTCGCTGTGAGGCAACAGTGCTAACCACTGCGCCACCGAGCCGCCCAGCTTCTTAAACCTCTCTGATTAAAAAAATTAAATAAAATAATTTTCATAAAAAATTATTTATAAGAATAATGTATTTTTCTTGATCTAAACAACAATATTTGTGTGCAAGGATGTAGATGACCACTCTGAGCTAAACTTCTCCAACGTGGTTTAAAATGTAAACAGTCAAATTGGAGAAACCAATTATGATTTCAGGGGCCCTGCAATCAATGTGCAAAAATTGGCAGAATGTTGTCCAACATAATTGGACTTCTGTTTCAGTTGTTTGAAAAAAATATGTATTTTGATAGCTATGCTTGTTCAGCAACATTTATTTATTGACACCGTCTGAATCAGCCTCACAAATGACAACATTGTTGTGGCACAATCTCCAGGAAAGGAAACAGGAAAATAATTCCTAATGCAGTAACTGCATGTTATGGGATCATAAACCGACATCGTTGCTGGATAATATTTGTTCAGGTTTTCAGCATCACCTTGAAAGAGATTAAACACCACAACAGAAATCATTTGTTTCTACTTTTCAAACTGATTGACAAATACCTCAAGACTGCCATTCTGAATGGAACTACATGAACTGATCTGGAGTCTGTGACCCGACTCTGGTAAAGACTAAACAAAGGGATGATTATTATCATAAAAAGTTTCCTTCTAGGCATACCTTTGTTTTGTGATGGAATGTCAAGCTCGTGTGGCTTGTTGAGGGTAACAGACTCAGGTGAAGGAATCTGTGTGTAGTCGCTCCCATCGCCTGCCTGGACTTGAGATGAAGCCTTACATTGATCCATGGCCTCTGGTTCAGAGCAGAAATAACAACAATCAGTAAAAAAAAGACATTATATAAATAAAGAAAAGGCAGAGCGTATAGCAAACAGAATAAACGTTGCTTTCATGGGTAGATTATAGGGTCTGAAAACTTGAGGAGGATCTGACACTGTCTTTATTTCATATTATATACAAGGAAAACTGAGTTGCAGTTTGACATAGCCCAGTTCTTCATCCAACACTTTTCTTTTTACATACCTCAAATGACAAAAAAAAAGTTCATCCCATCTGCTTCTTAGAATTTAGTGCAATTTAGACTCAACTCAGGGTGAGATAGTCAAGGAAAAAAAAGTCTGACATAAAACGAGTCCGAGAAGTCATTTCACATGACATCACGCTGCGTTTGCGTTCCAGAGGCATGAAAGCCAACACTCCAATAGTTCATGCTTTTTCAAAGGTTCACAATAATTTCTGCACCACTGCTGTTATGGTAATGAGACATTATTCCATGTGCCACTGATTACATGAAACTACATTTTGCAGACTCAATCCTCCACCAAGGCTCAACTGTCTCCTTTAATTCAACCAAGCCTCATCCCACAACCAAACTTAAAGCTCTCTTACCGTAGTTTAAGATACTTGTATTTGTAAAAACTCAAATTTACATCTATTAGATCCAGATATTTATTTAGAACCACACTCAACATGCTGGCTGTGTTTCAATCTAAACTCCTGATTTACTAAAAGAAAATGTAGAAAAGCATATTTTATCACAATGCAAAAGAAAATCCTGGTGCTGCCCCTTTATCCAGATGAACACCTAAATGTAATGTATTTTCACGCATTATCCAATAGCAACACCAAATATTTAAGCGTATAGTAAAAAAAACAACGTGAAGAAGAGTCAGTCATTTAAATACTGATTGTTGGGTTCAGTCCGAGCGTACATTGTAGTCATGATCATACAGAGATGCATGTTAACCCTGCCTCTGTCTTTCAGTGATGGTCGCAATATTTAACAAGGCCAATTTCCTATTAACATAATGATGACATATAATCATAAGTGTGAAGTAGAAGTAGCCGCAATACCAGGAACCAAATCCTCAGCCCTTCACGAAGGGGCACAGGCATTGCATCGTTATAGAACAACATAGATAAGGAGGGAAGGATTTACGCCATTTTAAAATAAGAAACAGATCGGAGGCCATGGCAGAGGCGGCATACAGCAAAAGATGATGCTCACCTTGACCAAACAGTGTCTGATTTTCTCCAGGAATTCTAATGATGCCCATAACAATTTTTAAAAGCAAACAGGTGTGTTTTAAAATGTGAATGAAAAAAATCGCATTTTATGTCTTTATAACTGCAGAAAATATAACACCCTGCTCAAAACAAATGAAGCAACACTTATTTCAGACGTATTAACATCAATGGTACTTGCACAGGTGCATGCAGGACTGTACAGGTGCTGAGTGAGACAGGATTACCTTTGGCCTTTAGCCTCCTCTTCCGTTTCCTCGACGGCCTGAGCCATGGACTGTCTGCTTTTGATTTCTTTTTCAACTTCTTCTTCACACTGGACTCCGCGCTCTGAGGCAGACAGACGCAGAGATGATTCAAACACGAGTTATCAGAAGCAGACGGTCCCCCACCCCCAACCCGACAGAAGGCTGTACAACAAACGCACGAGTACACAACATTCCCGTGGTGGGGGGGGAGCAATTAACAAAAACAATGACGCAAAAAAATAGTTACCACGTTGGACTCTACCAGGTCGGATTCTACCAGGTCGGACTCATTGCCCTCCTCTTCGCCCTCGTCTTCCCCGGAGTCCTCAGACTCCTGCTCATCTGCCACCTCCAGGAAACAGAGTTCATCGACACATCAAAACACGCAAACATAAACGCTACACAGTGACGTTTGGAGGGAAGTTCCAAGTGTTGTCTCTTATGTTCGTGTCACGCTTCGGGTTAACAATGGCCAGACCGGACATGCTCGACCCATAAAGTCAACACAGAAGATAATGCGTCACTCATTCTCTGCCAGGGTGACTCTATTGCGACCAAAAACGTTCATATCTGCAAAAAAATAGAAATGATCCCATCTACTGTCAGGATAATACTGACAAAAGACCAAAAACGTTTTGAGAGTCCAACCTGAGAGATGGGTTCAGATGCTGCTTCCTGGATAGTGCTGACAGGCTCTACTGTTGGCTGCTGTCTGTCCTCTTCCTCAGAATCCATCTCCTCGGACTCCTCCTCCTCAGACGCGTTTTCCACCTTCTCTCCATTAATGTTTGCGCCGTCTTTAGTCTGCACGATAAGAAAGGACTAAAGGTGATCCTAACAATCACAAAGCGGGGTGCTACACATTTTTGTAATAACACAGGTTGGCAGTTTGTAGAGGGATGGGGTGGAACAACATCTGACTCCTTCCTCCCGTCGGCCAATAACAGCTGGAACGACATTCATGTCCAAAAAAGCAACACAAATTTTTGGGCCACCTGAAAACAGAACACCATCCTGCCACAGAATTGATCACCTTGATCACAATTCAGTTGACTCTCATTTCACTTTACAAGTTATTCAACGTGTTTTTAGTCCCTTGTTTGGAGCGACAATGACTTGTCCCTCCATGTCTGGGACTATTAACACCATAACGTGTTGTTTTAGCGACCAAATCACAGATACAAACGTTCACTCACATTGAAACTAGACTTGGCCACATGTATGCCACATTTTGCAGTCATTGAACACGGCGAGAGATGAAAATGTGTATTATAATAAATGCGAGTATGACAGACCTCTGGACTGGTGGCAGACTCTTGTAGCTGCTTAAACATTTCCAGCACACTTCTCTGTCTAAGTACTTTGGTTTTTTTCTTGGGGACCAGACTGTACATTCCCATCCTCCTCTTCTTCTTACGGGATGACAACACTCCTGAGAAAGAGCCTACAACACAAGAGTACACACACACACACACACACACACACGTTAACAGAACAACACTGAGATGCCACGATGCTGTTTGTGTCCTGCAACTGCAACCCAGTGGGTTATTTCTTGTTGGGTTTAACTGGAATCTGTCCTGGACCTTGATGCAGTCGAGCTGATGCTGGAGGAGCTGCAGGAGACGGAGCTACGGGAGACGGTGCTGCAGGAGACGGAGCTGCGGGAGACGGAGCTGCGGGAGACGGAGGTGCAGGAGACGGAGCTGCAGGAGACGGAGCTGCAGGAGACAGAGCTGCAGGAGACGGTGCTGCGGGAGACGGTGCTGCGGGAGACGGTGCTGCGGGAGACGGTGCTGCAGGAGACGGAGCTGCGGGAGACGGAGCTGCGGGAGACGGAGCTGCAGGAGACGGAGCTGCGGGAGACAGAGCTGCAGGAGACGGTGCTGCGGGAGACGGAGCTGCAGGAGACGGAGCTGCAGGAGACGGAGCTGCAGGAGACGGAGCTGCAGGAGACAGAGCTGCTGTGGCTGTTTCAGTTGACTGACCCTGAGGTAGATGGTTCCTGGTAGAGTACTGCTGCAAGGATTTCTCAGTGTCAGGTGCATGTGTCTTCGTTTGCTCCATTTTGACACTCTTTGCTTCTCTTAGTTCCCTGTTCAGAAGCTGGAGATGACAGGGAGGGACCAAGACACATTAATGACCTCCCTGTTAGCGAGCGCAGCGGTGAAAAGACGCACTTTAGGCTGTTTGTCTTAAGCCACAAAAAATCTATTTGTTTCTTAAGAACTTAAAAACAGATCTTTTTCACCCAGGATTAATGTCATCACTGTAAAACAGAATCCTTAGTGGTCAAAGGTCAGCAGGATGAACGGTGCTTCAAGCACCAAGCTGCAACTTGGTACGATCGTGGCTTTTTCTGAATTCATTTCCTGTAACAGTGGCTGTAATGCGGTCACTTGGGCAGCCTGCGGTTGAGCAAGGAGGAGGGTGTTGGCAGTCACTCCTTCCTTTATGTTTATAAAAGCAGAGTTCACAAACAGCCAATCAGTGTTGGGCATTACTGAGTCTACAGGAGCCCATGGGTACAATGTCTGGGAACACCCAAAAAAAGAGTTAAAAGCCTGAATAAATATGTCGATGCGATGCTGCAGAGACATTTTGCAGAGGTGTGTGTTTGTGTGTGTTCAAAAAATTCAAGCAAAGAAATGAAGCTTCAAGCGACTCAAAATGGCCCCGTTTTGTTGCTTTCCCTCTACACTGGACGGTTTTCAGAATATCACATTTTTGTTTCCCATTGGACAATTAATGAAATAAAAAGAAAAGCAAATCGTCAACAACTGTCGTTTTATCTGCTCCGATGATTCAACGCCATTTTATACGCCATCTTGCATGAATGTGCTTCAGCCAAAAGTATGTGGACAAATTCCGCACGTCTCACCTGGGGGGCTGTTTTGAGGTTCCGTAAAGAAATGTTGGGCATAGACTGGTGTGGAGGAAGCTGACTGGTCAGCAGAGCCGTGACCTCAACCCCATCAAACACTTCTGGGATGAACTGGGATATGACTGAGCCGGAACTGACTGGTATGGGAACGGTTTCCTGCTCGAACGGACGGACACCCCAGGGTTTAGTGATTTAGCGTATCCTCCTACTATGACGTTACCGATCGTGTGATAATGATTTTCCTCGTGTGAGTCCTAAAGCCTTGCTGCGAGCATCGCTCCTGACGGTTTACCTTTTGTGCCGGGCTCACAGCAGGTCTGGACATGGTCTTGCGCGCTCGATGCACTGTGATGGTTCCTGGGGCAGACAGAGGGGGCGACGCCGTGCCGTTCTTAATGTCCGCGGTCCCTTGTCCTGATCGAGTCTCTGTGCTGAGGTCAGTCCTAAGTGCACCTGAACTTTGTGCACTCTCCACTGAGGCAAGGAGGGGCTTGATCGCATGCTCCCCTGATGGCGAGCCCAGAGGCAACCAGTTAGTCCTGTGAGGGGCACCCCCCAAACCTGGAGTCGACACAGAGCTGCTGTCGTGCTTCGTGAGAACTAATCCATTACTTCCCGTAACAGAACCGTGTGGGGGCTCCGCGGCAGACGTGCCATTTTCGTTTACTAAGGGTACAGTCCTGCGGCCTGTTGCAGAGTCATGTGACGGGCTCTTGTGCCTGATGTCGTCACCTTCAGTGCCATTTAGCATCGTCTCTGGAGAAAGGGACGAGGCCAGTCTGGCTGCTACCTCTCTGTCTCCATCTACGGAAGGACACAAAGAAATGAGGCGCACCGCAATGCAATCGTGGTCATAAGATAAGTGCTTTTCATCTTAAATCCCGATACCTGTCTTCCCCTCGCTACCGTCCTCTGGATTGAGCTGCTCTTTCTTTGCGGAGGCACCCTGATCCACGCTGCCTTTGGCCAGACCAGCGGGCTGTTGAAATCAAGAGCACAAAATCTGAAGAAATTGAATCTAACAAATTGTTATTTTTTATCTTCATTGCCATTCTGTGATTGCTTTGATTTTTTTTTAAAACAATAAATTAAATTGATTGATTAACAGCAAGTTAAATCAGCAACAGAGCTAAGAATGCCAAACTGCCGGTTTTCTAGCTTTTGTCAGTCTAATAACAAATGGAAAAGTGAACATTTAGCATTTTAGATCTGTTGATCTATCAAAGCATATCCACACAAATACGTTCAGAGAAAGCGCAGTGGACGGGTTAGAAAATCTGCAGTCCTACATTACATTAAAAGAGAAAAACAGTAGCTCATTTCCCTTTCCACTGGGAATCTAAAATGTCTGATGTGTAAAACAGACCAGGTCCAAAAACAACACAAGTACAAACGCCTTTGTCACACGCAAAACCTGTAGAACAAGAACATGCGGTGATGTCCATGCAGCCTCACTGCCATTCTCAGTGTTCAGAGGCTGAAAAGGCAACACACCCAGGAACCTTTTAATCCTGACCAGATGATCAACTTCACATTCAGCCTGTCATGACACTCCTTACACTTACACAACGTCCTAGACTAGAGCAAATGCAAAGCTACGCGGCTAGGACTTCGCTCATCTTTGCGAGAGACGAGCGCAGCATTAAAACAGACAAACGGTGCTGGAGGAGCTCGATCAAAAGACCTGCAAAGAGGCAGTCGCCCCCGGAAAGCTTCATTTTAACAAGCATATATGTCCCTCCCCAATGGCTGTCAAAATCTCACATTTAACAGACAGCCTGTGTCCTGCAAACACAACACACCAAAGAGTCCCAACTGAATAAGTCACCAGGCCGGATGTCCCCAAATCACCCTCCGATCACATGTTCCTGAGCACCTGAGCTGAACAGGAAACTTGTCAAACTGCAACAAGGTCCAGAGCCAGGCCGGCGAGCACAATGACGGCATTTCCCAGAGAACATCTAGTCAGGGACGATCCTCCGGCCTTCTGGCCGGCGCGAGCTCAAGGAATCTCATGGGCATGTGTGAGGATGAAGAGGCTCCTTCATTCCCCTTTTTTTTCCTTGCCAAGGATGAAGCCAGTTAAAAAAAAGAACACCAGCTTCATCCCCCCCACCTAGTGGTGGAAAATGGAACATGCATACTGGAGATTGAAAGGAGAAGGGGGGGAGGGGAGGCAGAGAAGACTGCCTGCAGATCGCCGCCATTTCGCAACCAGATTGTTTACTGGCACAGCGTGGCCATTGCAGCGCTTTTCCACTAGATGGAGAATGTAGAGGCGACTGGAAGCTTGTGGACTGGAACATGGGGGATGCCAAGATTAACTCCAAATGTGAAGACAAGGCTCCGATTGCCGATCAGGAACACCAAGAAGCACATTCAAGCACATTTTATCTTTTAGAAAAAGGCCAAAGTTAACATTCTAGACTGGAGCTTTCTCCGAAACGGAAGATAGATAAGAAGATAGGTGAAATATGACTATGCATTCTACACATATATGATATAACATTCACTCTGGCATGACCCATCTGCTAGAAGAACAATGAAGAGTAACAAAAGCACAAACGCTGTATGATCAGCTGTTTCACTGTGCATGGTGACTGAATGGGGGGGGGGGGGGGGCAATGGCCATGTCGTTCTGGCCTTCTGACCCCTTTAAACGACGCAGCATCCGCATGCAGACCCTCGTCGTGGGTCCCGATGGCTAGCCTGTGATTTCCTCCCACCCATGCGGTTTGGCAAGTACTTTATTTTCGAGGGCAATATTTTTTTGATTGCTCACGGAAAGAACACTTGGCTTTGCTTACTCTCAAAACAGTAATCACAAACACGGGGCCCTCCGGTGGTCTTGTGATCTGACTGCAATTGCAACAACCCCAGAGCTGCACCTGATATACGACCGGAAACAAAGAGTCCCAAAATATGGGCTAAATATTGAGCCTGTTGTGCAAGAAATTTAAAAAAAAAAAATTGTGTAAACTGACTGATCAAGGCGTGCAAGAACTGAGCCTCAGCCAGACAACTGGCCAGAAGATCAATCCTACAGCTGGTTGTTATGGAAGCTCACGATGCAGCCTCATGTCCCAGTGCATTCCTGGCCATAGCCCAGGCTGCAACGCTTCCAGTCCCCAGGGACCTCATTATATACCGGCCATAACGGGATACATACTGGAGGGACAAAAGAGGAGGTGTGACAAAGGGAGGCTGGATCTGAGACTTAAACAACGACTCATGGGGTTGTTTTCCAGAGCTTCCGGAGCTCGGACCTTCATCTTCACGTGGGCTCACATCCGGTTTGTTCTGCTGTGATGCTAAATACAGATGCTGTGCTAATCCGTGAGGAGCTTTCTCCACCAAACAGGATCCAGCATGGCACACTCAAATCTCTCTTTGATGAAGCAGCACAGCAGCCAACGGGAAAAAATTAAATAAATAAAAGCATTGCTTCACAAGAGCAAGCCTTCGATTTCAGGAGAGAGACGCAGCAATTGTCTCGAGAAGCCATGCTTATACAAAACATCTCACAGAGAAGACATCATGAGCTCAAACCAAATGATTAACTTCACCATGGCAAAAAGAAAAAAAGCAGCTGAGAAGCAAGACTGCATGTCCACTGCGAGCCAAACGTGAAGAATACAAAGATAGCGTGTCTTTCCTCATGTGTGCCTACAGGAAGCATCGTACCTGCTTTCTTCTCATGGCCTCCATTGAGAAGAAGAAGTCAGAGAGACAGAGTGAGGGAGCGTGTGTGTGAGAGAGAGAGAGAGGAAGAGGAGGGGGGCGAGAAAGAGAACGTTGTCGGATAGATTGCGCCTCTTTTCCTTTTCTTTCCCTGCATTCACCATTCACCTCCTCGGTCATGTGACCTGGTGGCTCCCTCTGTCGGTCCTCCCTCTTCGGAAGGTCTCCACAGAGCATGCTCAGTCGGCTCAAACGACACCACGCCATGTCTTCAAGCTGGAAGACCTCACCGCCACTAAAGACCAAAGGACGGATCTGCTTACAAATAATGACTGTCCAGCAAGAAATGCACGGAGATGCAGACCCAAAGAGTGCGACGCAGCGCGCTATACATAATCCCGGTGCGAGCAGGGAAAGCCTGCCGCACAAGCAGAAGAGACGTCAAATGTCAGACGAGGAGCCTCCAGAGGCAAACACTCTCAACGCAGTCATGCAACAGATATTACATCACAGAATTTAAGTAACAAGCAAGCGGCCATCGGAGACATTCCACAAGTAGCCACAGCAGCAGTAGAATAGCTGCGCAACACTTTTGTTGTGTGAATGAGCAGCTTTGCACAACTTGACAAAGGATTTCAATCGTTGTCAAGTCTTTGTGCTCCAGAGCAACTCTTGGTATTTGATCAATGCTCAGATCATTTTCAAAACAAGTCGAGTGCTTGCATGTAACAAAGCATACCTCTGCAACACTGTCATCTGAAATTATTTTTAACTTTAGCTGCAAGTTTAAATCTGTAGATTCATGATGAAGGGACAAACTGGGGCAATGTTACAGCAGGGACACATTTTCTACAGTTTCTTTAGAGAGTCTGATCATTTAGATTTTATTGATGAACGGGGGAAAAAAGATGGGGCTGATGGGACAGAGGGTGAAGAAGAAACGGTAATATGGATAACGCTAACGTGACTAACTTTTTTCTCTGTGGCCTTAAAGGGGACATATTATATTATTATATCCTTTTTCCACAAGTTAACGCAGTTCTAAAACACTTGTATATGAAATATCTGTGCCAGGCCTTTGGTCAAAATAGCAAAGAGATGCTGCAGGACAGTGTTTGTCATTTCTGTCTCAAACCGCTCATAGCATGCACGCTAGCGTTTTGAGAACACAATCATGTTTTTTGCACATTTTCGCCGGAACATTACCATTAACTTTATCCACTTTGCTCTTCTTCAACTCATGCAGGAGACAGAGGGAGAGCTGGACGTGTGGAGCCAATAATCTCAGGATGTGATAAAAATATTTTGAATCATGAAGGCTTTATTTTACTCTTCTCCCTCATCTACAAACATGTTACAGATCTGAACTAAGAGCGTGTGGTTTTAGCTCGATCTGTCGAGCTGGCAATAAACCCACGGACACACGGGGTGATGGTCCGCAAATAAACTCAGGATGGAATAAAAATGCTTTGAATCATCCATCCATCCATCTTCAAACCGCTTATCCAGGGTCGGGGTGCGGGGGGCAGAACGCAGACAAAGGCACGCACATCTTTTGCACGTTTCCCCTGCTTGACGTCAAGCCGAGAGGGATTTCTTCCAGACGCGTTTCAATAGGTGATTACAGACCTACACAAACTACGCAGGATTGACTGGATGGTTTATTTTGCTGTTTTGGGGTTGATAAGGACCCAAAATCACCATAATAGTGTAGAAACATGGAAAAAGTGAGTTTTTCATAACATGGGACCTTTAAAGGGGACAAAAAAACACTTTTCCCGTGTTTCTACACTCATACTTGGTAGTTTCGGGTCATTACCAACCCAAAAATGTTGAAATTAAACCATCCAGTCAATCTTGCGTAGTTTGCGTAGCTCTGTAATCAAGTATTGAAACGTGTCTGGCAGCACTCTTTTCGCCTGTGGCATCAGTGGGGGGATGTTCAAGATGTGCACTCTCCCCGTGTCTGCTCTCAGCACGTCCAGCTCTACCCGCGGCATGTGCATGAGTCAAAGAAGAACAACAGAGTGGATCAAGTTTATTTTTGGTGGTAATGTTCCAGCGAAAAATAGCAAAAATGTTTCACCGTGTTCTGTGTTACTCAAAATCATTCCTCCAATCAAAATGAGGTTTAAGTGTCTTAGTATTTGGTCTTATTTGTTTAGTTGCTTTTGAAAGGTTGGAGCCATAGCATTCATTCCTAATTGTTGTAATAGTATGGAATAGATAGGACATTCATTCATTCATCTTGCGGACCGCTTCATCCGTCACCGGGTCGCGGGTCGTGCTGGAGCCTATCTCAGCAGTCAACAGTCGTAGCTAGTAGGACATACAGCCTTTCATAGTTAAAAAAAAAATCATCCTGATTCTTTCACCCATCTGGTTGGCCAGCCCGGCCCACTAGATGTCCCTGATTATTTTTCAGAGTTAGTAACCCTTCTTGTAAGAAATAGGTTTGGTGCAGATGCTGCAATATGGCAACCCAACTTTTGTGACGTGATCCACGGAGGAACCCGCTCGGCATGGAGAACCCATCCTGCCTTGAGATGGAACCGATGACTGCTGCTGCCTCCACCGCAGAAACTGAAACCTATCCTGAGAGTGACTGGAACCAATGAATGGACCTGAAATGGAAATCTCTCAATGATTCTGATGGAATCAGAGGTTTAGAACCGATTCTCGATGCCCAAGGTCAATGACAATACATTATTCATATGACCCACAACCAAGAGATTAGCAAGCAGCTAGCAGCAGTTACACAACACAAGAATAAATCCAATCCAACCAGATGAGATCAATCACCAAGTGACGAGGAAAGTAACAGCGAATGGAACGTCACAGCACGTTTTGATTTAGCTTGCTACCAAAAACTCCCTGCAGCACCATTTTAAAAGTTAACTGCAACCCTAAGAGCTGCTTTGCACATCAACCGATCTTAAGGTTAAACACAATTCTTATTTTGCATGTATTCTATAACACATTTTTAACATTTCCTGTTAATGAAAATGTATTTTACATAGCTTGTTCGATGCCTTTATGAGTAAAGTTAAAGTTCTAGGTGAAGCCCCACACCTGCGTTCGGTGCCCATCAAGCTCCAACCAGCAGATATGATCTGAACGTTATGTGAGCGACCTCTGCTGCCGAACAGCACCGGATCCGGTGTCTCACCAAAGGCAACGGAAACAAAAGCCCGACCCGCTGCTCGTTCAGACACTCCCGTGTCCTCGGAGCTGATCGATGCGTTCAATGATCAAACGTTAAAGAACGAGCAACGCTTGACTGGGTGATACCGAGTGAAAGGACGAGCCGAACGCAGGCACCGAACAAAGACAATGTCCGGCAGAACCATTCCTAAAGTCTCAGGCGAAGCCAGAACCGACGCCGGGTCCGGGTCCGGGTCCGGGTCCGGTCCCGGTCCCCTCGCCGTCTGTTTGCGGTCGGAGGCTGTAATAATAACGAGCTATGCCTCCCTTAGCCTGCATCAATTACCATGTAGCTAACAGTTTAGCTGAAAGGGACGGCTCTGGTGGAATCACTCCCGGTGACACCGCTACTAACGCCAGCCTCTCCTCTAAGGAAGACATTGTCCCCGGTTTTCTCTTAAAATCAGTTCCCGTGTGTGCAGCTTACTAGCAGCTAGCTAAACATGAGCGTAGTAATTAATCATCAGTAAAGCCCCGAACGGTACTACGGCGAAGGCAGGAATTACCACGGATGAAAGGCATGAAACGTTTCCATCAGTTTATTTTGAATCGCTAAAGCTGGACAGAAGCAGGACAGCGACGCGAGGCCGGACCATGAATGACCCGAATCCCCAACAGAGCTCGCAACGCGCCCGGACACATTATTCAGATTCCGGGGCACAGCATCTTCCTGCATATTCAATTGCCCTCCGGTCCAGCACAAAAGCAAGAGACTCCAGGCTGGCAGGGGGCAATTTACGGCTAAATGAGGCATCGGAACGGAAAACCCAACCGCCTGTAACGGCGCGTCCGTCTGCCGGTACGGAACAGCGATTCCAGCGCCCGGAAAGCAGCGTGGAAGTAACACAAGCTCGGGTAGACAAGGCTCACACACTCACCTCGGGTCCAACCGAAGCCATGGTGCCTGCTCCTAAGCTCCGCCCACCCTCGATTACGTCACGTCTATTGATTTGCAGAAGACGTATAACATACCTGGGGTATTTCAAGCAGTCGGAGTGTCATCATTAATAATCGCGCTAATATTGTGAAGTAAAAGACCTTTGCATCATTGATCAATCTGATCAATCTAATTTTAAATTTCATGCAATGTTGGTGTTGGGTTGTTTTTTTAAATAGAAAACCAGAATTTATTTGATGTCTGTGCGAACAATGCTGGAAAGTCCTGCCGAGGTATGGCCTCCCTATTTATTTTCTGATATCGACATTATCGTAAATGTATAAAAACAAAATGCTTCACAAGACGTATTCCTGGAATGGTGAATTTGAGTTACAGCCAGATGTTGCAAAGTTCACGAATTCAAAGTTTGGAGGAACGTCATATTATTAGAGATTTTGTTTATGTCTATAAAATTCCTCATAATGTAACAGAAATTCCTCCTGATAGATTTCTTGCGCTTGTATCTGAGTCACCTTTTGACATTTTGTCATCAAAAGTCTACTTTGAACTGTAGAAAGTAATTTTTCTCTAATACTACTACTGTACTTTCTTCTTGTCCCCTGAGGGGTCGCCACAGCAAATCAACCTTCTCCACTTCACCTTGTCCTTTGCACCGTCCTCCCCAGCACCAGCCACTCTCATGTCCTCCCTCACTACGTCCATGTCTCTTCTCCTGGGTCGTCCTCTAGTCCTGTTCCCTGGCAGCTCCATCCTCAGCATCCTTCTACCGATATAGTCCCTGTGTCTCCTCTGGACATGTCCAAACCATCAAAGTCTGGCCTCTCTCATCTTAACTCCAATTACTGTATACTTTTTCTCTAATATACGTGTTCAAATTTGGAACAAGTTACCAGTGCAAATTGTAAACTCTGAAAATATTTCCATTTTTCAAAATTTGCATGCAGTCAGTCAAAGTGCATGTCTTCTTTACACCAAACTGGGTAAACCTGTTCTTTGTATTGTATTTTTAGAGTACGTAGAGTAAGCACGTTTCATGACCTTGTTGGAGAACTACAAGGTAAAGGAATGTTTATTTTCCAAATAAGCATTCCTTGCCTTGCTTTACCGTATGGATGGGGAAAGCAATCCATGAAAAATACAGTAACAGAGAAAGGATAAGAATGTCACCACTTCACTGGCTGTTTAAGATACACTATCAGTGACGACTTTGAGTTGGACACAAATTACTGAGAAGAATATCTTCACTGTAACTTTGATTTCACTTTAAATGTATACATTCCCCTAAATGCCATAAAAGATGGTTTTTCTGCTAAAATTCTGAACGTGCCTTTGCATCTTATTTTAAAGAGTTGATTTAAGCCCGATGTTCAGTTTTTGTGATATATTTATTTCATCTATATTAATATTCATCGCCTTGGCAACTACCATGGCATGGAGACGTAACTGCACCGTTGACAAACCTCTCCCGTCAGCACGTTGTTCAAGCACCCATCTGTGAGCTTGTTTCTCCGGCTCTGGCCGTCTTGCTTTGAGCCCGATGATTAGCCGTCTATGACTTCTTCAGCACGGTGGTGCAGTGGTAGTGCTGTGGTGCCTCACGGCAAGAAGGTCACAGGTTCAAATCCGACTTGGGGCCTTTCTGTGAGGAGCTTGCACGTGTCTGCGTGGGTTCTCTGGCTTCCTCCCACCACCAAAAACATGCAAATTAGGCAAATTGGCTGCACTAAATTGTCCATATAGTGTGAGTGTGTGTGTGGCCCTGCAATGAACTGGCGGCTTGTCCGGGGTGTACCCCGCCTCTCGGCCGTTGACTGCTGGGAGCGGCTCCAGCATGACCTGCGACCCAGTAACGTGCAAAGCGGTTAAGAAGATGAATTAAATAATGTTTTCTTCATTGGAGTATGAATGACCAGGCGGTGGAAGATGGATGGATGGTACAGAAGTATCACATACCGGGAGTTGTAACAAGCCTGGAGTGCCCTCTCCCGGCTGTAGGCGATGTTGACTCCTTGGTCATGTCGGTCAGTGTGAAGAACAAATTATATAGTTTTTATATATATAAGTCACACCTGAGTACAAGTCGCAGGACCAGCCAAACTATGAAAAAAGTGTGACATATTCCAGAAAATACGGTAATTAAAATCAAAAGACTTCAAATCAGAAGAGCTCATGTTTATGACTTCTGAGGTGGGCCGAAGATTACAAAATAAGGTTTAAAAAAATGTGCATTCTCATTCTGTGTAAAATTAAAATCAAAGTGGACCACATTATTCTGCAGTTTCAGAGTTAATTTCCTTTGACTTAACACTTGGTTGTTTGTCTTTTGTGTGGCCCTGCAATGAGCTGGCGTCTCATCCAGGGTGTAACCCACCTTTCACCCATAGTCTGCTGTAGAAGAGACAAGTGTGAGTATCCAGCTACTCACCAGGGCTGACAGCCAGTCTGGGCCGATATTATGTTCCACTTCCGCCTCATTTTTTTAAACCAGCCTAGTATTTTTAGATCCCGCCCCCACCCTGCCTCTGATTGGCCAATAGGCTCACCGCTGTCTCCTTCGGTTCGCTGTCTGTAAAGTACGCCGATAGGAACAGAACATTGACGTGTTGGGTAACCCGCCATGTACGAGCACTTCGGCTAAAACGATTCTGTGTGGAAACGGGCTTGTTCGTTTTTGGTGTATGTGTATCAGAACTCTGGCGCAGTTAGCTCAGTTAGAAAACGGATGACAGGCTAGCGGGAAGTTAGAAAAGAGCTACCTAGCTAAGAGGTGCCTAGCTAGGAGGTACCTAGCTTAAGAGGTGCCTAGCTAGGAGGTACCTAGCTTAAGAGGTGCCTAGCTAAGAGGTACCTAGCTTAAGAGGTGCCTAGCTAAGAGCTACCTAGCTTAAGAGGTACCTAGCTAAGAGGTGCCTAGCCAAGAGGTGCCTAGCTAAGAGGTACCTAGCTTAAGAGGTGCCTAGCTAAGAGCTACCTAGCTAAGAGGTACCTAGCCAAGAGGTGCCTAGCTAAGAGGTACCTAGCTAAGAGGTGCCTAGCTAAGAGCTACCCAGCTAAGAGCTACCTAGCTAAGAGCTACCTAGCTTAAGAGGTACCTAGTATAAGAGGTGCCTAGCGAAGAGGTGCCTATCTTAAGTAGTTTCTAGCTACGCTTCTAAAGCGTTTACGTTTACATCTCCTCACCTCCAACATGACCCAACAAGCTGCTGCTCTGCAGACGTACAACAACGAGCTTGTAAAATGTAAGTGATTTATTTCTTGTCCATAACTCATTTGTTAGTTTAGCCAGTATTCGAAGAGGTTTGCTGACGCGTCTAACTCTCATTGCACAAATATATTTAAATGTCTTATGGTAAACTAGACGTGCTATTTACATGCAGTGACCAGGATCCTATTCTAAAATCTGATTAACCTGGCACCATCACCATTAACAGCTATGATGACACTAATAGTCTTGCACAGTGCGCTGCAGCTGTGACTTTCTGCTGTTTCATTGTCATAAGAATCTCACCCTATTTGAGGGCTGATCCAAGCCCTTCCACTTTCAGTGGCGCGACTCTTGCAGTGAGCCTTTTGTGCCTCTGTGCAGGTATCGAGGACCTGTGCACCAAGCGGGAAGAGTTGAACCGTCAGATCAAGCTGGAGGACGAAGAGAAGGATCAGCTGCAGCACGACATCCGAGTCCTCACAGAGAAGCTGAGCCGAGTCAATGAGAGTCTGGCACAAAGACTCGCTGCCCGAGCCACCTTCGACCGCACCATTGCAGAGACGGAGGCTGCGTACACCAAGGTGTGCGTATGTGTTACTAAACTATTGTTTGTTTGTTTTTTAACCTCCACGCCGCATCACACTGAGCTGAACGCCATCCAGATTTCTGGTAATGAGCTTTACTGTTTTGCTCGTATAGATCTTGGAGAGTTCCCAGTCTCTGCTGAGTGTCCTGAAGCAGGAAGCAGGACATCTGAGTAAAGCCACAGAGCCGCGCAGGAAGGAGCACCAACTGCAATGAAGGGTCGTACACTGACCCCCGGTTTGGACTACAACACGCCCGATGCTGCATTCATATTTATACTCCTTTCTGGACTGTTTAATATTTTACTCATTGTAAATTCCTTTATAATAAATGTTTCCCATCATCGCCAAAGTATCCTTTGAAATCAATAAAGTCTCTCTTGATGGACAGATGTGTGTAAATATACAGACACAACCGCGACTCCTCCTCGTTGACCAAGTATCAGGAAGTTGGACTTCAAACGGGCTGGATCTTAATCTACGTTTTCTTACTTTGAGATGGAAACAAAAACAACACTTTGCATTCCGGCCGTGACTGAGCTCAAGAGATAATACAATTCACTGTGGAAACAACACACGTACACAACATTTATCTTTGTTCAGGTCTTACATTTATTTGTAATTATGACATCACTTCATTTTATTTGTTTTTGTCGTTTTCTTGCCCAAATCACTGACAATAGCTTTACACTAAGCACAGCTGCTGTGACGCCCATTTACAGACGAGGGGAGCGGGATGGGGAGTCGCTACCATGTGACCGACGCCGTCCGCTCGCGGATGGGCGAACGACAGGCCGCCAGTACAGCCCAGAAGTTGCTCGCCTCTGCCCCACTAACGATCGTCAGAGTTCTCGCTGCCTCCGTTTAGGACGGCCGGTGGAGGTGACCGCAACTCTGCCTCGGTCACAGGAAGCAGCTAAAGAGTCCTGTCGAGACCGGGCGTCCTCATTCAGGTAGTAGTGATCGTTGGCTACAACCCCACTGGGTCCAGGCGAGGCCGTCCCAGAAACACGCCCGTGCTCCTCTAACACAAACCATGTGTACTTCATCTCTGCCGTTTGTCCTTGAGCCGTTGAGTTGTGTTTTTTTCCAACCAGCGTTCGGCTTCCATTCATTTCCTCATGGTATGAAAATAGACTCTTGATCAGTGTAATTCCTGCTAATCAATAATCGAGTCCGTCCGTTACATTAAAATCACCATCAGTGGTGTAGATTGACACGGAACAGTTGGCAAACCGGATCTCGAGACTTTTAGGGCGCTCATTCTCTTGCCAATTTAAGGATGAACAATTGTTGTCGCTGCTGCTTTTTAATATTTCGCTACAGCAGTTTGGTCTCGTGTTAAAGTTTTATTTATATAAAAAAGGTATAAAGAGTTAGTTCAAATGACACGACGGTGATGTGGAGCGTTTTATACAAATTATCAAGAGTCTTGTCATCGATTTTTCATGCCATGTTGGAACCGAGTGGAAGCCGGCGGCTCAAAGAACGTGCACTCAAACTACATTAAACCACAGGAGATCGGTCTGCACAAGGCTGAGCAGCAATGCAAAGGACATTTCAGCTTGACCACGTTGTCTAAAAGATGTACGATCCTTTAGCGCTACTGTAGGCTAGAAGTGAAACGTCCGGTCCGCTGGCTGCTAAACGCATCACGCGGGGGCATCTTCAGGACGAAGGTGCCCCGGACCTGCTTTGGAAAACTACCCCCGAGCTGCCGCTTGTTGTCACAGCGCCCAGGCCGACAAATCGACATTTGATATCAAGGCTGTGGCAAACAGTAAAAAAACAACATGGCGTTCGCCGGCAGTGCATTCGTCGTGTACAGTCGGAAATCTCTA
This sequence comes from Brachionichthys hirsutus, assembly GCF_040956055.1. Taxonomy (NCBI): domain Eukaryota; kingdom Metazoa; phylum Chordata; class Actinopteri; order Lophiiformes; family Brachionichthyidae; genus Brachionichthys; species Brachionichthys hirsutus. The sequence continues at coordinate 11,439,826 of NC_090915.1, read as the reverse complement.
TTCTAAAATGTTCATTTTTGGAAAAATGTGTCTTTGTCAAACAAGGGCTCGGAATGTTCCGTTGTCCTCCGGATGTGGAGTCGGTTGTATTCGAGTAAATACCAGTAGTGGTTACCGCTTTGAAACGAGACTTCCTGCTCTTTTAAGTGCACGTCTCCTCGGCTCCTTCGGCTGAGGCGCAAGACTAAATTAAAAAAGCATGACAGTGCAAAAAACAGTGAACTTCCAAAATGAATCAAAGACCAAACGTCTCCTAACAAAACTTTCATCTGATCAGCGAAATGACAAGAAAACGGCAGGAGGAAGAACTCCTGAAAGTACGACAATACTGGCCAAAGGGCTGGAGCTGTAAATGAGAAACGGGAGGCTTGTTGCAGCAACACTTGAATCGGTTGGCATTATGAGCTTTAAAAAAAAAAGACATCTGGAAACTTGGTGCATTCTTGTATATAAAACAATAAAAAAAAGTTCTTTCAAACACAGTCTCACATTCACGCTGTGAAAGATCAGAAACCCTCCTCCCTCCAACAGACCGTGTTCGCTCTCTGTGGAATGTCTCAGTACGTGAGGTCCGAACTGTCCCTGGGGGGGGGGGGGCTTTCACATCAACCAACGAGCAGGTCTCGGTCATGCAAATTTAAACTTTAAGCAGGAATAAATACACGAGAAGCTGAGCGAGCTGGTCTGACACCGTTCGATAAAGGTGACACAAACATCGATAGAGGACGCACACGTACATTCTAGTGACGATTCTCCTGCTGCCGCCAGCTGTGCAGACGTCATTGGCCAAGGTCACTTTTCTGGACTGAACTCCTCCCTGGAGTGCAGATCTTCCCCTCCTCCTCCTCAAAGAAAGGGACCCGTGCTGAAGTTCGCTTTGCCCAACGCCGAGCAGCTTCATTGCAGCATAGTTTGCGAGAAAAGATACGAAAACTAAAAAGGCATGACGAAGCTTTTACAGTCAACCAACGAAGCCGTTTGACATGCAGACACAAAAAAACAACAACTACAGTCGTGGCACCCTGACACCGTGCTTTGTTTTGTGGCTTTGAGTCCTCTAACTCAAGCGGATGCAGCCGCCATGTTTCGCTGCTAACACTGAGCTCCGTCGCCGTGGCGATACCGTCACAGGGGCACTGGCGGCTTCTAGAGATTCGGGTCTAAGGATTTTGGTCACTCACTTTCTGCTCCTTTGCTTGTTGACCAAAAATCTAACGAGTGTCGAAGCATCGCCAGAGTTTGACTCCGTCAGGCGTTTCCTTGGTGAGGACAGGTCAACTGTCCGTGGTTGAGGGACAAAGACAGTCCAGCTGCTTTTGGGTAGGACGGGGGGGGGGGGACACAGCCCACCTGGCAACAAGCTGCTCGTCTGACGTGTCGTGCAGTGCTACCGTTTGAAATGCTCAAACCCTGGCGTGTGGAGGCGGTTCGGGCTCAGGTGTGATGGACGCTGGCTGCAGTCTGATCCCACCGGGGGGGGGGTCAGACCGATCAGAAGTAAAGCGCTGGCTCGCTGCTGTAGTCGGACAGGGAGGAGCTGTCGGCCGGGGTGAGCTGAGGAGAGAGGAGGAAGGTTCATTAAGCGGCATGTTCAGCCTTTCGTTTGGATTTTTGGGATCAGTGCTCTGACGACCAAGCCGAAGCTAAAAGTGAATCTAACCATGGAAGCCGCTTATGATTGGCTTTTTCCATTCTCGTCAGTATTTTTGTTCCGTTTCGATCGGCAAAATACCTCAACTGAAGACAATTCATTAACAGATCTGCTATTTTCTACTAATAAGGCAGGCAGGATTGATCAAGATTGAAATTAAGAGAAATTTTACTGCTCGAAAAAAACTTTGAAGCGTAAAATTTGTAAAAACTACAAAATTATGACCTTGAGTGCTGGGAACTTTTTTTCCACACACACACGCACACACCTTCAGCATGTGTGAATCAAGTAAAGGAAGCAGAATGAGCATTGGTCGATGGTGTGTGAACTCCAGCTTTGACGGCTACTGACACCCTCTCTCACCATGACCTCCTCTGTCCTCGGGGTCTGCTGGGGGGCGGCGGCGTCCTGGTAAGCGCCGTCGTCGTGCATGTGCTCCTGCCAGGCGCTGAAGTCTACGGAGTGCTTGGGAACATAGCTGGAAAGGTCTGAGGCGATACAAGACATTGTTGTGAAGCTTAAAATGATTCTACGTTTGATACTTGCTGTTCTCTGGTTTGTGCTGAACTATTCCTAACAAAATATACCCCCCCCCCCCACCACCACCAATAGCATGTATACAGCTAGTCTTGGCTTCCTCCACCACTTGTTGAATTAAAGTCACAATCTGTCCAGTAGGGGTCGCTCTCATCCTGCTTATGGTCTGTCCCTTCTTGAAGGGCGCAGAACAGGAGTTTAATGTGCATTTTCTCATGAAGTGAGGAAGAGGAATGACAGGGGAACTGTGTGGCCCGTCGAAGGAGGTCAACAGAAACCGTTAACGTACAGCAAAATCAGCAGCAACCGTAACATCAACCGAAGGCCTCCCTTCAGTGAATGTTACCTGCTTTACAGGGCAGGTTGAAAGGGATTAGAGATAATCAGTCTAATCCAATCCCCGCGTCTGAACAGCAGCCTAAGGATTCCTTCTAGAATATGGCTAAAAAAGCCTCCGGACACAGTGAAATACTCCATTCATGACTTGCACACACAACGTGTCCATCATCGGAAGCTCACTGTGACTCTTATCCCAATAAAGGTGACCGCATGATGCAGCAAATCAATCTCTTTGGAAGCGTTTCTGCTCTCTATTAGCTTTAGCTTCTTCTTTGCCACGTGACACAACACTGTCCTGTTCTTTCCTTCCTATTGCATCATCTGACGGTAATCCCGCATTTCCTCTGCCAAGGAACGAATGCGTCCACTGGCATTGTGCTTGTTCGGTTGATCGTTGGCAGGATAACATCAAAAGACTGAATGGATTTTCATGAAACTTGGTGGAAATTCTGAGAAGATCTGATGGAATTTTGGAGGATTGCTGTGAAGGATCCATCAAATTATCAAAGTTTGAAGTGGATTAGAACAAAGAAATGATTTTTACTTCCTTTAACACGGCAAGATTAAACTTTGTTCGATGTATTTTCACGTGGGCCTTTTGCCCAAATATGGAACTACTACATTTTGGAGTCCAAGTGGAAAAACAGGTTCATTTTGTACTTTTATTTTGATGGCACAAATGTCTTGTTGGATTTTGGATCAAGATGGAGGAATGTGCTTTTACGGAAGACCCGTTAGTTCCTTTTGCTTTCCAGAGTGTTCCAGACAATCTTGCTTTTATGTGAGTGCACTTTAAACACCTATCAGGCGTGCATTTATTTCCATCTAAGGTCTCCAATATGACTCATCCTCTGAGGAACATGAACGTGCCAAGCAATTATCTTTATAATGTTTGTCACATTTGACCTTTAAAGTTGCTTCTGAACAATATTCAATGAGTCACCAAGTGAAAACATGCGAGGGTTCACCTTCTGGAGACCATGAACATCCACAGAGACATTCAGGACATTTTGTTTTGCACTGAAGTGTTGGACAAATACAAGTCTTGACTTTTTGCCTGCTTCAAAAACCGACTAAAATTAAAACCATGTAGACACGCAAAAACGTGTGTATCTGCAGGAAACCTCCTCGGAGCACGGCCCCAGCTGCGGAGGTGTCCAGACCAAAGCAACAGATATTTAAATGGCGCCCTGCTTCGCGTTTCTCGCGGTCTCACCGTTGCTGGGCGCGTGTGTGGGCGAGCTGGCGAAACTAGGTCGAGGGATGTGGATGCGTCCCACCATGCTCGGCTGTTCGTCTGGTTTCTCCTCCTCATCCTCCTCCTCCTCTCCACTGTCCCACACACTGCTCTCCGACGGATACTCGTATGTGCTCTGGAGGCTCGTCTCGTTGAAAGAGATCTTGAGCTGCAAGAGGCAAAAGCTTTGCAATGAGCTGTGGCAGTTTGATTTTGTTATAACAATATATATATATATTTATTTTCTTACGCTCTTCCAAATAAATGATCAGGAATTACACTCAGAGGAGAAAAAACAACAACAACAACCCAAGAACGTGTAGATTCAATGGGTAAATGACTCACCACTTTAATTCCCCCCCCCCCGCCCCCGTGTTTTATTTTCCCTCCACTGGCACCATATAAACACCAGTCATTCAAACGGCAGTAATTCTAAGCTGTAGTTGGGGAAACTGGGCCGGGTCCCCCCCCCCACACACACATTCTAGGAGTTCTGCAGAGACGTGCTTTATTTACAAGCCAAATGTGTTTACCAAGAAAACAAAGCAGACCCTTCTGACTGTGGACGACGGTCTTTACGAGGATCGGGTATCTCCTCATTCCAGAGCGCAGATAAAGTTACACTGCCACAGTGAACATTAACAGCTTATTACTTCCTTATTGCTGTGTCATGAAACCACCGGTATCAAACAGTTCCACGTGTCTCAGGCCTTTGCTAACAGCGCGGCTAACCAGAGCTCTTCATTGGGAATCTTTGAGCGGCTGCTGTCATTTGTTTGTAGGATGTTGTAGGATGATGGCTCATGAAGTTCTCTGAGAAGTTGCTACTTTTGATGCACGTTAATGTTGTCTTCTTTCATAACTTCTCTCACGCTCCTCTTGGATGTGATTTCATTCAGTGATGCAGTCTCCTCTGACCGCATCGCAGTAAATGGTTCATCATCATCTACTGATCATGCACCAAGGAGGCGATAGCGGATGCACACGCATGGAGCTGCGTGTTAGTCCATCCGCTGACGGCTCTTAACATGCAGTACCGGGCTCCATCGCCTCTGTAGGCTGTCATCTAAAGCTGCCTTAATCCACCACGTCTGACTCAAGACCATTCATTTTCAAATTCAGGATGAGATAAAATAAAAGGTCTAAATATTAAGCCACTGGTTTGACATATTATGGATACAGGTGTACAGATAAAACAAGAAAGTCTAGAGTTTCAGTGTAAGGGCCACATGGTAACGGAGCACAGTTATTTAGATAGTGAGAACTACAAGTTCTGGATAAAGGTTGAGAGTCCAGATGAAAGTCTCTATGCAACCTGGAAAGAAACCTACTGATTTAGAACAATTGTCCATGAAGTGCACATAAATGTCTGTGTACTAAGAATGAAAGCCTATAAGTTTATGGTATGGATCTATGGTCGATGATAAGTCACTGTAGACTGGGCGAGGGTTTGATGGTTCAAGATTTAAGGTCGAATGTCCGCAGTTGAATGATTAAAAAGTTTAGATCAAACACAAGCCACTAGCGATTACGAGGTCGATAGGTCAGACAAGACTTCCGACAGCGACCTATAGACTCAGCTCAAGGGTCAACTGATCAAAGTCAACGCAGTTCTGCAGGAGCACTAGATTCAAACAGGAATTTAGGATGAGATATAACCCGGAAATAAATATCTAAAGGAAGGTTCTGGAAGAGAGTTAGAGTCAAGGTTAAAAGTCTAGGGTGGACAAGGTAAGAAGAGATGCCTACTTAGTAGTGGTGGGCCGTCAGGGCCAGCAAGGCCTCCTCGCTGCCCTAAATAGATTCTATATAGGGTTCCTCATAGGGTTGCACAGATCTACGGATTCTAAACGGGCTTCTATAAATACCACACAAGGTTCCGGGATGGGAACTGGGATTTACACCAACCTCGATCACACATGGTTGTCTTTCATACATTCGAGGATTCATGACGATTGAGGTTAAAAACTATTATTGGACACAAACCCTTTTGAGAGTGTTGAGGGTGTAATAATTCCCGATATCTGATTAGGGCTGATACAATTTCTAAACTGTAGAAATCAAATGTATTGAGCTAAAGATAGTGAGGAGGCCATATTGTTTTGCCTTCACATCGATACTCATGCCAGACAGCAGACAAGAGCAGAGAGATGCGCTTTCACAGATCCGTCTGCAACAAATCCGATTCCGATGCCATGTAAAGCAGGAAGAAACCAGAATGGGATTTCTTGCTCGTCCTTTCAGGACAATACACTTTAAAAAATATACTTTTTAATCATTCCGAATTCCGCATTTATCTATACCTCACTTTGTGTTGATGTTGATTTTTTTAACTTGAGATTTTGGCTAGTTTGATTTATACATTAAAGTCAGCGATTATTGAGTCGTTCATTTCCTTTATCATTGTCAAAATTATTCTGCAGGAGTTAGGAGGCTGTGACTTTGGCCTGATTAAGCCGCTACCAGCTTTGTCCTTCCACAAGCAATCTGTGTCCAGTCAGGTTTTGAACATCAGTTGATTTTTAGTTTTTACCAAGCAATCAATCAATCAATTCATCTTACGTTAACCCTTTACTTTAAGCCCGAAATAAGTAATCGTCAGAACACTGTGATTTTGGGAAAAGAAGGTCTTAATGGAACCTTCTGACAAATTTGTCAACAACGAAATAAAACACAAAACATGTTTTATAGAAGTGCTCTACTTTATGTAACTTCGCAAAATCCGGAATTCTTTCATGGAAAATGCAGATGCATGTGTTGGCTTGTATCCGTCAGCCTTTTCGGGGGTAAAAAAATATCAAAATTCTAAAGTAGAAGTCTCAAAATCCATTAAACTGTCCCTCCATCTGAAATGCAATTTTCATTGCTAATAATTCAAGGAGAATTACAGACCTGACTTTCACGACTGAAAACCGCTAGCAAGAACGAGTCTGATTCAAGACTCTCCTTTCAGCCACTGTCTTCTAATCGGAAGTTGAGTTTTTATTTTTTTGCTTAAATCTCACAACAACAACAAAAAGTGCTTCCTGGATGCCAAAAGCGCATCAATAAATCAGACTCGCTGCTGGGCTCGCTTCCTCCTTCACTTTTCTTTTTGTCTATTCCACTGCCCGCTCGTCTCACTTAACGGTTCGGCGTTCCCCTCTCCGACTTTACACTTTAACTCAACTTGGAGAGAGGAGCAGAAATTTGGGGTGGCAGAATCTTTACGTATTCGAACCTCACACAGTCTGCTGCCGTTCGTGCTTGGGCTTCAGATGCGGGTCTTTTTCATCGCTATACGTTAAAAGTCTGCATCAAGTGATTCGCCTCCTGATTCGCCAACCCAAAAACTCAACAACTTATTCTAGAGTCTAAAGTTGATTCTTCAACCGCTTCAGGACCGGATGAAACTGGATGATGTGGAACTCGACAGAAAATTATCGTTCCTACACTTTTAAGACGCCACAATAGATACTGCATTCAATCAAGTTAATTATCTTGGCATTACAATTAAAACAACTCATTCACAGTTTAAATAAACATGTATGTATAACTCATGTTTGTTGTCATACAAGGAAACTCTTGTATCCCTGAAAAGATTAAACACCCTTGGAAGGAGCTCAATAAAATGTAAGAAGTCGTGATAAGTATTCGAAAAAGAAAATTCTTTTGACGCAATCAAAATGTTCAGGATGTTCGTAGAGTCATTCCAGCTCGCTTTGCTTTCTCTGAAAAAATGTCCAGGTTTTGAAGCTGGGTTAAAAGAACAGGAAACTGACCCGTTAGGACTGCGCTTGTTTTGCAGAGAGATGGAGCAGCACGGACAGAAACAGCCTGAGACGAGGGAAAACGACAACGCCGACTGGGGACTATTTCTGCAGAAACACGTTCCGCAAGTTCCTTTCGGGGTTCCATCAGTTTGTGTCTGCATGCCGAGTACGGTAAAAAGGAACACGGGGAAGGGAGGAGGGAGGAAGAGGAGCGTCGGTAGATTTGATTATGTTCTCACACAAGTGTCGGCCAATAGACGAGGTGGGAGCCACGCCAGGATTTTGTTTCCCAGGCCAGACTGCGTAGCGTGTCCTCATTTGTGGAAACGCGATTCCAATGCTGATCAGGTTGAAATTGAATTTTGCCACAAAACGGCGCAGCTCTTTACAATCGAGGCTGCAGCAGGCGTTTTGTACATGCACGTGTTCGTCCCTTCATTCGGTTTCTATATTTAACCCAGCGGCGCACAGTTAGTGTGCACTGTGTCGGTAATGACGACGCACCTGCTCATCAAAGATCTGATGGTTCGAGATTACACGAATCCTTTTAAAGGCCTCACCTGTGTGCACGCCCGGAGGAGGCCGACCACCTGGCGGCTTATTAGTGCTAATCTCTAGCCAGGTGGATAACACAGGGACAGCGCCACGACGAACCAACGGGAGGGATGACGCCACGCGCGCCTAGAGGGCTTCGTTTAGGGGAAGAGATTCACCAATGTCTCCTCTCTCTGTCTACTCCAGTTTCATCCGGTCTAAGTTTAAAGACACAGATAGAAACTCACGCACAGCCTTTTACAGCTTCGTCAGTGGAATAGGTTTTTCAAAAATAGTCTCAGATTTGGAGTTGTACATGACCTAATTAGCCTAGCATAGCATAAGTGCAAGCGAAAGGGTAGACTTTGCCGCTAACATTTTGAGAAAGATACAAAGTCACCTCTACTTGCCTGTTTACAAGTTCTAGTTCTTAGTGGGCGTGACATAAATATAACGAAGCCAAAGTTGAAATCATCCATAGATACACTGTATCTGAGCACAAGCTACATTACGGCTTTCATTTATGCTCAGAAAAGTGACTTTTGCAGAACATTGTGAGTTCATTTGGACTTTTCCATTCAGATTGATGGAATACCTCAAAATGTAATGCCTCAGTCTGATGTTGTGTTGAATAGAATTTATATGGAAGTGGAAAATGTTACAGTCTTAAACATGTTGGGGGGGGGGGGGGGGGGTAATTGAGTTACCCCCGTTTAGAGCCTTTAAGAGGAGATAAGCTATGAAACTTCACCTCTATGAAACACTGCAAGCCCCTTACTGATGATGACGATGATGGCAAACACCATACTGATGATGACGATGATGCTGAATTAATAATTTGGTGAGGTTCCAAGAGAACAGAATGAGCTGTTATTGAACTCTTACAGGCTTGACCTTTGTACAGCTCATACGAGCATCCTTTACAGTAAACATGAGTAATGCGTGACACGCCAACAGCGCCCAGTGGCAAATAAGACACGCCTTAACAGCAATCGACCTTCAATGACCTGACGACCTTGCAAATGAAAACGTTAGCCAGCACATATTGAAACCCCTCTGGCGCGATGAACAGGCGCTCGTGTCGATGTCAGATCTTCATTGGGAGCGGCTTCTGTGTCGAGAGCTGCAATAATCCGCCGTCAAGCGTCGCCGCATTGATTGAAGTGTGGAAACTCGGTGACGCGCGCGGGCGGCGGCTCTCGCAGCGCTGCCTGGCGCCCAAGTAAGCGCCACACAATGTGTGTTTGCACTGCCATGTCTCCAATCTGTGTGAATCACTGCTGTAAGAGTAAATAATCTGTAGGCATGTGTGTGTGTGTGAGCGAGGAGAGGGATCCTGTACTATCAGGCTGGCTCGCCAACCTGATAAGACACAGGGACAGAAAATTCCACTAACGTATTTGTATTCAACTGAGTGTGTCTCGGAGCAGATATTTAATCCCGTCGAAGAACATTTGGCTCCAACAATGGAGGCCCAGAATAATAAAAATGGACACGCTCAGGCGATGCCATCATGGAGGAGGTCAGGAACGGTCATTGTGGGGGCATTTAATACATAAACTGCAAATGGAGTGAGCCTGAATTTTCCTTGTGTCAAATCAGGATGGATCAGAACCTTTCTGCACGGAGTTTGTGTGAGTGTGCGCGTGAGCGGTCTGTCTTCCTATGTAGCCCTGCGAAGAGCTGGCGACTCGTCCAGAGCTCCAAATCTAAATTGAAAGGAAATCTATTCTGTCAAAAGACCAATCCGTCCACAGAATTAGACGGGAATCCGTTTGTGGAATACGAGATGATGCAGCTAATCCCTTTGGTGCAGCACAATTATAAATCGAGTGCCTTTCAAGGTAAACAACGATCGCAGCATCTTCTCTAAACCCAGAGAGCAGAAGAAAGCCAGCAGATGGGTCTCATATTGATCCTTTGCTCGAGTCAAGCGGCAGACAAATGGATATTGTGGTGGCAGTAAGGCTGTTTTCAACATCAGGGACAAAAGCAGCGGAAAGGTTGAGGCTTTGCAGCCACAAACGCGACTCGACACGAGGGATCGACTTCCAACCCTGAACGAGAATTACAACTCCAGCTGCAAAATGTGGATCCATTTGATCCAAGCGATAAATAAAAATGAACGCTTTCCGTCGCCCTGCTGAGGACGTGCAGCACCCAGAGGGCTCGAGTGAGAGAACCGGAGGCAGAGATCAGATTCATCAGGCACAAAAGAACATTTTAGTTCCGTCTAGCTGAGCAGGGTCAGCGACTGTGATCAGAAACACCAGCTGCACTGTTTTTGAGATTTCTTTGTTTTTGAGGACCGCGTGGAGCACTTTGTACAGCGGGACAACTGTCATTTTTCGTGGCCCACGAGAGCTGTGTGCAGACATTTGTTTTTGTAAAATGCTGCATCTGTCACGCGTTCTCAGCAGCTCGGAATTGTTAGTTCTGCTCCTCTCAACGGTGACAAAAGAGTTTCGAACAAAGTTGATGTCATAACTTGTGTACTTGGATGAGATCTCTTCTGGATCGGCACCAAAATGTAATCATCCGTTCCTGGTAACATTCCCAAAATGTCCTCAATTTCCATCCAGAACGTTTTAAGTTATCTCGCTAACAGACACCGGAGATTACATAAACACAGTTATTTAGCAGCATGTTAAGGAGCAGTTACATTTATTTTACATTAGTTAGTTACATTTACACTATTAGTTACAACTGGCCCTTTGAGGGCAGCCATAAAGCCGATGTGGCCCTCGGAGAAAACGAGTTTGACACCCCTGGTCTAGACAAAACTATTTTGTGTTTAAAACTACAAATGCTAGTATGCTAAGTTGCCAACCCGCTAAACTAAGATGGTGAGCATGCGAAACATTGCCTGGTAAATATCAGAATATTGGCATTGCTATTATGAGCAGCGTTAGCCACCATTTTCTGCTACCGGCTCCGTTTTATCGCCGATCGGTTTTGCATTTATCCGTTTCTGTAGGGAACGCCACACGACTCCTAACGTACCATCGTCCCAGGGCGCTGGACGAGACGGTCCATGTCGAACTCTTAAATATCGGATGCTGAGCTCGTTGGATCTCCACCCACAAACACTCTGCTCTTAAGTTTGCGGGTTACAGAAGGCGGCACAGGGGCGCAGTGGGTAGCGCAGACGCCTCACAGCAAGAAGGTTCGGGGCTCGTTCCCTTCTCTGTGAGGAGTTCGTATGTTCACCCCGTGTCTGTGTGGGTCTTCTCTGGGTGAGTGGATCGCTCGAAATGGAGGTGTGAGTATGAGCAACTACACATCCACCAAATGTTACAGTGTGTGTGTGTGTGTGTGTGTGTGTGTGAGAGAGAGTCCTTATTCAGAAATCCAAATGATAGGATAGCATGGCCACGGCCCATGTTGCCCCAGCGACAAGCGCCATGGATATGTGACGGAAGGAAATGGGAGCGTGGAGATGGAGACAAGCAAGCAGAGAGAGAGAGAGAGAGAGAGAGAGAGAGAGAGAGGGAAGAAAGGCCGACCATCTTTTGATCATGGATTCAATGATTGCATATCCAGCCTCCACCGAAGGGCTCACACACAAAACCCCACATTTCCTACCGCCTGTTTCATCTTTAAGACATTCAGGGGTCTTCAAAGACCATTTCACGTCCCCCTTATCAATACAACACAAGAGATTGATCCCTGATCGATGACAGAGTCGGAGGCCTTCACTTCCTCCTTTCACTCGCCGAATAAAAAACACCCCTCCTTTCAGCCTCCTCATCTTCTCATGCACTCTAAAGACACACACACACACACACACTGAATTAAACATGACTATCACAGTGGGGCTTTGCTGCCTGAATTCTAATTACACTGACTATGAGCCCGAGGGCCGTGTGGGGAAACCTCCAAGCACGCGTTTGTGCCACAAACTTTGTGGTGATGGCTGTATATGAAGCAGAATTTTTGTGTGTGTGTGTTTGTGTGTGTCTCCATATCCTACAGCCACGGGGAAAATGGCACGCCCCTTAAATCCGTCTGCACAGCCTGATATCACAGAGAGAGAGAACGCCCGAGTCCCTCATGCGCCGGTGGGATTGTAGGTCAAGGCTCCTGCCGACACCTGGAGCCAACACAAACCTTGTGCGATCACGGTTTTGGGAATGTGTCCCCCCCCCCCCGGACGACCTCAGAGAGACGAGCAGCAGCCACAGCAAAAAGCAACGCGGGATCTCGTCCAGACAAAACACACGCTCTGATTTCCATGCGATGCAAATGACCAGCTTCCACATGCCTGTGAAAATGGGCCTGTAACGTGACCCCCCCCCCGATGGACCAGCGACCCCAGCATAACAAAAATGTTTTGGGTGCGAGAGTCGATTAGATCAAATGCTTTACACTGTAAAAAATGGTGGCTGTTTGTGTTGTGGTTGTGTTTATTAGCTGGTTTCTTTTCTTTAAAGAAGGCCAAATTAGCTGTTTTGTGCTTAAAATAAAATAAAAAATAACAAACACTTTGATAAACTGAATGAAGACTATTTGTCCAGCGCCAGCTATCTGACAGAGAAAGGTGGGGGGGGGGGGGGGGGGGGTTATCTATCAGGAAACCAAGAATACAAAATAATCTTCATTCTGTAGCTGTAAATAAGAAGCTGCTTCCTGACAAAGGGAGCGTCTTAGACAGTGTTCCAGTGTAATGGAGCCAGAGTACTTATATTTTAGGGTATATATATAATAAAAATAAAGTATGGGCCATTACGTTACTGACACAATCCATCACTGCTGCATCTAAATGAAGTCAAAACGAAGGAACCTTTTTATAAAGGTTCTCAGGAAGCGTCAGGGAGGAGAGAAGGGGAATGTCTGCTGGGGGGGGGGGGGGGTAAATAATTAAACACAATGGACTTTCACACCTGCAGCCCAGGAGCACAATGTAAATGTAGGCGCGTGCCCTTTCATGGGCCTTCCAGCGATACCGAGAGCGTTTAACCGTTTGGAAGGAGACGCCGATAAACCAGCGCTGGAGAACACGACTGCGTTACGACTGTTGTAGCGGGACAGAGGGAATTCTTCTGATTCCGGGGAGAAGCTCGACCAGGAATGGGCAAACTACGGCCCGCCGAACTTCCAACGTCCAAATTATAATTAATTTAAATGTTATTGTAATTAAACCTCATTCATTTGACCTTTTCTCTGTAATGCTACCTGTAAAAGGCCAAATCATTTCTGGTCATGGCTTCTACATGTCATTTATATTAGTTCACACAAAAAACTAAATCCATCTGTTCCTGTTTCTGTCAAATTTTAGAACCCATTGTGGCCCGCGAGTCAAAAGGTTTGAGGGTTTGCCCACCCCTGAGCTAGACTGTAATGTTCTAGTCACACCAACGCCATGCTCTAATACTGTAATGAGTACTGATACTGCATACCGCTTTATATTATAACACTGTAAATCAAATTCAGGTTGGTGTTGGTCTTCTTGTTTATTCTACTAACGATTATGAGGATTATTAGTGAAGAACTCGACGTGGAGTCACTTTAAAGGGAACCCCAGCGTCAACGTGCCGATGATGGACAGACCAAACTACAACAGAACCCGATCAGAACCTGATCAGAACCCGATCAGAACCACACCGAGACAGGCCGCCTCAGCTGACCTTCTGTGAGAATAGAACCGGTTTATTTGATGGGCAGCAAACATGTTTGGTCTGGAAGCATCTCTATATCAGTAAGCTAAGCGGAAATACTGATTCAAGGTGACGTGCTGAATGACCCCCCCCAAATCACAAGCTTCAGTCGTGCATCTTAATATTCATGGCCTGAGGTAAACGCACACACAAACCTAATCATGTGGCTCCTCTGTGTGGATGCTCGGGGGGGGGGGGGGGGGGTGTTGTGCATGCAAACACACACAGGTCCATCTCTCCTCAACAAAGAGCGTCATCATCGCCGGCCAAATACAGAAGCGTAGTCTCGACAGAGCCCGGTCCGGTCGCTCTGAGACCGGCTGGCGTTACCAGAAAGTCGATTTTATGCAAATTGCTGCCATGATGCGGGACAAGAAGCTGCGCTTGACCTACATAGCATAGCTCTGCCCTGATTCCTCCCCGAATAGAAGAGGAGATCACAGGAAGCTGGAGTTCTGTTTAACGGCCACCACACAGGAAGAAAGCCGGCCACCGTGGGTAGAGGGGAAACACGGCACGGCACGCTAGGCCTCGAGACGAGACCAAAGTATCAGAACATGCGGCGAGAAAGCGTAGACCTGGTTAAATATCACCGGGAACCCAAGAGGAAGAACCGATGGTCCGCTTTGGCCCGAGTTCTGAAGTCCCGCCGTGTAAATGGAACATTCTATTTAGCTGTTAGGGAGACACTGCCCGTGCCCCCCCCCCCCCCCCCCACAAGGCTGTTTCCTCCAGTCACTGTGTCCCCTTGAGAAATCCTAAGTAGCCCAGGCGTGCTGCCCCGACTGAGCGGGCGAGCGCAGGATTAGAGAGAGACGTTTCAAGGAAACAGAACTGCGGGCCAAAGTCTGAGTGGCTGAAGCCCAGGAGGATGTAACCCTAAGCATCATCATCATCATCATCATCATCATCACAACGCTCCAAATGATACGTGAGGCAAAACGCTATAAACCGTTAAGCAGCACTTGGGAGCAGAATCCGGAGGCAGGCTGCAGACGCCGGCATAACGAATACAAAAACACACAAACTATGTTGTTTAATTCATCCTAATCGAGACGAAACACGAGCAAGGATGACCCGGAATAGCTGGTTAGCGAGTAAAAGACGATGCTTAAAATGTGCAAACCTTTCGACGCTTTAATCACGCTTTGGAACCCAAGAGCCGAGGAACCCTGCCTGCGAGAGAACCTTTGAATGTGCTTCTAGGTCTGTGCAGGACAGAGGCCCCAATCCCTCAGGCCAATCCGGAGAACCTGGATACAGTCTTGATGAGATTGCTCAGCCGATAGGCTTGGACAGCCACCTAACCCGATAACGCGCCGGTCCAAGCGGTTGTGTGAACACACGCTTTTAATCCAGGAGGGTCAAGCGGTGGGATTGGATTTAGCGGACGCAGTCACAGGAAGAAAGCCTCGTGGATTAACCTCAGGGAGGAAAGGTGCGTTCGGACAGGTGAGTCAGTGAACAGCGAAACGCTCAGACGCACAGAAGCTAAACAAATAAATAAAGAAGAGCAAACCGAAAGCGTGACTCCTAAATTTAGATCAGAGGAAACGCTAACGATCCCTCTGGGAGGATCTGGCGCACGTTTCGCACAAGAGTGGAAACACACCAACATTTCCACTTCCTGCCTGTTTGTTGTCATCGTCGGGCTGCAACGCGACCATTTGGCGGCAGACAAGCGTTATTTCCTGACTGTCGAACGCGCTCGGCGCAATTTGGATTACGCACGGAGGAAACAGCGAAATGAAAACAGAAAATCAGATGTGAGAGGCTAAAATGGGTCGTTCCCCTCTAATAACCAGTCAGTAAAGGCCCAAAGGTCAGTCAGTAAAGGTACAAAGGTCAGTCAGTAAAGGCCCAAAGGTCACTCAGTAAAGGTACAAAGGTCAGTCAGTAAAGGCCCAAAGGTCAGTCAGTAAAGGCCCAAAGGTCAGTCAGTAAAGGCCCAAAGGTCAGTCAGTAAAGGCCCAAAGGTCAGTCAGTAAAGGCCCAAAGGTCACTCAGTAAAGGCCCAAAGGTCAGCCCCGCCTTGCCTCACCTTTTTGCCCGTGCAGCCGGCCCTGCACAGGCAGGGCTTTGCGAGGGCGAGGTAGCCCCCGACGACCTCGATCTCCTCCACGGCAGGATAGCGTTTCTTCAGCAGGGAGCCCAGCTGAGCGTACGGCGCCGGCGGAGGCGTGGACCCCCCCGGAGCCGCACCTGAAAGCTCCTGCTGCGGCTCCGGCGAGCCCGGCTGGGCCGCGGGCTCCACCCTACGTTTAGGCACCACGGTGAAGGTGGTCCCCTTCCTCCGCTGCGCCGTGGGGCTGGGCGCGGGGGCGGGGGGGCGCTGAGGAGGCTCCACGTCAATTTCATCAATGTTTGTTACAGGCAGGTGATCGGCAGGAGGCTGCTCGAGAGCCGGGGAGGGGGCAGGTGAGGAAGGGGGTGAGGGGGCGGCGGGTGGGGAACCGGAAGCAGGAGGTGGGGACGAAGGCTCTGAAGTCGACGGGGGGCCGGCGCCAACAGGAGGGGGAGAAGGTCCAGGCCCGGATGGCCTCGCTGGCGTCTTCACCTCCGTCTCCTGCGGTTCCTCCTCGTTCCTCTTCGTCATCGCATCGAGCATCGGGGCGTGGGAGGTTGGCCCTCCTGCTGCGGGCTCCTCTGTCGTCCCGTGGGAGGGGGGGGACGTGTTGGGAGCGGACGCCGTTTGGCTACCTGCTGCAGACGATGGAACAAGACGCCGCTTGGGGATCACTGTGAAAGAGTTCCGGGACTGCAGGCGAAGGTTCGCGAGGGCCAGTGCCTGGGGGTCCCCATCGGGGATTTGGGCCAGGTCCGGCTTTGGGGAGGGGCGGATCTCGAAGTCAGGCGAGGAGCGAGACACCGTGGACGCTACGTGGCTCGGAGGGGACTCGGCACGTGCGCGAAGGTTCTCCGGAGAGCATGGCACCGTGGGTTTGGGTGGAACCTCCTCCCCCTCCCAGCTTCCCTCTCTGGTGGGACCGCTCGGCCCCTTGTCCACTTCGTCTCTGGGGATGACAGGCGCACCGCGGCCCCCGTTCTCCTCAAGCCTGTGGCGGAAGGAAGACACGGGCTGAGGGGGCAGGGCGGGCGGGGCGGGCGGCCGTGGGCCGCCCTCCTCAGAGACCTGGGGCTTTGGTCTGGAGGACCGGGGGCTCTGGAAGACGGGCGTTGGCACCGGATCTGGCTGCGGCTTGGGCCGAGGTCTCGGCCTGCCGCCGGCGCCGCCATCGAGGTCCAGCAGGTTCTCCGTGCTGCGGGACTTCTTCTGCAGCTTCCCGTAGTTGCTGTCGAATTTCCGCAACATCCGGCTGACCCGGCCCAGGCCCGCCCCGGCCTCCTGCGAGGACACGTGACCGGGGCGCCCCAAGGTGCTCAGGTTCTCCTCGCTCCTGCTGAGCCCGGTGTCGTAGATGACCACCTCCTGGGCTCGGATCTCGGTCACGGCGCCGCCTCTCCGCTCCAGCAGGTCGTCCAGAGAGCTGGAGCTGCTCACGCCGTTGTGCTGCCACTGGGAGCCGCGGTTCGCTCCTCCAGCTCCCGGCAGGTAATCCGGATCGGACTCGATGATGATGATGTTCTCCGCGCGGATGGTCCGGACCCCGGGCGCGCTGCCGTACAGCTCCAGGATGTGCTGCACCGGGCGGGCGGCGTTCTCCTGCTCCTGCCGCCTCCTCCGCTCCTTCTCCAGCTTGATGAACGGGTTCTCCTCCAGCGGCCCCAGGCTGTCCTGGAGCACCAGGCTCTCCTGCCTGCTGCCCTCCTCTGAGCGCGTCCTCCCGGGGGCCGCCGGTCGCGGCTCTTTGTTCGTGAAGTACGAGCTGGCCGGGGTGATGGTGTAGTTCCGGCCGGACCCACCGCTCGCGTTTCCCGTCGTCTCGCCGTTGGCCCGCTGCGGGCCCGCACCTCCGGGGCTTGTGTCCGCGGCACCGGCTCCTCCAGACCCGCCGCCTTTCGCTTTCCTCCTCTCCAGGATCTCTCGCTTCCAGGCCGGCATCCTCGGGCTCTCTTGCCCGGCCTCTTGGCAGAGGACGCGCACCTCTCCTCCGCCGGACATGGCGGCTTGTTCTGAGGGGGGGCTCCGCTGTCCGGCTGTATGTCTGCTGTCCGGCTCCGGCTCCGGCTCCGACCCGACCCGACGCACCGCAACGATCACCGCACACTCACGCACACTCACGCACATCCCGAGCGTCCCCCCCCCCCTCGCTCCTCTCTCCACACTGGCCCTGAACGCGGCCCCGCCCCTCCGCAGCGCAACCACAGCCTTCAGTCGTCCTATCCGCGTCTCTGATTGGTCGTTACAGTTTACAGACACGCCCCCTTGACGTCCACACGAACGTTTCTATTGTTGAATCGGAAGGTAAGGCTTGTCAATAAAAAGGTTGCGTTCAGGGCCCGTTTACACCACCTTTCATTATCAATCATCTTTGATTGATTGAAAACGGAACACCGTTTGTATCGATCCCGCCTGACTTTATTTTTTAGGAGGGGTAACACCTTTTTGATTATAACCATAATCACACTTTGATACTTGTTAAATAAGGTTTATCTAGCATTTAAAAAATACAAGTTATTATTGCTAACAGTATGAACTATTGTTTTTGTCTCTAACATTGCTAAATATGGCACTAACATTTTAGAATTTTCCAATATTTTCCATCAATTTTCGTCATTTTCCCTTCCAATTAGTCGATATTGACCCTATAATCAATGTTTCGCAGTGGAGACATAACATCCTTGGGGTGTTTTGGCTGGGCTCAGATAAACAGGGAACGTCCAGGGCGGAAATTCATTCAGCATTTCCCGGTGCCACCTGTCGATAATCCGGCTGAAGTAAACACATGATCCGAGAAGCAGCCGAATGCAGCGAATCATCACGAAGAGGCCTGTTCAAGGGCACTTCAGGAGACTATACTTCATGAAACATGTATCCCCTGATCACAATCATGTTTCAGTATTCCAGAGAAATAGATCAAAACCTGCTGCTCCTTCTAAGAAGAAAGTAATTAAAAATAAAAACACAACTACCAGAGCATGTGCGAATCCTCCTGAGAATTTCAGAGCCGACTTCATATTTAACTCTGGTCCTTGCTTGGGGCTAGAATAACAAATTAAATTCTCTTGATATTGTCAGTCATACATGCAACAATATAAAAATATATTTCAAAGAAACCTAAGAGAAAAAGGCCTGCAGGATCCGAAGTGTCATTTTCGCACTTTTCCGAGTTCACGAGAAAACAGGAGCAGCAGAATTCTTTAAAAATAATTAATCAAAAGAGTAATAAATATTTATCCACATTTAATCGAGGAAGTGTTAGTATTTGGTGCTTACAAACAAAAATATCGTCGCTAAATTTCGCCACGGATAGGGTTGTGTCGCCCCCCGGTGGACACTGACAGTAGGCTCCGAAATCCAAAGGGAAAAGACTTGCGTTGGCCGGGAATCGAACCCGGGTCAACTGCTTGGAAGGCAGCTATGCTTACCACTATACCACCAACGCTACACAAGCGAACGGTGGTTTACTACTAACTACTTTATGAAGTTATAAAGATTACATACATTATTGACCAGGAATTACCTCTGCCAAAAATACAAGCAGTCCACACACATGGTATGGTAAACAAAGATTTAATACATCTTGTATAAATAAACAGCAATATCTTGGGGAAACGTGTCCACTTATTTAAAATCACATTACGCGATACATCAGGTTGAGGAGGGGACAACATTCCCAGCAGCAAGCATCAAACACAAGGAAATAAACCTTATTAAATGGTTTTGGCGAGCAATGCCTCCCTCTGCAGCTAGCCATGAGGCTTGTTTGCTCATTGCATTTGTTCTGAAACAGTTCCTTACCCCCCCTCACAAGTTCTATGACATTTTATATTTGTGTGCACGTCTATTGGAACATAACTCTAATACATTTTTCCCCTTGTGGCTCGTTCTCTATGATGCACTGTATTGCACAATACAAAAAGGAATACCATGTCCCATGTATTGTATTACTCTGACTATTTAAATCACTCAAATTTAAAATGCCATAAAATCTGGGGGAGACGGAGCCAAGAACTGCTGAACAAACAGCCATTCACGGATATGTCCATCTCAAAAACACAAAACTGTGAAGACGGATGCTTCCTGGAACCAGTTTGGTGCATTTGAGACATTGTTTTGTTGAATCAGGAAACATCGCCCCTCTAACCATTGCCACCAAGTAATTTAGAATAACACTGGACTTCAGCAGTAACGTCTCAGTGCTTTGTAAGCGTATATACGGTGTGTAGACAAAAACACCAATCCAGAAATGATCAATTACAGGATGCTGCAGGAGTCCCACAGGTGACTTTTAGAACGAAGCAATACCAAATCCTCTTAAAATGAATTCTTAATTAACCCTCGTGCCACCCTTGGAGACTTTTATCCATTTCAGAAAACTCACTCACAGGAAATCAAACGTGGATTTTTGGTGGGGCGGGGTCATTCTGGGTGAAATGTCAAAGTCTCAACTTTGACTGTGTAACAAACGTTACACTCTCTATGATCTGGTTTGGTAAGTGGGCTAATTTTGAAGATCCCAACTCTCACCACAAAAATCCAAAATTTGATCCTGTAATGCATTTTTATCTTATCCATGACTCTTTAGTACCCAGATGTGATAAAAATGGCTTGGAAGGGGTTAAAATCCTGAAATCCATGTCAAAAGTTCAACACCACGAGTCACCTGAAAGATTCTGAGAACAGGAGCGACGTGGCGCAGCTGGTTGGGCGGGCAGTAGCTTCACCGCCACCGAGTATGGAGCGAATGAATAAAGCGCAACGTAAAGCGCCTTTGGGTGCCCAGAAAAGCGCTAAATAAAACAGCGACATTTAAATCTGACCAAATGGCAGGTGGGCATGTTATCTTCCTGAAGGGCAACACAAGGGTTAAGCGAGTCGTAAAATATATTTTTATTTTAAAACTATAAGAAAAGAAAAATGATAGACAACTGGATTCTTGTGCATGAAAAACAACTGCTGGCCACAACAAAGGAGACCACAAGACAAAAGCAAGATGACATCATTGTTATGCCGGCTGATTCTCGGAGCTCCTCGTCCTTTCCCGTCGTAAGCGCAGCGCGAGCAACAATCACCGACCGCTTCTCAGTTCACACGACAAGCTCGTATCATCAGCAGCTGCAGCAAGATGAAGAGCGGCGAGACGATGAGGCCGAACAGCAGGTCTCTGGCTTGCTCCTGCTCGGCCAGCTTCTGGCACAGCAGCACCTCGCACACCAGCTTCAGGCTGAGCACGGTCAGCACCCAGAGCAGCCGCAGCACCGCCAGGCGCTTCTCGTTCTCCTGGTAGAGGCGGATGGACACAATGGCCGTGAAGTAGGTGCTCAGGCCGTCGGCGGCAAAAAGTGGGGCGAAAACTAGCCACCAGCTCAGCGTGGGGGCGAACATGTCAGCTCGCAGCGCAACTAGCATGCTGAAGATCAGCAAAGCGAGAAGGTGGAGGAAGAGTTCAAAGGTGGCAAAGCCGAGCCACTGGACGAGCTCCCTCAGGGAGAACAGCATCGTGACCAGATCAGGGGCCTCAGCCAGGGATGGATGACGGTGGATAGCAACCCTGGTCCGGGCTAAAACGGCTCCAGTTTGTTGGTGGGAAGTTACTGATTATGCAGCAGCAAGACCATAAAGTCAAAGGTCAAAGGGATCAGCTGTGGGGTTTTCATTCGTGGCTACATCTTCAAATCCACTTTGAGGACGGCCTGGGGAGCTGCAGAAGGTGCTCCCAGTCTCAGCGCCTCTGGACAGCCTTGCATGTGTATGATAAAGAAAATGCAACTTTAGAGTAATTAATCACGATGAGTAATATCTGGCAGCACAGAGGATCGATTTAGCATACAGCCCGACGCCGTGGGAGCAGGGTCCCGGTCGCAACCCGTTTCAGAAGGAGGCTAGCGAAGACGGCAGTGATTCCCAGCTAAACACAAGTTCTATTGAATTGTCAGTCGAGTATTAGCATCAATAACCTAAATTAGAGGCCTGCTGATACCGGTAAGCGGTGACATCATACAATATTTACGTCACGCAGATCTACAATTACAAGAGACACGTTTACGCCAAGAACCTTTAGCACGAAGCTAGCTTACCAGAGACGTGACACAGCATTTCACGCAAGTAACGGAATGTAACATCGTTTTTTTTTGTGATCACTTTTTACTTAATAACCGATAATTGTTTTCTTCTGCTCGTATTTGGACGATAGAACGCCAGCACTGAAGGCTAACAAACCGCTAGCATTGTGGCTGAGATGACTTCCTTTATCCGCTTCCTGTCTGAAAGCCGTCGCGAGAACAGCAAACGGGTTGTACGGGTTTATTTCTATAGAGTATCGTTTTTTGTGCAAAATGATTTTTATTTTTTTCCAAGTAGCATTCACGTGCATATGCTAGAGTTGAATAACAAGAAACACAGTCCACCATTTACATATAATTACAAGTTGGATATACAAAATTGGTGTTTCCTCGTGTAGTTCAGACTCCAGTCCGTAGGTGGCGGTAGCGCACCGTAATGTCGCAATAAGTATAAAGAATAAACCTGCTTCGCGTGAGGGACATTCTGACTGAGGACTTCAGGAGTACACTGAGTGTACTACTCTGAGTAAACTGGGTGCGGGTAAGTACACGAACCGTATTTATATATTCTGAAGATTATATTCACGAAGAGCTAACGAAGAATCGACGGACTTCAGAGATTCTTCTGAAGTTTAGTTAACTCTTCGTTTGCGCTTCGTCATTTCCCTCGACCTGAATACTGAGATCAGACGAGATGACGTTGTTTCTTTAGCATTACTACTAAACCTTTTGTTCGTTTCGGAAAGGCAATATTAGTTGTAAAGTTAGCACGAATGCTTAATTTCATCACTGCCAGTATAAAAAAATGCAAATGTACTTTATCTATTTAAGTATCACGTGGGCAGACTGGTTTAAATATAACATAACACTACGAGTGTAATGCATACAAAATACACACGCTGATTTGTCGTCCGGTTGTAGTTTCGTGTTTTCTGCTTTGCATTGAATGAGAAATAAAAATTATCAAATCATTGCGCTTCATTGAAACAAAAATAAATAAGTGAATCAGTATTTTGTAAATCCAGATATTTGTAAAAAACAAAACGCACAATGAGAAGTAATGCTTTAACACTTAATCAGTAAATATGGATGCTGACATGCACCCAGCTTCATTCTGTCCTGAACATGCTCTACGTTTATTATTCATTGATTATTCATGCAGGACGAATGTCGTGTGTTTTCCCATCACACGCGTGCAGAAGCTTCTCACCAGCGAGGGGGGGGGCGGCGGCCTCGGGCTGTTTAGAGAAGCCGCTTCACGCGTGCTTGGCCAGTTTTAACGCTGACCGCGCTTGGATGAAGATCTGAGCGCGGCTTCCTGTCCCATCACCGATGTCGTCTCTGCCTCAGGGAGAAGATGCAGACGCCGGCGGAGTCCATTCTCCACGGCGGCTATTTCCACCCGACGCTCCGATTCTGGCAGACTTGCTCTGCTGACTTGCGAGCTGACAATCTCATCTACCCGATCTTTGTCACGTAAGTGATATCTCTTTTGTGTCAAATTACAGTCGCATGAAAGGGCAGGGGAAGAGCAATGCAGGAGGTGTGATGATGTCACAGAGTTCAGGTGTCTCAGGACGACCACGAGAAATGCAATATCGGCCATTTTATTTTTGATGCGAAGCTGAGATCGACTTGGTCTCTAATCTTGTCCCTCTCCTGCAGAGACAGTGCCGATGCGGTGGAGCCAATCAGCAGCCTGCCAGGACAGGCCAGGTAAGAGCCCGTCATCGCCATCCCATAAACTACACGGTGGCGAGGGAGCAATGGAGCGTATCGCTGACTTAACTCCTTTCTCTTCAGTTGGCAAGAGTGACTGTAAGTGTGTATTTAGAAGCAGCGGTGGAACCCACTGTGGGTGTTGTCCTCAGATAACAGGGGGGGGCGGGGTGGACCTGGACCTGGACCTGGACCTGGACGGAGATAAGAAGCGAGTCCGTTAGGCTTCTGTTCCAGAGCTCTGGGACTGATCTGCGCTCGGCTTCTGAAGCCCCTCGTTTAAATGTCTCTGTTTACCTTTATTCTTCATCAGAACGCTCCTTTTTCTGCGTTTCTTCTGCGTGTCCTGAACGGCCACTTCAGGCGACGTTCCTCCGTGTCTTCCTTGCATTAGGTACGGGGTGAACGCGCTGGAGCGCACGCTGAGGCCGCTAGTGGAGGACGGCTTGAGATGCGTGCTGATATTTGGCGTTCCTTCCAAAATGGAAAAGGTAGATTAGAACTCAAACGTGGACGGAGACACGTCAACCCGAAAGACTAATGGGACAGCAGGGGGGGCTGTTAGCCAGTCCCCTTCTGCTCTGTGGAACCAGATCCATGTCTGTAGTCGTAGAACGTGTCTTTCCCCCCCCCCCCAGGATGACACGGGGTCCGGTGCCGACGCAGACGAGACGCCGGCTGTCCTGGCGGTGAAGAAGATCCGGTCTTTGTTCCCGGAGCTGCTGGTGGCGTGCGACGTCTGCTTGTGTCCCTACACGTCACACGGACACTGCGGTCGGTTCCATGTCGCTTCAAAGAGCTTTAAAGGGACAAAAGGATTCAGATTTTATTGTCTGATATTTCCCCTTTAGGTATCCTGAACGAGGACGGGACTCTGAACAACGACGCCAGCTGCCTCCGCCTGGCCGAGGTGGCGCTGGCCTACGCTCGGGCCGGTTTGTTCTTTATGAAAGAAGCGCTTATTTTAATTACATTTTTCAACATCAACGGGGGCAAATGAGCTTTTTCAGACGTTCCGTAGGGAACTCTAATGCCGTGGTCTCGCCGTGCAGGCTGTCACATCATCGCTCCCTCTGACATGATGGATGGAAGGGTCCGAGCCATAAAACAAGCGCTGACATCCAACGGCCTGGGAAACAAGGCGAGGCACAAAAGACGCCCGCCCAGCTTTTGGCTGCAAACGTCATTGTGGTGTTCATCGCGAGATCTCATTGGTTCCTGCCGAACAGGAAATGCATGCAACATGGGATTTAAAAAAATGGGCGGGTGAATTTCCTGAAGCAGCTGTTGCACCTTTCGCCTAAATAGCTGTGCATTAATAAGCGTGGTTCTGTGGTATTTAGAACAGGATTGTGCGCGTGTGTGTGTGTGCGTGTGTGCGTGTGTGTGTGTGTGTGTGTGTGTGTGTGTGTGCGTGAGATTAAGCGCACACTCATTGTCTTTTGTCTCTGCAGGCTTCAGTGCTGAGCTACAGTGCAAAGTTTGCCTCTTGCTATTACGGCCCCTTCAGGTGAGCAGGTTCTGCGTTGCTTGGTTACCGTCATTTCACTTCGTAGAACATTAGAAATAAAACCATATTACAAAACTTGTCCATCTTCTGATTTAAAAAAACAACAAAAGAAACCTCCAAATTCGATATTTAGTTTAGCGGAAACCTTCTCGGCTGAGAGGAATGACGTCGTTGCTGCGTGAAACCTGCAGCAGCGAAGGCTTCGTTAAAGCGCGCCCCGTGTTTGCACTCACAGAGATGCTGCGCAGTCCAAACCCGCGTTCGGCGACCGGCGCTGCTATCAGCTGCCCCCCGGAGCCAGAGGCCTCGCCCTCCGAGCCGTGGTGAGTCGCTTTCCGCCGGTTTCCGGTTTCAGCTTTCGGGGGCCGCCGTGAGGTCTCACCGTTGTTCGTCGGGCGCAGGAGCGAGACGTGAGGGAAGGCGCCGACATGCTGATGGTGAAGCCGGGCCTGCCGTACCTGGACATCGTGAGAGAGGTCAAAGACAAGGTCTGTGGCTGAAGAACGTCGAGAGAAGTCCAGAAGCAGCAGCTGATCAGTGATCAATGGCGTCCGTGTCGTCCCTCCAGTTCCCCTCGCACCCCCTGGCTGTGTACAACGTGTCGGGGGAGTTTGCCATGATGTGGCACGGAGCGCAGGCCGGAGCCTTTGACCTGAGGGCAGCGGTGATGGAGGCCATGACCGCCTTCCGCCGGGCAGGTGAGAGGAAAACCGCTCCGGTGATGACCCAGAAGGGATCCGGGGGGGGGGGCTGCTTTAGTTTATGTTGGAATGCAACAAGTACAAATCCGGCTCGCGATGTGATCTGATCGATCGCTGACGGTTCTCTCGTGTTCTGGGACGCAGGCGCTGACATCATCATCACCTACTTCACGCCGCAGCTGCTCAGCTGGCTGAAGGCGTGAAGGAGAACCGCTCCAGCAAAGAGGGCGTCGGCTCGAGCAGCTCAGAAGCAGCACGGAGGGACGTCAAACGTATGGAGGACGTGTTTCTGTTCAAGCTTTTGACGCTGAGGATGTAAAACCTGTCCGACGGTCTTGTCGGGTTTCCCAGATGGAATTTGTTTCCTGCGTGTTGCTGGGATTAGAATTATATGAAAACAATCATTTTCTTCTAAATCATGTGATTTACAGAATGCATGTCTGAATGAATAAATCATTCCTACAGAAATACAAGCGGAGCGCTTCCATCCCACTCTTCATTGTGTGTGTGTGTGTGTGTGTGTGTGTGTGTGCGCGCACTGACAGATGACGCAGCACTGCAGCCTGTTAAAAACCTTTTAGCCTCTTGTGTGTTGAAACAACGGCCGAGTGTCTGAGGAAATGTTCAAGCTGTCGCTGCTCGACGTTTTCCAAAGAAAGATCTACTTTGTATCAGATTTAAGGAGAAGAAGTCCAAACGGCTGCCGGATTCCTGATAATGGACTCGGAGTTATTCCCAGAGAGAAGCTCTGAACTCAAGTCTGACGGATTTAGTCGATGTGACCTATTTGGCTTCCCTGCATTCAGAGACGGACTAAGAATAAAAACACTTGTACAAGTAGAACTTTTCAAAAATTAGGACATTCTCCATTTTCATTTTTCAATGAATCCAACTGTCTCCTTTGTATTTTATGAAACAAACGGACTCTAAACTAAAATCAAATGCGCCAAACTCCGAACTCGTTCATAATCTTTGGTGGAGGAGGATTTTATAAGCTGTTGAAGGTGCTCTTGAATAAGTGGCTGATCTGCAAACGTCCTGCAGAAACGCGGTCTTTAGCATCCGTCCACCGGGACTGATCGGGCTGCAGCGATCACGTTTCTCCATGACGACATGAGAATCCACTCCGGACATGTTTGAAGATGGGGAAAATTATTTTATGACAAAATGTAAGATTTAGTTAGAGAAATAAATTCGAATTGGGTGGATTATAAAGACTGAATCAGTGAACTAACATTAAGGGAAGCTTGAAACTGAACAGCAACAAAGTATCGGAGTTTTTGCTTTCCACGCTGCGCTCTCCGCAGTGTCCAGCAGGGGGCGACTCACGTCCGCTGAGAGAAGTTAGTTCATAAATAAAAAACGACGCTCAAATATTTTCAGGTTTAACGTCGCGCTTTGCGCTCCGGTTGGGGTGAACTTGTTCCACATGCTTCTGTTTCTGGAGAGAAAATGATGACTAAACTATGACTGTCGTTCGAAATGGAAAGTAATTAAAAATATAATCTAAATAGTATTTAAAACGGGAAGTTGTGTTAAAGTAATAAAGTAATAACCATTTTAACGTCAGCGGTCAGCAGATGAATGGAAAGGGGCTTATCTTGGAGGGGGCGCCCCCCCCCCCCCCGCGCGTCACAGAGGGCTGCTCTGGTGGAGCGAAGTCATCTGGATGGATGCGATCAGTCAGAGACGGATCAGTGAGAGGAGCGCGTCGCGCCGGGAAGGAAAGGAACTTCAGTGGACGTGGATTTACGCAGCGGGGACGCGGGCGCATGACGCACGGCACAGCCGGACAGGCGGAACGGGACGATGCCGTCACCGACTTTCTGTGACTTTTGAGAGTGAAGGGAAGGAAGCGGCGCGTAAGGACGGACACTTATGGTGAGGCGTCAGGGCGCCACGGCCGTGCGTGTCTCTCCTGTCCCCAGCGGCGCGCTCTCATCCGGGACGCGACATGGGGCGCGGCGGCGCGCTGGGGTGCGTCCTGCTCGCGGCGCTGTCCTGCTGCCTCCCCCCCGGCTGCACAGGTAACATCACGGTGGCGGTGATGCTCCCAGACAATCACCACAAGTACCCGTGGGCTCTGCCGCGCGTCTTCCCCGCCATCCTCATGGCGCACGAGGACCTCCACGGGAAACACGGGCTCCTGCGCGGCCGCTCCATCCATATCCTGAACTACAGCACCGAGGATCCAGCCGCGGGCTCGTGCGCAGAGAGCCGCGCGCAAGTGGTGGCCGTGGACGCGAAGCTTTACATGCGCCCGGACGCGTTCTTCGGCCCCGGGTGCGTGTACCCGCTCGCGTCCGTGGGGCGGTTCGCGTCCCACTGGAAGCTCCCGCTGATCACCGCCGGAGGGCCCGCGTACGGCTTCGACAAGAGGGAGGAATACCGGACGATCGTGCGCAGCGGCCCGTCCACCACCAAGCTGGGGGACTTCGCCAACGTCCTGCACACGCACTTCAACTGGACGTCCCGCGCCGTGGTGATCTTCCACGACCTGCGCCAGGACGACCGGCCGCACTACTTCCTCTCGGAGGGCATCTACCTGAACCTGAAGGACGAGATGAACATCACGGTGGAGGCGCAGCCGTACGAGGACGACTCCAAGTACGACAGAGAGCTGATCGCCTTCATGAAGGAGCGAGGGAGAAGTAAGTCCTCCAGGTCTGCGGGTCTCTGCGTCCTTTACGCACGGCCAGATTTAGGCATGTGACGTTCAACCTAAAGCAAAATGCGTAAAGTGGTTATGTGTTAGTTAACACCTGGAGCAGATCACCAGCTGCTCTAAACACAAGGAGAGGAACGTTTCCTCCAGATGGATGCTGAACTATTGAACTCAATGAAATAGCTTTAGCTCCTCAGATGGAACAGTTGGATGATGATGAATATATTTATTAGATAGAATGTTAGAGTACAAGTACAGCCACACAGTAGCATGTATTACAGTACAAGTACAGTCACACAGTAGCATGTATTACAGTACAAGTACAGTCACACAGTAGTATGTATTACAGTACAAATAAAGTCACACAGTAGTATGTATTACAGTACAAATAAAGTCACACAGTAGCATGTATTACAGTACAAGTACAGTCACACAGTAGCATGTATTACAGTACAAGTACAGTCACACAGTAGTATGTATTACAGTACAAGTACAGTCACACAGTAGCATGTATTACAGTACAAGTACAGTCACACAGTAGCATGTATTACAGTACAAGTACAGTCACACAGTAGCATGTATTACAGTACAAGTACAGTCACACAGTAGCATGTATTACAGGGCATCGAGGAGACCCTCAAGGGTTTTCATTTGGGACATTATTGTGGAAAACGTCTGGTAACTATCTAAAGAGGTCAAACTGAAGTTGGGATAGGTGCAGGGAGAAGGGAGTCATTTCAGAGGAATGTCAAGGCTGTGGGCAGGGGGGGGGGGGGGGGGCGAGGGAGGGGGGGAGAGGGGGGGAGAGAGAGAACACACATGGTGTGTGGGGTAGGTGTAGGTGTGTGTCCTGCAGCATCTGTGTGAGACAGGAATGAGGGACGCTGTCCTGCAGCATCTGTTTGAGACAAATGAGGGACGCTGTCCTGCAGCATCTGTTTGAGACAAATGAGGGACGCTGTCCTGCAGCATCTGTCTGAGACAGAAATGAGGGACGCTGTCCTGCAGACAGTGTCTGTAAACTGTGATACCTTGTGGAAAATGTCGGCACTAGTTTTCTTGCAACGTTCGATGAAACTCGTTTCAATCGTTTGACTTGATAAATAAATCCAGATTTTAGAAGGTCTGTGTAAATTTAATTTATTATAACTCAAAGTGTAGGACTTGCGACTCGACTTGAGACTTGTCAGTCTTGACTCGGGACTTGACGACAATGACTTCCTCCCACCTCTGATAATATGTGATCTTTAATTGAAAAAGAAACGAGTTGTGGAAAATCTGCAACCGGCAATGAAAGGAAAATTGACCTACAATGTTGAATTTTTCCTGTCGGCTTCGGCACGCTTCTATTTTCTGTATCGCTCTTTGGAAAGAGCGTCAAGAATCTGATCCTGATAGACGAGAGTTTGTGAGCGTGTTGTAAAATATTTATCTCTCAATGCTGTTTGGGAACTTTTGGGTGGAATAGCTTTTGGAACATGCTTGAACATCTCAGAGGCAGTAACATTTTATTACTACAGTATACTTCTGTTTCTGGCACTGTGAGATTCAAATCTTCTAATTAGTTGTTATGGGAACCATTTAAAAACCATTAAAAACCATGGAAAGGTCATGAAAGGGCGTTGCAGAAGATGCAAAGGTGGAGAGTGCACGCTGCCAAACATTCCCCCTGTCCAGATGAATTATGGAGCGCCACAGCAAACTGGAGGTCAGGGGGGCTAACGGTCTCGCCGGGGCCCGTTAGCTCCCTTCTCTTCCAGAAGATAACCTCCGGCCTTTTGGCTCCATCATGTCACCTGAAGGGGTTCAAACTCCAAGTGGCTGAGCCAAGGCGGGAATGAAAGGAGCGGCTTTTAACAGGAAGCTACGCCTCATCGGAGCTTTGCCCGCTGGCCCAGCGATCACTGCCACCATCACCTCCAATTCCCAGAATTCCTCATTCTGGAAAACACAATCACGTGCCTTTGGTTCTGCTTCCGTTCATCAGTATTTCTCCTTTGTGAATCTCTCTGACAAACGGTCAAACTGCATTTTGTATATTCAGATTTTACATTTGTAAAATTTGTTGGTTTTTTTTGGATAGATTTATTAATTGCAAATGAGCCAGAAGTCCTTCACTTCACTTCACAGCTTTGCTTCGAGTCTACAGGTCTGAGAAACGGCAATGCGGCATAGCAGCATGCTTTCAGTAACCATGGCTACATGCTTCCGCTATCACACCTCAGTTAGGATCCTTGTGTTCATTTTCATTTACCGAAGGCTAAAGTGTCACGTCGGAACGCAGGGACCTTGATCTCCATAAATTCAGTCTGTGCACAAAATACAGACTTTAAATATGCCCTGGGAACTTGTGACAAGACATCGGGCTGCCCTTTCCCCTGCTTGTTTTAGTAATTTAATATAAAGAAATGGGGTCAATCTCAAAAACAGATTTTTAAAAGTTCAATAAAGTAACACAGCAAGAGGAAAAGCTGTTCCCCTGAGGGAATAAAAAAAAAATAATTCCATGTGTAAAGGTCTGAACAGCAACTAGAACACCGCCTACGTGTCTGCTCTGCGTTCGTGCATGCGGTCTAATATGAATATATTTTATTGCACTACCCTGTGACACTCTGGCATTGATGCAACGCGGGGGGGGGGCTTTGTGTCGCCCAGCGGCGAGCGGCAGCGCCTCTTCACCATGAAGCCCAGGTTGCACCGCTGTGCAGCAGAGTGTTTGAGAAGCTGCACGGTGCTTTCATGGATTCCGCTCAAACTGCCCCAGACGGATCATAGCGTGAAGGAAAGGACAAAGACCAGGATGACGGGCCTCTATGTGAGAGCTTTACGGGCAGGACCGGTTTCATGATCGGAAATCCACCATCATCCCACCCGGAAGGCGTCAGCGTGTTGCTTTTGGATTCTGCCCCAATTCACCAATCAAACAGTAACGATTTTAAACGTGCCCGAATAAGAATCGCACACAGGCTAAACGGTCTTAACAAGTCCATTTTGCTTGTTTGACCACTCCCCCCCCCCCCCCCATTTTTTATTTTTTTTTGTAGATACCTTCAGTAGTTTCTGTGCAGTCAGAATCCTGGCTCCATCCTTCTATCAAGACTCACAGCAGATGTGAAAGGAACAGATGGATGGAGATCTGGTCTGTAGCTTCTGGCTCTACTGCTACTTAAAACCAACCAACCAACCATCCAACTAGTGAAAACATGACCCTGAACAATCATATGGAAGCCAGCTTCAGTAGCAGATACATTCCATTTCCTGTGAGTCCTTCACAATAAAGGCCTGCTGGTGTTTCACCAGGTGAATGCTTGTATTGTGAAGCGACGGCAGTAGTGAATATTTCCCGCTCTGGTGCGGCTGAAGGAGAGTGAACAGTTAACTGATATCAATATCAGTGAAAATAGATCATCTGGATTCTCGCTCTCACCGCAGAGACAAGCGTGGCAGGTTATGTCACACACAAATAACAATTCCAACCTTAAATCGTGTAAGAATAATAAACACGGAATAAAGATGCCTGCCAGCCAATCGGAAAAAGGATTCTTGTTAGTAATGTTGTCAAGATTCAGCATCGATGTATTTGTTTGTGTTTTTATACGACTCAGGACTGCACAATGCGTTGTGATTTAATATCCAGCTCAGGATGCAGCGGTATTTTATCAAAAGATAAATTCTGCATCGTGGATGGACCCGACACAAATCATGGTCCGTGTTTGGCTCGCAGGATATTATTCTCATGAGTTCATTAGATTATATCCATAGCTTTGTTCCCTTGCACTGCTATTGATGATGAAATGCTCACGGAGCTCGACATCCCTCATCAATAGCTACTTTATTATAGGTGAGATTTAATGATACAAAATAAAATGTTTGGGAGTTTTAATCTACAGTCAGATCAGGCTCAAGTGAGAGAAAATGAAACTTTTCAATTTTCAAAAAAGAAAAATATTCTCAGTGGTTCTTGACGTTTCTTTTGCCTCACCGTATAGAAACGAGTCATTTCAGCCACTCTAACGACTATCTCACCTCGTTTGGTGGCACAAAGATGAGGCTTTAGTGTATGAAATAATTCACCCAACTGAAGACCGGCTTTAGGACCGACATTAGGACCAGTTATAAAAGAAGGAGCTTTGCTCTTCTGCAGAGATTTGAGCAGGAGCAGATCGGATCCTGCTCCTGGAAACAATCTGGAACCGCTCGTATACCAAACAAGTCATTTTTGTTTTTGTATCACGTAAAGCCTCAGCAGGTCCAGGAGCTCTACGTCCGCTACGCAGACATTATGCTGGCGAGCTCATTTATTTTGGTAATTAAGTTTACGTGTTGTTTTTAACTCAATTTAACTCTATGCATCCCAAAATATAATAATGCATTCCACCTGGTTTTGTGGAATTCCATCTAGTGTTTTTTTTTGAATGATGATACCAACAAATACAAAGCGGGTATCCGCCCCATCGTGCTGCCCCTGTGATCTATAAGGGCATCACTAAATGGGTGCTGTTCAGTGCTGTCCTGGGCCGCTGCTCTTCCTCTTACTGGAGGCAGGCTCCTCTCTTCAGTCGTGCCAGACTGAGGCGTCCTCTGAACCTGAACCCTTTATCGTCGAACTGATTCATGTTTGCGTGTGCTGCGGAAGACGGTGTGAAACACTGATCCGGGTTTGAATTGGACATATGAGCATGATGATGCATGATGCACTGCAGACGGTTTACATGCACGTGCAGCCCTACATGTGGCATTTATTCACCGATGCGTTGTTTTGAATGTACATAATCAGCTGAGGCTCCCTGTTTAAACTAGAAATAAACAGGCTGCTAAAAAACAGATGTAAACACACACGCAAAAAGAATACCAGTGCATTGTTTCAAGTCCTGTGGTGTCAATACGGTCTCCAATTTTTCCATGGAGACTACGTGACGTGTCTTCCAAGGGTTTTGCTGCAAAACAAATCTCCATCCATTAACCCTTTCATCTAATATTGAGATCTAAAAGTCATGTTTATCTAAAAAAAAAGAAAAAATGGAACACAGATCAACTTGACTTTGTGATTTTCTGTTTGAGGATACAAAATAATGCAGAGATTTGCACGTGACGCTTCAATCCAGAGACTCTCCCAACAAGAAAAGCGATATTTGACACTAAAACACACCTTCTCTTCCTCTTGCCTGCAGTTGTCTACATCTGCGGTCCGCTGGACACCTTCCTGAACATCATGAAACTGTTCCAAAGTGAGATCCAGGACCCGGAAAACTACGCCATCTTCTATCTGGACGTGTACGCTGAGAGCTTGACGGATCACAAACCGTGGCAGAACGCAGACGCAGATTGGGCCGATCCCATCGCGGCCTTTAAGGTGCGGCGAACACGGAACACGACGTACATATGCAGTGTGGAACTTCCATTTCAACCATTTAAAAGAATCAGGCGCTGGATGCATGTACTGGCTCAGTATTCACAAGCTCAGTTTAAAGGACTTTTCATCTGCCTGTTGTGCTGTTGTATTATACACCTGCCAGGGTCTCAGCCAATGAGCTGCAGAGCTGCTGCTTGAAAGCCACTCTTGCACTCTTTTGTGCTTGTTTCATGTCTTTTTTTTATTTTAATATACATGAAACATCACAGTTCTGGGACGTCTATTGCAGCAAACCAGAGTCCGGAGAAGCTTTTATGATAATGACATATAGGAGAGAAGCTTATATCGTTGTTTTCGGGCCAATGGCTGGCCTAGAACCCCCTCAGTGCGTTCAAACACTTAAGAGAGACAAATGCTGGCATGA
The DNA here is from genome assembly GCF_040956055.1 of Brachionichthys hirsutus. NCBI lineage: Eukaryota > Metazoa > Chordata > Actinopteri > Lophiiformes > Brachionichthyidae > Brachionichthys > Brachionichthys hirsutus. The sequence continues at coordinate 11,405,620 of NC_090915.1, read as the reverse complement.
CATTAATGCACGAGATGTATTTTCACAGGACAAATAAGTGCTCTGACACACAGGACAGCGAGCAGAGATGCGCCAGCAGGCTGATTTATCTTCCTAAATGTCACACTGCTTCTCTACAATTCTCTTTTATCAGTGTTCACAAAGTTTGGAAGGGGAACGGCTCACGGAATACAAATTGGGCCTAATACTCAATTCAATATAGCAATTCACGTCAAACTTGGAAAATGTTTAAAATATAATGGAAAACATCCGGAGAATTAGGATTTTACCATTTGTCGGACTTAAAGTTGTTTTCGTGTCGAGCCTCATTCCTCATAGGCTGCGTGCCGACGCAACTCTACAAGCAAAAAAGACTCTTGACTCTTTTTTTGCTATTTGACATTCCTCATATGCACCATTCTTCACATGCATGTGTTCCTCCAGTCTGTTTTCATCATAACGTACCGGCCTCCTGACAATCCTGAGTACAAAGACTTCCAGAGGAGACTCCATGCCAAAGCTCAGAGGGACTTTGGGGTCCATTTGGAGCCGTCACTGGTGAGCTGTCGCCGTGAACGCCTCGTGTTCTCAGCAGCCTCTTTAATCTTTCATAGGTTGTTCCATGCAGAAGGACCCCCCCCCCCCCACGGTGTTCTGCCATTGCCAGCAGTTAATGATGAATGATATTGACAGTGACGCTCGTGATTAATACGTTTTCTTCCGCTTTTATTCCATCATTACGGTTCAGCGTTGCACATGTGTTGCACTGATTCTTTCGGCTGCTGCTGCTTCTAATGTTCTTTTTCGCTCCTGCTGCAGATGGACTACATCGCTGGCAGCTTCTACGACGGTTTCGTGCTTTACGCCAAGGCTTTGGAGGAGACGTTGGCGGAGGGCGGAGCCCAGAACGATGGCATCGGCATCACGACGAGGACGCAGAACCAAAGATTCTGGGGTGAGTGAACGTGTCGAAGATCAGCTCCATAAATCAGAATAGAGTTTATATAAATACGCAGAAGTCTGCACCGTCTCAGCGTTCCTCAGTGGACTTGCATCAGGACCATGCGACTGTTAAAAAAACAAAGACCCTGCCTGTACAGTTATCACACAACAGTCCGGTTAATGGTCCAGGTGCGGGTGCTCAACACGTCCTTCTGGCTGCGCTCACCTCGCCCTGGGAGGAGGAGAACAATGGGGAGTCTGTTGCTGCAGCTTAAACGGATTGATGAGGGAGATTTCGCTCAGCGCGATTTTGAAAATAATCACAGTGCTTCGGTGTCGACTTAAAGATCACATCTTATACGCTTTTTCCACAAGTTAATGCAGTTCCCAGAAACTTATAGAAAAATCTGTGACGGTCTTTGGTCAAAATAGCAAACAGATGCTGCAGGACATTTCTGTCTCAAACAGCTCTGCAGAAAAGCAACGCAAGCGAAACTAGGTTTGAGACTAAGGTGCACGCGTGCTCGCAATGAATGTGCATGCATGTGCATGCATGTGCACGCACATCTTGTGTATGTTCCCCCCTCTGTGACATCACAGGAGAGATTTTGTCCAGACGCGTTTCAGTCGGAGATTACAGAACTACGCAAAACATGCAGGATTCAATTGATGGTTTATTTTGCTGTTTTTGGGTTGGTCGTGACCAAAAACCACCAAAATAGTGTAGAAACATGGGGAAAGTGAGTTTGAATGAGTTTGAAAAATGAGCGTGCATAAAATCTGCAAAGCAAAATCTACACAGTGGGAGGCAAGCAGCTCGGGTTTATGATGTCTCTAAAGAGCTCTCTCGAGTTTGTAATAAGGGTCTCATTACATGACATGACGCCCTCTGGAGTCTGGAACAGTCCTTTCATGTGTTCTCAGGAGTGACAGGACTCGTCACCACAGACCACAAAAATGCCAGGAATATAGACGTGAACCTGTGGGCGATGACCGATCAGGAGACAGGAGAGTATGGGGTAAGTGCTGCTTTTCGTCACTGGGATTTCTGGGATTGTGATTGTTAAAGCCACCAGAAAGACAATATATTTAATGACTTCACTTAACTACCGTCATTGGCTTCTGGCATATTCCTATTCTGAATTTACTGTTGTCGGGATGTATCGTCGTCTAAATGAAAAGAGCGAGTAACGGACGGAGGTTAGCGACTTCGTCGGGATAAATAGCCGAATCTTTGAATGATATTCTGCATTCAACGTTTTTGAAGGCAGAATAGCAAAATTCAGAATATATGTCATCATTTTAAATTCACAAATTATGTCACGGGATTAAAATAATCTGAGATTTAATGATGGACTTGAACCTGTCCGATAGAGGCACCAAACTCTAAGGGCTGTGAGGCAGCGTGAGGAACCAGTGTTTGTGTCCACCTGTGCTAATAATAGTGCTGCTCACTGGCTTCCTCTTCTCCTCATTTCTTGTTATTGTTCTATTGCTGGTTAGATGATAAAAAAATAAGAACAAAATAATCATAATTACAGCCCCAATTAACAACCCACAAAATAAAAGCATCTTTTGTTTATTTAACAGAAGTCAGAATTCCCACATTTTAAACATCATATCAGCATAAAGAGTCTTGAATGGAGGTTCAGTGTCCAGCCTGAACAGATGCTCTATATAGCAACATAATATTGCTCTGCTATCAAACTGTGTTTCATCATCATCATCATCATCATCATCATCATCATCGTAATGATGTTTGGTGGAGGATCTGCCTTTGTTAGCCTCTCATTTGATTATTAAGTCATTGACAAGATCATTTTCACCGAATGAACAGGGCTGATGAGGAAATGAGGAATATCTTTTTTTTTTATTGTCGTTTTTCCACAAAGCTTTTCATGTGTGGTAAAATCTGTAATATTTTACTGCTCCTAATGAATTTGATGAATTTAATCAAAGTAATATATATATATATTTGGACTGGACTTTGAATATAAAGGTTATAACTATCTGGGAGATGTCCAGGGTCCTCGCTCCTCTAATGATAAGATGCATAGAACCTCAGCTTGTCCTCGCAGAGCGATGAAAACATTCGTCCATGTTGTGCTCTGGAAACCCTGCGGTGAACTCTCCAGTGTGTCTTTCTTCTCTGATTTGGCTAGATTTAACTTCAGCAAGAATTTCGTAGCAGTCCTCAGAGACTGTCAAATGTGATTTCCTGATGTCATCTGTGGCTTCTAATTGGTCGCTTCATATGGCGATGGAGCCGAGTAGCAAGCGGCTTGGCTTGGAAACATCTCAGATCGGTTTCAGCTTTTTGCCGGCTGAATGTAATAAAGAACTTTATTTTCAACGTAAAAATTTCCCTCCATCAAAATGACGTTAAATGAATTCATATCTTTTGTTTGTCGTCATCGTGTCTTTTTTTTACCTTCCAGAAGTTTCTCTACTTTTTCTCTTTTAATATTCAAATGACGAGACAGCTGGTGTTTGGCAAAATTACAGAAAAGAAAAGCAGAATATTGTGTTGATATCCTAGATATTGTAAGTAGCCGTTCAAAATAAGCCAGTCAGCACTCGTCACAACTTGATGCCTGTACGGATCCACTTTGTTGTCTGACTTTAGCACTCTAAATGAACATTTTCTGGATTAAAATCTTTATTTTTATTTGCATTTTCTATTGTATTATGAGATTATTGAGGTATTTGCAGCATTTATGTCTCAGGAAAGATCTTTTTCCATGAAAATAATCCAGATATGTTGCATCTAAAATATTTGTGTTAAATTATTTACATCTGTAATTGAGCGGATGTAATGTGTCTAGCTCAGAGTAAAATATCATCGTGTCTTCCATATTTACTATTCCTGACTCTCTGTGGTTCATGATCAATCATTCACGCTGTCAGGCCACTTTCTTTTCCTGTTATTTTTCTATTATGAGGTGAACCAACATGCGCAGGCCTGTTCAGCCTTGCTGGAGGTCTCTTCTCCACTCACTGACATTCCAGTCATACATTTATAACTTATATAGAAGTGGGTTTTTATGCTATCTATCCTATTAGCTAGGGTTGCCAACTTGAGAATGAAGAAATAAGGGGAGGGGGGTATTGCAAAATGTAACACATTCATATTTTAAAATGGACTTTAATGACGCCTGAATGTAGAAACACGTTTCTACATTAGCTCCATTAGCTTGAGCGCTTCACATTTAGCAACATATCCTGTTTTTAAAACCTTTTTTATTGCAATATAAATCAAAAGCTAATCACCTCTGGGGTGTGATACGGTGAACCGTAATGGAAAAGGATTTTATTTCTGAGGGGGAATGAATAAACGCCACATTTTAATCTCATGATCCTATTTTACAAGCAGGTGAAGGGTTTGTGTTCTCGAGACGACCGTGATAATGAAACGTTTGCTTGGTTGCGTTATAGTTCGATTAAAGTTCTCCTGTGTTTTAAGTTTGACGGTTTAGGATTTGATGATATATATGCTCCATATCGGAGCAGTGAAAGCGCTCATGGGGGGTCGCTGTCCACGATGAGCTTACGCCTTTTTATTTTATTGATTTATTTTATTTTTATTGTCCTCTTGTGGTAATTATCTCTCTGCATTCGGCCGTTAGTGCCTTGCGTGATGCCCGTAGGACCTCTCTACCCTCTGGGGCAGATGGTGCCGCCGTGTCTCTTATTGCGTACATGAGGTCATCAACTTTGGTCGCACTGGATGAAAGTATTCAGGAAGTCGTTTGTGTTTTCTTCTGTTTCAACGAGCATCCTCTGCTGTGTCTGCAGATCGTCGCGTACTACAACGGCACCACCAAAGAGATCAATTGGTCGCAGACAGAGAAGATCAACTGGCCCAAGGGGGAGCCGCCACTGGACAACCCCCCCTGTGTGTTTTCCTCAGACGACCCCTCCTGCAATGACGGTACGAAAGCTCTGGCCTCTGATGCTTTGTAACGACGCACTGAACCCTCACGCCACGGTCTGGATCTGATGCTTTTACTTCTCCAGCAAAATAAGGATTCTGGACGCCAAGTGAAATTGTTCCTCTATTCAGGGCAGATCCCCCCCCCCCCCCCCTCCTCTCTTGATTTGGAATAGGATTGGCAGATATTAGGCACCCGTTCATTACATTTACCTCTACAGGGTGTCGCCATTCCAAATTCTTGCTTGACAAACTAAGAAAGGGAATGTCATGAAACATATCAAAGCCCCACATCAGCGTCTCATCAGCTGGCAGCTGGTCCGCTCCAACATCAGATCCGCAGGTATCTCGGGAAGAGGATGACATCATTCAAATTCCATGCTCCGGAGAACAAATAGCAAACCCTGTCATTTCACAAATAAAGAAGCGAATGCAGAAAAGCTCAAAGGTGTAATTACTGCCAGCCTGACAAGTCTAATAACACGCAACAAGAATAGGAGGAATGATCATGGGCAGCTCATGCTGTTGCATGTTTGTGCATTGTTTTCACGAGCAAAACATGTAATGCATTTAATAAGCCTTATTTTAACATGATTGCATCAGAATAAATGTCCTATATTTTTGTTCCTGACCAAATAATTGGTCATGAACAAATAAAACCCTCATAATATCACGCCAGAGAATGAAAACTTACCACTGGAATTGAGAATTGCTTTGGTTTGATTATTAATTATTTTGATATTTTGATTTCACTTGTGGTGGATTTAACATTACATTTTAAAGATGCATCCAATTCGACACCTGAAGATCTGTTAGCAAGAAAACTGAAAAGGTTTTGATTACATTTTCAGGAAATGTTGGGGATGTTACCAGGAACAGATGATGAATGTGCCACCGTGCTGTAGCGTGATTTGCAGCACTGTCACCGACTTTCATCCGGATCAGATCCAGAATGGAGTCAGTAAAAATGATTGCATTTTAACATTAAAAGCCATTTATGGATTCAAAAATCAGAAGAAGAATCAACTCTGATTCACTTTTACTTTTCATGCTTGGTGTCTAAAGATATCAAGAACAATCTAGAACCTTTTGATGATGATCCAGATCACCATGTGGACGGTGTAGATCCAGCTTTCCTAGTTCGTTATGTCATTGAATTTTCCATTAACATCCTTTTGTCCTCCTCGCACCCCTAGAGAACCTTTAGTGTCTTCTCTCTCCCCCTACAAAAGTAATATCTCATATGAAGCCGAATAATGCACGTTATACTAAATTTGAGCAATACGTTTATTTAAACTTAAGTTTAAAGATATTAGCAAAAATAATAAATACATGTAAATGTTTAACCATTAAAAATTCGCACCCCCTCCTAAACAGTTCCCTTGCACCCCCGGTTGGGAACCCCTGATCTTATGGGTTCCTTGGATTATTCTTTACTTCTATGGAGTACCGGTAATAATTAAAATCCATCCTTCAGGTTTTTGTGCATCCCTGCTGCCAGGCAACCACAGGCTGGCTGCTTCTCTTTACCTTTGTAGCCTTTTTGACTCCAGCTCAAACCTTGCTTCCCTTAAATGACCTTCAGCTTATTTTATCTTGTCTTAAAATGTGTCTCATTGGTGTCTAAGCTTCGGCAGAAACGTCCCAGCCGGGAAGCCGTCGGGCCGACAGGCTGCTCAGACGGTCTCGTTGCACTTCAGGAAGTCACAGCTGCCTTTTCAAAGCTACGAGTGCGGCGTGCGGACATCTGTAGAACCCATGAGACAACTGAGCGCCGAATCCTCCTTCTGCTTCCAGGTCATCTTCCAGTTCTTGGCATCGTAGCTGTGGGCTCCGGCTTAGCGCTCATCATATTCGGCATCTCCAGTTTCCTCATTTACAGGTGAGTTTGAAATCAACGCGGCGATTGCTGCTTGTCTTCGGCTGCTTTTGTTTTGTGTTTTTTTTAGCTCCAACGCTGCTCTAGATGATGTTTCCATTCCGCTCAGAGAAAGAGTGATGTTTGAGACGAGATTTATGAGTCTGGCTGCTTTAGGTGCCACTGTGGTATTTACACAATTGTTGCCAAGGCAACGGCTCAGCAGGTGACGGCGCTCAAGCAGCGGTGAAGTGTGCTTAAAAGCTGCCAAATGAGCTCATGCAGTGGCCCCAAACAGGCTTTACTGCCGGTTACTTATTATACTTAATGGTCATTAGTCTGTTGGTTTTCTCTGCGCTGGATTAAAGCTAAATGCCACTGATTTCAATAATTCACCCCCCCCCCCTCTCAAAGGATTGCGTTCTTGTTTATAGGCTGACATAAATCCTATTATATGAACACAAAGATGTCTGGCTTGATTTTTTTTCTCCACTGAAAAATGTGTCTGAGCAAACCTTTATGTTGCCAAGATCTCAATCATGTGAAGTCATCTCTGCCTGCAAGCGAAGTCCTTTGAGGCGAAGCTTTTAAATAGAACATCTGAGGAGCCCGTGCGTCAGGACAACGCGGCCCTATAGTCTGCTGCCACCTGATTGGTCAGGACGGTCTCGTTTCTCGATACCCTGTGACAGGAAGGGCTTTCTTCCCTCGCTCCAACTCAAAAGTCTTTCTGTCCTTTTCCAAACCGAGGCTCCATATGGTCTAAAGATCGTCGATCCCTCTGAGGCGAATTGTGATTTCTGAGCTGTGAAGTTCTCTCGGCGTTGTTTCATGTTTTACATTCTATATGTATATTCCATCCGACAAGATCAGGTGGGATCACTAAAGCCTCGCGACAGTTAAAGCAATCACTATTTTGTGAAAGAAGCCTGCTCATTGAGTTTCGGTGTGCAGTCGGACATTTTACTGTGGGGGTGGGTCGCACTGGGGGAATTCGGCTGTGTGCTGTGGAAACACATGGAGTTACGTAAGAAAGCAAAAACATTTACGACCCAATCTCGGTAGAAATAACTTTGTGAGAAATAATAATTTAGTGCTATGATAAGTAATAATAATGACAATCGTTAAGAGTTGTGTTGCTGTCTGCTCCAAAATCTTATCCTCCTGTTGAAGAGCTTCCAACAGTGTGCCTGACGCGCTGCGTAGTTTAAAGCAAATTGACTTTATGTAATTACATTTTTAAATAAGTGTTAATGGCCGTCTGTGCTCAGAAATGGCCTGCAACGGTTCTAATGGTTCTTAACTGGGCGCTCAGCTGTAAAAACAAATTGTTTTTACGGCGTCCCAAGAGGCACAAACTACGTACTTATGGAAATCACTCCAAGTGTTATATTGGGCCTCTTTTAATTACATAACAAGCTAATCACGCATGCCCTCAGCAATTAAGCCACTGGAAGGATTCCTCCATCCCGGGTTGCGTCACGGGTAAAAAAAAAAAAAAGCTGCATGTGATCACAGAAAATGAATGTTTCTATTTGTTCCTTTTTCATCCCGTCTTCAAAGGTGCCTCTGCTGCGTAGACGTTTAATGGCGTTCACGGCCCCGTAAACGCAGCGGGCCTTTTGTAGAAAGGAGCCGGCTTATAAGTCGCTGCTCAGCTCGACTAGCAGACCCGACTGGTAACCTTTACTAACACCGACTAACACAAACGAGTGTTAATCGCCAGCCTGTCAGAAGGGATTTTAATCAGAGGAATGGTGGAAGAAAGACGGAGGAGCAGCTACCCACTCGAGGTAAATCCACTGAACCCGAATCTGAGATGATCAAATACGTAGCAGATAATCAGACACACAGTTTGCACTCGCTCCTGATCATCATTTACATCTTCCTCTCTCTTTTTCCAGCTCCAGCTTTCCAGTGGATTTCCTAACTAGCTAGTTTTCCTGGACTCTTGGCCAGTAAGTTTGTAAAAAAAAATTAAAATTAAAATGTATTTATTTCTTTATGTTAATTTATTAAATCTAATATCTAACAACATTTATTTATGGCTGGGAAACATTTGGTCGTGATCCTCAGTTTTGACCTGCGCAAGCCGTCTCTTGTTTGATTTTCAATCGAGCTATGCGGCCCGACTACAAGGCACAACACCTTCTTTGGTAGCCACTTGATGTTTGTTTTGTGTGACGGCTGCTTGAGCAAAAGCTAACAAATGGCTTCCTGTTTTTTTTGCAGACACCAGCGGAGCTATGCTGATGGACAGGGAGCTGAGCGGCGCTGTTTACGGCCGCCTTTCGGATCATCCAGGTGCCGAGAGGCCTCCAAAAACACACCACTAAAATGTTTCACACTTCACTCACTGTTATTATTCCCAGATCAGTCCGTCGATAACCTCGTGCTGCATCTCGGGGTCGCCTCATTTGCATAGAGAGTTTCAATTTATATACCGGTACTTGTGTATTAGTATTTATTTTATATATTTTTTAATGGGAAAAATTAAATTTAAAATATATGATCATTCCTATACTTAAATGCTGCTTATATATATTTTCATACATAATGAAAGATTTTTGTAGTAATAAATCAATCAATAATTACTTGGTTAATGGAAATCTTTGGAATTAAATCTCGTTCACGGGCTTAAAATGCTACAAATAAATTGAGGAGGACAAGTGTTGCTAACTTAATTGTGTATTTTGTATAAGAAGTGGGGGGCTGGGTGGGGTATGATGTAGCACACAACTACTGTCTGTAAAATGTACGCGCATTTGGTGAATATGGAATTTAATAAAATGGAAACTTGTGTATTTAAACGATTCAATTGTCTGGCTCTTTCATATGAAACGCAACCTAACATTTCAGCGCCTTTAATATTTAGTCTGAAATTCAGGTTTGGCGTCTAAAATTTCCCGCGAGAACCGCCCTCCCCCCCAAAAAAAGTCTTGTTTCAACAATGTCTTGACCTAATACCCTGACACCAGCTCCGATGGAGGGAGCTGCCCCGTTTGACAAGAACGTGGGTTATTTAATATTTCAAGGTTAAAAAAAAAAAACCAAAACCAGACTTGTTATGACAGAAATATTTTACAGGTGCAAATCCAAATGAAATAACGCTCACTTATTTCGACTTTCGGTGTGAGCGACTGCTGAATATCGAGCTGCAGCACTCTGCATGTCTGTCCAGGTGGCTGGCCGCTCAGTTGATCTTGGATTCTGCTGGTGTGCAGAGATGTAAAGCAGAGCAGCGGTGCTCTGTTGTTTCAATGGAGAGGCTGGTCCAGCAGAAGTATTCACATGTGGGACTCACGCAACAATAGGCCCAGTGTGGAGCTCAACACTTCGGCCCTGCGGCTGCCAGCGGCCTGTAAACGAGGCTCCTTAAATAGAAAACGTTCTGATGGTGCATTTAGCTGCAGGGCACCGGCGGCCTGAAGGTGTTTCCTGCTCCCGGTACGGTTCTACAGACACAGGCTGTATAATCGGACACAAACAAGCACCGGAATCCCCTTTAAGGTTCTGGACTGTCCGACTACACAGTTTACCCGAGTGTGTGTGTGTGTGTGTCGGGTGTGTGTGTGTGTGTCGCTGCAATAATCTCCTGCAGCCATCTGGAAGTGTTTAACACCTTTTAGATTCGGAATGCATTGGCTGTCCTTGTTTTTCCTTTCTGTTCAAAGTGAATAATCCATTTCCTCCTCTGTCCCAAACAACAACAACAAGACCTCTGATTTATAATCGTTGTATTTTTGATAGGGGTTTTGGCTGTAAACAGCAGCTCCTCTGAGACGGGCCACAGATGTGTTGATGCCCTGGAAGGTCCCGGACCTTCTGTGGGGCTCAGCCAGCAGACTGTGAGGCTCAGAAATAGCATCGCAGCCAGGAAAACGACTCGCGTAATTCATATGTTTAGGAGGTTCATAAAGTAAATACACACAATATCTAATGACCTAACCTCTAACATAATGAGGCAACCTGCAGCCAAAGCCATCGTATAGCACGTTAATCACATTTTGTCACCTGACCTAACGTCCTACTGTCACTAGAGGGGCGCTCGGAGAGCACGGATTCGCCTCCAACACGTCGGTAATATGCAGATCTGCAGCCACCAACAGTGCGGCTATAAGATGAGATGAGATCAAACAGTTTAAGATGAGATGGCATAAATAGAGATGAAATGAGATGATATAATACATGGAGCCGTCTGATAATGGTGACGTGTGGTTGGGTGTCCCAGACAGAGGCCCTTCATGCATTCCGGGCGGCTGTCATCATTTGGGTGGTCGATTTGTAGTTCCGAGCCAATAAGTCAAGTTCTGTGACTTTTCCAGAGCTTTTAACTCTGAGCATTTTACTTTTCTATTCTGTTGTTTATTATTGGCGGGTAAAATTTTCTTCCTTCAGTGCACTCATCATTTATTTGACTAATGAGCAACTCTAATAATTCTTATTTTTAGTTTTTTTATGGAATAAATGTCTCATCGCTCCTTTGTGTAGCAGCTAAAGCCGCCGTCCTTTTCTTCATCACCTGCATGTTTTCCTTTCTGCAGGAAACTGAAGCTGGAGAAAGAGCTGGCTGGAATGCTGTGGAGGATTCGCTGGGAGGACCTCCAGTTCGAGAGCCCCAATAAATACCACAAACGGGCCGGCAGTCGGCTCACCCTGTCGCAGGTGAGATGATGACCAACCGGCGCCGCGGCAGCTTCACATGCAGCCCGTCACTGTCAGAAAGAAAAACCAAACGTGACACACATGCGCTTTCATATTAAAGCCGGCAGCCGGACCTTCCCTTCGGATCCTGTGTTCCACCGACTCAAAGCGCTCAGTCGAGCAAAAGCAAAGCTGGACCCACCAGAAATCCAATGTTTCAACGTGTAACCTCATCCTGCTAATACGCCGTGTGCAACGTATCCAAAACGCAGTCGGAGAAGCAAACACGCGGCCCGGAGAGAATCCGAGTGCTTTGTTAGTCTGCACATTCCTGAAAGCTTTCCCGGTGGTTTGCTGAAGACGGCTGAGCTTTGCGGTGGCGGACGAGCATTGAGCGACTGTTAAAATAAGCCTCAGTCTGGCCTCGGCCCTCACGCACAGGATTCCTCGTCACGCTCTCCACGCTCCGGGCACCGTGTGTGTGTGTGTGGAGGAGAATGTGCGTCTCCTTCGGGTTGTGCTTCGTCCCACACGTGCAAGCGTTCATGGAAAGCACATGCATGCACACACCTTTTTCATTACGGGCTTTCGCTCCAATTGGTGAGATTGTGTGTGTGTGTGTGTGTGTGTGTGTGTGTGGGACACTGTAATTTTCCAGACCAATGTATTTTCCAGTGTGCTGCTAGTATTTGCATTCTGTACTAATGTTCCGGCTGTATGCAGCGCCCACCTGATTTTTATTCCCTCTGTGCGCTGCAGATATTTGCCCAAAGGACTCGAGTCGTTCGTATTAATACTGAGAATAAATCGGTTGGATATGAGAGAAATTAAATTGTAATGCTGTTCAGTGACAGATATTTCCTGAGGAGGACCAATGAAGTGGATTGGGTCTTTAGAATAACCAACATTTAATCCTCGTCTTCCTAATTCCCGCTCGGCTGACTGACTGTTCTCCGCCTTCCCAGAGAGGCTCCAGCTACGGCTCCTTGATAACTGCCCATGGAAAATATCAACTATTCGCAAAGACAGGCTATTTTAAGGTAAGGCTTATAGCGAGTTCTGACATTTTCGACTCCTGCGCGCTCCTTTTGCCGCACCCCCACACACGAGCACGCTAGCAGAGAAAGCTGGAGAGGAGAGAGAGGAAGGGAAAGCGTGGGCGATTGGAGGTGGTTGCCGTTGGCTTTCATGTGAGCTGCAGAATGGGTGCGCTGTGTTTTTATGTTTCTCATCTTTCTGCCCTCCCACCTCGCAGTCTGGACATGGACGTCAAGTTGTTGGCCAGTATAGGATGTGCATTTAAATGTGGCATTAAGAGCTCTCTGAATTATGCCCCCCCCCCCCCCCCCCCACTGACTGACCTCAGGACCCTGCAGACACTGGGAAACAACCTTTGCTGTGTGTTTTATACCATCAGGCAGCTGCTTTACTAATTCTTATTGTAAATGGAACTCAAAGCTCTGACACGGACTCGATTGCTCTTCTGAGTTTGTCCCAAAGCGTTTCCCTCCGGTCTGAGCCTCGGAGATATGCGCCTTGCTCCTCTCTCTTTTTTGATTGTCGTATATCAAGCCTACTGGTGCGATCCTTGTCCTCCTGCAGGGACGTAGGTCTCCCATGCAGCTGCCAGACCCTCATTTCCACGGCCCTATTGTGCATTTTGTAGATGCAGCATATTGTTGCTGTTTTCCCTCCTGTTCACGGCCATAGTGCATCCTATGCTCTTTTATGGCCTCTTAAGGGGCATTTATAATGTTATTGTTGTCGATACTGGATTTATTGCTCTTCTCATGCTGCACACAGGCGAACCTGGTGGCCATCAAACATGTCAACAAGAAGAGGATCGAGCTCACCAGACAGGTTTTACTGGAGCTCAAACACGTAAGTGATAATGTTAGATGTCTGATGGACTTTTGTTTTGTCAATTTGTATATTTGTATTTATCTTTATCTTTCTGGGGTATTTTTTTTTACCTCCGCTGAGGCGCCATTTTTTTCTTGTCCATTTGTTCTTATGGAATTTGACACAGTCATGTAGGGTGGGGGCTCATCCAGGTCAGCTCTAGATTGTGGATACGGTCAGAATTTTCAAATTGTGTTTAACAAGATTAGGGAAAAACTGCAGGATGGATCCTGATGAAAAGTTTGGTTTACATCCCATAAGATTTTTAGAGCGATCCAGATACCTGTCTGGATACAAAAAAAGCCAGATCCATAAAGGGGTTCGATATGAACAATCATGTAAAAGGTCTTCTGGTTCTGATCCAGAATGAGGTCAGGAAAAAAATCAAAAATCTGTTAAAAAATACACATCAACTCTGATTCACTTTTACTTTTCATATTTGCCGTATAAAGATATCAAGAACAATCTAGAACCTTTTGGTGCTGATCCAGATCACCATGTGGACGGTGTAGATTCAAAAAGGAGGGGAACGAGCTGCTTGGCGGAGGTCTGCGCTCTCTGAGTGCTTTACTACTTTCAAATGCAATAATTTTAACTCTACATAGTCATGAGTCACAAATGTCATAAGAAGAAAAACCAGATTTCACTGCAGGTTATTTGTAATCATAAGCACAATGATTGGCGCCTGTGTTTCAGATCAGTTTTTTTCATCCAATATATCTTTGAGCTTAAGAAGGCACCAAAGTATCTACAGTAGGTCCAAAGTGCTGCTGGAAGCTTTCCAATTGGAAGTAAGAGAAAATAACCCCAATTTCAGTCTCCCGTGGCTGGTTTTCAATTACAGCGCTTCGGGAATATTGGTCTGGTTCTCTGTAGGGGATTAAAGGGATTGGCTCCACGCTCTATTCCAGACCTTGCTGTGGAAAGGTGGAGACGAATGTCAGCAGAATGTCTGACGCTCACAGCTCTTAAGTCTTCCCTGTCTCCACTACAGAAGAACCTTTCATTGTCGCTATACATAAAGCATGCTCCATTCTCTCCTCTGTAGTTCCAAAGAGCTCATTTCCCAATCTTTGCAGCGTTTCTATTTTATTGAGTTCACATCCTGTTCTGGATCAGCGTCACGTCTCCCACACAGACGGCAGGTATAGCCCGACGCCCAGCTCCAAACCTCACCTGGACAACGCTAGCGTCTCGTTTTTGAGCAACCGTGTGTGTGTTTTAGCGTGAGCGTGGCAGACAGCAAAGGGAATCTAAGTGGGACTGCGAGACTCGGGTTGAGACGAGCACGCCTCCAATGAAGGCTAACGCCGCTCTGTTTGTTGGAGGTGTGCCCGGGGTCTTGTTTCCGCTGGTGTCCGTTGGTGTAAGTTCAAGGAATATGTTATTAGTTTTGTCAGGTCAAGATGTCAGTTCCAAAAAGAAAATATCAAACCTTCAGGATTTTTGTTCCCCAGAAGTTGAATTTTGATGTTTCGGGCCTTTGCTCTTGCTCCACAGGTTTCATTTCTGCTCAAAGAAAGAAATTCACTCCTTCCTCCCTACTGGACAGCTCTCTGACTGATCTATGTTTACCTCCACGGCAGTATGTTATTAGAATTGCTGCATCCGATGCAGCGACGCAGCCCGTGCCCGGCTTACACACAATCTTTTTTGTCTTCCTCTGGAAGCATGTTCATGTATTTGGCCATGAAAGCCATCTCAGAGACTGCGCTCTTTGTTCCTGAGAGCTCACGGCGGCCTCGGAGCGAAGGGAGGCAGACAATCGCAGAGGCCTTGAGGGAGAATTACATAATAGGGAAACTTTATTTCAACAAGCTGCAATCAAAAAAATATTTCTGGCATTCACCAAAAAAACAAAACAAAAAACAAAAACACGAATTGACATTATTTCGTTTTATCACTGCAGAGGAAAACAACCTCGCGAGTCGATCACACAATCGCACCACCTGCTTTACGAAGCACGTTCCCTGAGATAGCAACGATCTCGCCGTGTTGCCGTGGGAAACGTGAGATGAAAAGACTGTAAGGCTCTCTTTTTTTCCAAATGTTTTTGTCGGCAGGAAGTGGGACCGGGTTTTTATTTTATTTTATTTTATTAGCCTGTTCAAGTGTTACCATCCGATGTTGCTTGTTAAAGAGCTGACACCATTAAACTGTCTCTTCAGCATCACTGGCAGCAGCTGTTGATGAAAAGGCTTTTACAAACACGTGCTACGTAAGCAGGAGACAAATATCCACCCACGTTTACGTTTGCTTTGGCGATGCAAAAACAATATGGAGCAGGGAATCCCATTAACTCGGAAAATGCATGGCCGATCATGGACAGGAGGCAAGCTCAGAGGGAACATTTTTGCACTTTTCTTCATTTTTGACATTTCCAGCTCGACAATCCTTTTGGGGGGGAGAGGCCGCTGTCTGAAAGGGCAGCTTCCAGAGGCGCCCCCGAGGCCTGATCGGCTGTCAAACCTCAGCTCATGAAAAAGCCAACCAGATGGAGGGGAAGAGACTGGCCTGCCAGTGGAAACTTAGCCACTTGTCCTACAGCCCCCCCCCCCCCTCCGGTGATTCGCCAGCCCCTCCTCCAGAGCGTGCAGCAGGGGAAGTTATATAGGCCAAAGGGTAGGCTAACGGGAAACGGGGCCTACTCATTCCCTGGTTTTGGTGAGAGGGTAGCCGTCACTCTTCTCAAAGAAGAAAAGTCCACTGTTGAAATCCGTGCTGGTTTTGAAGCCCCCCCCCCCCCCGGCTTTCTTCTTCTGTCATCTCATACCGGTTGGAATGGAGGCACAAAGAGGATGCAGCTCAATAAAAAAAAAACACTGCCACACTTCCTCACAAAAGAGAACCTCAGGAACAACGTTCTCCAAATTCCCTCTTGACCACTCGACCGCAAACATCTCTGCTTCCATACGTCTGATAAACGCGGTTGTGTTCTGAGGACATGTTGCGAACCCGGGGAGCAGCTTCACCTGCTCTGATGTTGCTGCTCGTACATCCTCTCAACACCTCCCTGGTTTTTTTTTAATCATCCTTAGAACACAGGCTCATTCATAACCTTTCCAGGATCATTTGTGCCCATGTTTCAGCCGGGTGCCCTGAGCAGGAATGCATCTCAACACGGCGAAAAAGACGCCGTGCCAAGCAGCCAACTACAAACAGTCTATTTTGACGAACTGCTGGCAGCGGTGTTCCCTGGGCCGTGTGTATAAACGGTGTATAAACGGTGTATAAACGGTGTATAAATGGGCCGTCAGTCCTCTGTTTCCACGGGGGTTTGGGAATGTGATGTTTGGAAAGAGTTACCCGGCATGTTTGTGTGGTTATTTTCAGATGAGAGACGTTCAGTTCAACCATCTGACCCGGTTCATCGGGGCCTGCATCGACCCTCCCAACATCTGCATCGTAACCGAGTACTGCCCCCGAGGCAGCCTGCAGGTACCGTTTATTGCCCCTGTGCTGTTAGAATTGCTGCTGGACTGCTGAAGGGGGGCGCGGCTCCTTACAGTCAGTTTGAGATTTCTGCTGAGGTCATTTAAAGTTTGTGGTCAAAACGCCATTTGAGTCATTGTGTTGTTTTATTTGTCTGGTCTGGCTGTGGGGCGGTACCGTGGTGCAGTGGGTAGCGCTGTTGCCGCACAGCGAGAAGGTTTCTGGGTTTGGTTCCGTTCTGTGCGGAGTTTTCCCGTGTGGGTTCTCCCCGATTGCCTCGTCTCCAGCGGCTGATCCACCTTGCGTGTCACGGGTTCCGCTGGAGCCTATCCCAGCTGACTATGGGCGAGAGGCGGGGGTACGCCCCGGATGAGTCGCCAGCTCATCACATGGCAAATGAAAGACAAACAACCACACACTCATGCCTCCGGACATTTTGGTGTGACTAAGATGCATGTTTTTCAAGGTGGGACGAAGCCGGAGAGAACCCACGTGGACGCGGGTCTGTGAGGCAACGGCGCTACCCACTACGCCACCATGACAGCCATGACAAATCATTCTTTACTCAATTATACATGAACTGTTTTAAGTCTGGAGAGAGCCGAATGAAGCTAACAGCCAGTTAGTTCAGCTTAGAATCAAGACTGGAAGTGCGGCTCTGCTTTCCTCATTCAAAAAATTAACTGCAAATGCTGTAATTTTGAATTGAATTTTTTGACATTATTTAAGAAGAAAAATTGAGAAACTGCTACCTTTACATATTCTTCTATAGAGTGACACAAAAAACAGACAACAGGCTTAAAAATGTCTCACCCTACAATAATATATATTTAAAAAATACTTTCATGTTTTACTCCAAAGGTTAAAGAACCTATCAGGTGAGATGTTTCTCCTAATGATTAATATATTAATAAGTTAAATATACAAAGCAGAGCCAGATGAATTCCTGGATGAGGCGTACTTCAGCAGCATGAGAGGAAACGGCCTCGTCAAACTGCTATTCCTGGCAGTGTTGGCACCGAGCTCTGCCCATCGAGCTCCAAAGCACACAGCGGATCACTTTATTTACTCGACAGCGAGCTCTGTGGCGAGATCGCCGCTGGCAGCGTTTTATCTGTAGCCTTGTGATTTGTCTTTTTTTTGATGGCGATGATAAATACCTGCAGTAAGTCAACTCCCCGACATGCCGTGCAGCACCTTCTGAAAACGGAGGGGGGGGACTTTGGGGAACTGAGATGGTCTTCGTCAGCCCCGCTTGTAGCAGAGGCCGCCTAGAGATAACAGATAGCTGCCACTGATGGGATGCGGCTGGGTGTGCAGCCTGGACACAGGTTCCAGTAACTGGCAGGCTTTCCTGTTATTCATTAGCCTCTTGCAGGGATAAAGTCTGAATCCGAGGATGAAAAAGATTGTATTTTATCTGGACTGCAGATTTTTCTGTATTTAGTTCCAAGATAAACTTTGGCTGCTGAGAAGTTCCTGGAAGTTTAGGAGATAAAGCAGACACAACTTTTTTTTTTTTTTTTTTTTTTACTTCTTTCTGCGGTTTCTGTGGTTTCTGCTCTGATTTGCTTTTGTTTTTGTTTTTTTTCCAGGACATTCTGGAGAATGAGAGCATCAACTTGGACTGGATGTTCCGCTACTCGCTCATCAATGACATAGTGAAGGTAGGCGCAGAAAACGCCAGGGAGCACGGGATGCTTTCACGTTAACGCCGTCACGAAAGTCGTCTTTTTTTTGTGTGTTGCCTCTTATTGCATTTTTAAAGACAGATAATAAAAGGTCACTTTTAAATGTTATATTTGAGGCTTTGTGTGCTGTGGAGGCAAGGAAAAATATCTTAGTTGCCATGGTTTCACATGGAGGGTGGGAGAGTGATGGAGGCAGAGGACGAGAGCAGAAATCAGCATGTGCAAACATGTGCAAAGGTTTCCTGTCATAGAGCAGTGGCTGAAACAGTCAGCATTGCTGCTATAGGATGGAGATACGATCATAAGCGTGGCTTCATTTTCTTTCCAGCTTAATCCAAACTAATCATGAATGTACTTTAGATGATTCTTTTTTTTAATGCATCCTAACAGAGGCCTTTTGTCCAGAGAGGCGTCTCTTCATGCTAATTAGAACTCGATGCACAACGAAGCAGATAAGCAGCGCTCGGCACAGAAAGCGGAGCTTTGAGGGATGTTTGACTCAACATTTCCACCACATATCGAACGGGAGCGCGCTCAGTTACCGCCGTCCCTTCCCAAAGGAATTAACAATAATTTTGCTGAAATTCCTCCCTTGAATCACGGCCTCTTTTCAAAAACCCTCAGCGTGCGTCTGCCTGTCCAAAGAGCGTTATTTCCATATGTTTTGGATTTGTGTGTTTTCATGAATGATTTGCTGCGGAGGAGAAAAAGAAGCGAGAACACCCCTTTACGCTTGACTCCACGCTCCTCCCCACTAGGGAATGAACTATCTCCACAACAGCTACATTGGCTGCCATGGAAATCTGAAGTCATCTAATTGTGTGGTGGACAGTCGATTTGTTTTGAAAATCACCGATTACGGTTTGGCCAGCTTCCGCTCCTCCTGCGAAAATGACGACTCGCACGCACTCTACGCAAGTAAGTCCGGTTCCAGTAGTGGTGATTATCTTTTGCTGAAACATCTGCTCACTGTTTTATTTATTTACGGCTGCCTGATCACTCTTGTTGTTTCTTCAGAGAAGCTTTGGACGGCTCCCGAGCTGCTTATTTACGACCGCCATCCTCCTCAAGGGACCCAGAAGGGTGATGTGTACAGTTTTGGCATCATTCTGCAGGAAATAGCCCTGAGGAATGGGCCTTTCTATGTGGAAGGCATGGACCTGAGTCCCAAAGGTAAACACAAAAGCTTTCATTGGCCTCCTCTGAACAGCAAGTGTGCAGCAAACCGACACGGAGAACACAAGAGAAACGTAATTCAGATTGATCGGCTTTTGATCATAAACAGAACCACGTCTCGGGTTCCTTTGACAAGGACAGAAGAGACAGAACTTCATTCCCTGACGTTTCAAAGTGAGCCTCTGTGAGGTCAGGCTACTAGAGGGTCCCCCCCCCCCCCCCGCTAGGCACACATGTCTGGGGCAGGAAAACCTGGCGATCACGCCTGAAAACGGAACCTGCATCTCACCCACGGTTTGCACGTAGGCCCGTCACGCAAACGTACTGCAACGTCGCACATGAATCTGCACACGCGCAGAACTCAACAGTTATAATGTAAAATGTGCACAAAATGGTCTGTTCTGGTCTGGGTCCTGTTTTGTGCGCATGCTTAAAGTGTTGACTTCCACACAAAGACAGGAATACAGAGTCAAACATTCCTTGTCAGTGTAAATAAACATTGATATAAAGCTTTTCTGAGAAATTCAATCACAGTACAGAAAAAGAAAATGGACCAACATGTAAAAAAACACATACATTTGTCAGTGACTCTTTGATGTCTGTCACCTATAATAAATTAGGAGTTCAAGTGCCATAGGAACTTTTAAAACCTCACGACCGCACTGTGTGGACCCTCCTAAACACAAACCTCTGATGTGCAGGCTTCCCTTTCTTCTGTTGGCTTTCAGACATGGAAGTTGGAATATCCCTTTCTTTTTAGTGCAAGGCGTTGGTGCAACGCTGCCTTTTCCAGCCATTACATTTCGTTCCCTGGTTGCTCATGCGCCACAGGTGCGCCGCACCTCCTTTGCTGGACAAATGGGTCTCTGTTTGATCAGAACCCGGCGTGTTTTCGCACATTTAGAAAAGTCCTTTGCAGCTGCGACGCGATTATTATTACGTGCATGTATGGATGATTAAAACACGCTGGAGTCCTTACTGGGATTTATGATGAGATGATGCGTCGTGTACCAGGAGCGCCAGAGGTCGGCGTCCTCTCTGCAACAAGTCAAAAGCACCAATAATACACCTGAACTGGGATTTCATTTGAAGTCACATCTTTAATGTCTGTCGATATGGTGAATATAAAGTCATATGTCTGTTTAAAGCCTTATTAATGCATTATAATTCACGATGCAGAACTCTTCTTACGTATGATGACTTTCATCAGTTATGCTCAATGCCGATTGTGTAAATGCCTCGGACCCCTGGTGGCCTGTTCAGGGTGTGAATGTGTTAGATCCAGAGCTGCTATGCTAATTTAGGGGTTTTAAATATCATTATTACACTCTTGTAATTACTCTTACGGGTCTTGTCTGATGATGCTAATAACACGGGGAGGGAATGTGTAGGAATCATTTAGGTAAGGATGTCTCTCTCAAATATTTAATTTGCTATGATTGATGAATCAGGGGTGAATATATTTAAACTCACGTTTGATTTCATTTGCAGTTCCAGAATGCCGTATATTCAATGCTTATTCAAATGCTTATGGAAATAAAAGAAAATCACTAGAGTCTACTCTGTCCTCTGCAGAGATCGTGCAGAAGGTGAGGAACGGCCAGAAGCCCTACTTTCGCCCGACCACAGACAACAAATGCCACTCGGAGGAGCTGACCATCCTGATGGAGGGCTGCTGGGCCGAGGACCTGGCGGAGAGGCCCGACTTTGGACACATCAAGATCTACGTAGCCAAACTGAACAAGTGAGACCCGGACTTCACTTCTTTAGAGTTTCTTTAGAGTTTCATAACGCTTTTCTCTTAAAGCATAAAAATAGCCTGAAAGCAAACTGTCCGCTGACCCTGGATGCCACTATGGAACCACCACAGTTCAGGCTGTGCTTTAACACTCTCCTGTGATGGCATCGTTGCAACGCTTATTGTGCAACGAGGCAACTACGAACCAAGATGTAGTTACTACGCGGTTGATTTATGCTTTAAGAAACATATTTAATTGTCCGGGCTTCCAAGATGATGCAAGGTGGATGGAGACTGAGAGACGTGCACAATCGCGTGCCTAAACGGCATTATGGCCTCCCACAAATAAAGAGACAATCAGGCAGTGTGCCTGCAAATCAATCTTGGCATTGGGAACAGGCAGAAACCTTGAATAAGCCCACCAAGACTCATAGTGGGCGGCCATCTGTCTTCACCGTTGAGAAAGAAAGACAGAAAGACAATGACAGAGAGGGAGAGACAGGAACAAAGACACCAGCTGTATTATTGTATGAGGAGGATAAAAGTTAAACAATCGAATGTCCATGAAACGTGCTTCATCAGAACCGTGTGGGTGTTCGATGGATCCACCGGCTGACACCAGATTCTGATTTACATGGTGCTGCATCCAGATTGATGCAGAGAAGGACTTTTTCAACTGAGCTCGGCCCACATTAGACCAGTGGGAGAGAGAGAGAGAAACAATGAACAGAGAGAACCAAAACCGTTCTGACTCTGGCAGAAAGTGCAGTTTTCACATCGGACCTTCGCCCTCATTTAAAGAAGGTGGTTAGGAACATCATGTTTTCAGCGCTTTTCACCTTCAAGTGACGGAGCAGGGTCATTTATAACCACAGCCGTATATTTATACGGGCCGTTGGGATGTTTTCAAATTGGAAAAATGTTTCCTGCCATGAAATAGTCAATCATATCCCGACAACTTTCCATAGTTTTTACAGGAATTGGCACGGCTAATGGCAAGTTGTGTGGGGTCAGTTATGACCCTGGAAAGATATGGGTGTTATTTACATCATAGGCTTTTATTTTATTGCAGTTTTCCACTTCTATTCACTACGCTGTTTTGCAGCGAGCCATGGCTAGCAGACCCAGCGCAACAAGAGTTACTGTTGAAAAGGCCTTGGCTTGCGTCTAAAGCCCAAAGTGACGCTAAAAAACAATCGATGATGACGGACAGTGAAGATCATATATCTGACTTTAAGAAAAGTGTTGCAAAATGAGGCGCTACAGTAAAATAACTTGGCTGCTTGAGGGTAGGATTTTTATTCAAGACATCAAAGATGACTAAAAAGGAAATGTGCATGAATAAATGTTTGTTCTAAATGTGCAGCCGTAGAATATTGGACCAAACAGAAGCAAACGCGCATCAACCTCAATGGAGGGTCACCAGATGACCTGAGATTTCCCCCAAATCTGTAAAAGAAAAAAACAAAACAATATTGAACGTTTAAATAAAAACATCTGTGCTTTCTCTGCATGGAAGGTGGTTGTCTTGGTCAGCAGGCCCCCGTGACATGGTCATGTGACGTGTCATGTGTATTTTCCCAGAAGAACTGCATTTAATTTCTATAGAGAAATGCAGAATATATTTGCAGGTGCTCTGCAAGAGTTGACATGAATATTATGTGCTTTTGGTGAAGGAATACATTTATGGTCCAATAGTGATTTCTTTTCTTTTTTTTTACCTTTTTGTTAGCACCTGAAAGACATCCCACATAATCGGGCCTTTATTTTGAATACCACACTTTGCTTTCATGTGATTCTGTTTTGTGATGTTGAGCAATGAAGGGGAGACTCTACTCCTGCTCTATCAGCAAACAGGGTCATCTGACATTCTTTCATTCCTGGAACAGAGAGTGGCAATCACGGGGAGATGATTGTGTTATCTCAAAGGAGAGAAGCACCGACTGACCTCACCTTCAGGTGGTCCTCGTTAGCAGCTATTTGCACTGGCTCTGGAAACAAGTAGGAGGACACACAGCCTGACCTCACCATTCATAGCTAGCTGTTGTCTCCATGTGACCTACATAGCCACGATAGCGTGGACATGTCTGTCTGTCGGTTAGCAATATATCCCGAATAGTTAGAGATGGATCTTGATGACTTGTTCAATGTGGGAATGTGACCAGGAACAGATGATTACATTTTGGTGATGATCCAAAAGAGAGCCTGGATTCTGGATCACTTAGAAATGTTCTTTACCATTGCAGTCAATGGAGCTTCAAAATGTGTTCCTCGATATCTCGGTGGATTACTGACCTTTGTTTAAGGAATTTGAAGGTCGATTTCCTGTGGCGACCCCTAACGGTACAAGCTGAGAGAGGAAGTTTATGGAATTTGACACAATCATGTAGGGTCGGATCTGGATTGTGGATACTGTCACGATACAAAAACAAAATCTGGATTTTCCCATTTACTTATAATGGAGGCTTTTTCAAATATCATGTCTTGTAAAATATGCATTCAATTCACTCACCAAAAATCGCAGTCATAAAGGGGTCCGATATGAACCATCATGAAAAAATGTTTTCTGGATCTGATCCAGAATGAGGTCAGGAAAATATTTTCAATTTTAACATTTAAAACTTCATTTGCGGATTCAAAAATCAACATTGATTCACGTTTACGTTTCATGGTTGGTGTATAAAGATACCAAGAACAATTCAGAACGTTTCAATCATGATCCAGATCACCATGCGGACGGTGTAGATCCAGTTAGGAGGGGAACGAGCTACTTGGCGGAGGTCTGTGCTCTGAGTGCTTTTCTTGTTCATTATTATGTTACAGAGCCTTTAAGGTTTTTTTTTAGACAAACAGCATCATCATCTCTGTCAGTGAGATGCCAACAACTCGCTCATTCATGGACCGTTTTATTGTGAAATCCAAAGCTGCAGTTCTACCGTGTGCAGTGACGACTGACCCTCGAACCTCAACGAAAGCCAATACACACACACAAAAGATGCGGATGCAGCATTTCATGCATCAAGTGATGCACCTCGGCAGGACAGCTGCTCAAACGTGTCATGGCGGCATCGTAAACTGGACGCAGGTGGTTTGGAGGAATGTGTGAACAGATCTGTGTCGGGAGCTGACGAGCCCAGTGATGTATAGCATTTCCATTTGCTGTGGTTTGGACTCCAGCGCTGGCTACGATTGACATCCTCAGAAGCACTCAGGGATGTTCTTGACAGCTGCACGCAATGCGCCGCCCCGCGTTGCACGCACAGGCCCATATGTTAGTGCACGTGTGCCGGTTATTTTCATTAGGTAAATGCCTTTTGTTGAGATGACGTGACGGATGAGGCGTTATTTTTGGTGTGCGTGTCTGAGCTTGAGCTTGAAGGATGCGGCGGACATGTAGGGTTTTCAAATTGAAATGCTGCAGCAGAGCAGACGGGGAGCGGACAATCAGGTTGCCCCGAATCACCGCATTCCAGCGTTGAAACGTTGTGCTACACGCTAACGTGGTTTCGTTTCATTCTCAACTGTGTTCTTCTGAAGCAGCGAGCAGATCAGTCCATGGATTTGCAGAGGATGTGTCTTCCTCAAACATGTTTAGGCACTTTATAAACCAGAAAGCACTCAGGGAGCACATGCACCTCTGCCAAGATTCCACAGCCACCTTCATCTGCGTTTTAAATAGTCGATAATGTTTCTATTCCAGCGAGTGTCTGGATCCAGCTTGGCCTCAGGAATGCGAGTGCGACACAAACACGCTGACAGGCTAATGGCAGCCGTGATGTCCTGAAAGTATGTAAATCCTCGATTGTCTGGTTTGGCTCAAACGACTGCTAAATTATTTAAACTGATTGGGATCCATCGAGGTGATCTTGGGTCGTCTCCCATTTTCAGGATCAGCCCAGACAAAGGTGTTTAGAGCCGTAGGTCACGTTGCGCTTAGAGAGATGTCCTTCGGCAGTCGGTTCAACAACTAAAATGACCCGCTTTGTTATGCTAGCAAATACTTAAAATGAGTTGGCTGGAATTCTACCAACTGAGAGCCATTTAATTCTCCCCAAACGGTGCCAGATTCCATCGGCCTTTCCACTCCTCTTACTGGAACTAAAGTGTTAATGGTAAGCGGCCGTGCAGCGACGGCCCCCTCCCTGCTTCCCACTGACCCCGGTTTCACGGCTGGTGACTGGTCGCGGTCCAAACGCACCTTTATGGCTGCAAAGCTCCGATATAAAGTGCTTTATTCACGGATGCCCGGTGGCAATGCTGACACTGAAATTTAACGTTCAGAATAGCATCACGAATGAAAAGAATCTCTCATCTGTTAGGCGTCTCTGTCGCCATGGAGACAAGCACCTTCTGCACTGTTAGTGTGGCTGAATGATGGACAAATATGGATGCCTGATATTTTCGGTGCTGTGAACGTCTTTGGTGTCTCCTTTTGATGTTTTGTTCTTTAAAGTTAAACCACATGTGGGTGTGTGTGTGTGGGAGACACGCAAGCATTCAGTCACTACAGCGGTGCAAATGAGTCATCGTCTTCCTCCGTTGGAGTCCATGCCTGTACACGCGTGTGTGTGTGTGTGTGTGTAAGAATGTAGAAACCTCCAGAGACACACACATTATTCGTCTTATATATATATAGCACAGACTTAAATGGAGACCTCATACAGTTGATTGGAGTCTCTTTTTTCTTTCTGCTTTAAGATAACGACGTCTGATCTGCATATGTGATCAATACTAAACAATAAGATACAAAGATTAGCTTGCTACTCAGTCGGGCCTGATCTCCCTGCGGAAGTCTGTTTAGCCTGACCGAACCAATCAGCAGCCTGAATCCCAATCCCTTAGCAGGGATTTGTCATGTTTTACCAATATGAAGTAGAGCTATAAATAGTCGTGGAGAGAAAGCCACACCAGTCACATCATGAATGAGGAGATTTTTACACTGCCATTGAACTTGTCTTGGTCAGCGCTGCTCCACCAATGGGAACGGCGGTGCTAATGTCTGGAGGAGTTGTGTCTGAGAAAATGATGTCATCTCGCTGACCAAAACCATTTGAACAAAATGCTTGTGTTTGATTTTTGGATCCAGACTTTTTCAGTGCATTCCTCCAGAATAATTCCTCATGCGAGGGAAGTAAAGACATTTTCTACTGCAGCAGGAAGTGCTGTATTTGTTTGTCAGAGGGTGTTTGATGATTAGACTCTATAGGATAGTATTTGAAGGTATCTGCCCTGAGCAGCAGGGAGATAAAGCCAGCATGGACCTGGTGGTGGTGGTGGTGGCGGTGGCGGCTGTTGACTCTGCTGAGCCTGAAATGATGAAGTATGTGCATAACAGTGGCAGAATCAGTTTTACAAAGCCAGCCAGAGGTTGACAGGCTAACAATGAGATGTGCTATTATGAGAACAGCTGTTTTCATCGACAGTGAGAACGAGCGGTGCGATAAACTCTGGTCTTTCTTTTTTCTAGAGCTTCATTTTAATCCAGTCTGGATTTTATTTTTGTAACATAGCAGGCCATCATAATAATTGCTTCCATCATAGAGCGGTCACTATAATAAACCAGCTCTTTAACCAGATTAACTTACTGATTTATCTGTGAGAGAAATATTTATGACATGAATGAATGCACCTTTAATTGCATTTTGTACAATAAACTTCAATGTTTTTTTTGCAACTTTGGCTAATTGGAGTAATTTTTCCTGCCCATTTAAAGTCCTTGCATTCCTACATCCCAGTCACTCGCTTGATGGCAGAGTCATTATTACAGATGGGGAGGGCAGATAAAATCATGAAAAAACACAGCGCTTTTATTAAACGATGAATAATGAGGACCTAAAAAGGCACTTTTCTCTCCGCTGTCGCCGTGGTCCTGCTCATTGGGGATTGTTGGGTCTCTGTAGGATGGAGTCATTCTGGACGAGGCTCTGACAAGTGGATTCATTGAGTGTTAAATGCAGCTCTGTGTTTTCCACAGGGAGGGCAGCACCAGTATTCTTAACAACCTGCTGTCCAGGATGGAGCAGTATGCTAATAACCTGGAGAACCTGGTGGAGGAGCGAACGCAGGCCTACCTAGAGGAGAAGAGGAAAGCTGAAAACCTTCTCTATCAAATTTTACCACAGTAAGTAAACAAAACAAAAAAAAGCAAAATCACACGAGTACAATATTGTCCTTTCACATAAAAGCTTACGTTTCCGGTTGGTGAGTGTTACTTTCATCACTGTGAAAATGTGTCATTCGTGTTAAATCCATCCATCCTTCCTTGGATTAAATAAAAATTGAAAATCCCTCCCAATCCCATGGAGATCAGCATGCGTGCGCTCACCAATCACTGGGAACAGAGAGCGCTAAAGGAAGACAGACAAATGGACAAGAGAGTGAGTTGAGGCATTTGGAGTCCCATCTTTCATTTATCATCCTTTGAAGAATCCCTTTTTCAAAGTCATCACGTCCAGCAGAGAGGAAGGACAGGCAGGAACCCCCCCCCCCTGCCATTGATATGATTTGATTGGAGAGGAGACAATTAAAGCAGAATTAACAGAGATTTAAAAAAAGGGGGCGGGGCCGGCGGTGGCTCAGTGGGTTGGGAAGCGGAGACGTCCACTGGCACCCCCCCCAATTGCTCCGGGTGCACCGATCAAGGCGCCGCCCTCACCCTATGCCCTCTCCGCATGCTCTGGGGCCCCTATGCATATATATGCATGGTGTGTGTGTTGTTTCAAGGGGCCCTTGTACTAGGGTGAAAATCGAATTTCATTGTGTGTTTGCAGTGTAAAAAGTGTGAAAACAAAATGACAAATAAAACTTGTGTGGATGAGTTTTAGCGGCGCTTTTACATACGCTGGCACTGACTGAAAAATATGGACAGGATTTGTCTGCAGATTTGAAGCCATCCAGGTCGTGCTAGATCTCTGTGTTGGGTAAAAGTCAACTTGAGTGCAGAAAGAGCTTAACGACGTTGGCCGCTCAATAAGAAAGCGATGTCCGACCGTCGGCTCTTGTTTGTGCTGCAGCTTGTGTGAACTTATTACTGCTCCTCCAGTGTGGATTTGCTGAACCGCCAATTATTTGTCTGATCTTATTCTGTTGCTTTGACTCTGAAAGGGAACACTATATATTAATTTTTTTTTAAACGATTTTTGTTGGCCGCATTCTGAAAGCGTTGCCCTATGAGTACAGAAATGGGGCCTCAGAGAGACACACTTTTCTCTCCCTGTCATCGCCTCCCGAGCTTCAGACACGCCGAACTAATTGAAGGAAATAAGCAGCAACAAAGAGTGACTGTTGCGTTGCCTCAAGGTCCTTGTGACGGGGTCAAAACTAAAAGCTACACATGAACACGCCACAAAGGTAGCTGACAACCATGCAGCACATATATATTCTGCACCTGGATGAGAGGAAACAACTACCTTCGGCAGGAAGCCAAAGCATAAGCTCGGTCCACTGGCCGATGCCAGAGAGCAGTGTCCAGTTTGTCTTCACGCGTGTCCCTCTGTCTCTGCACGCAGTTCAGTGGCAGAACAGCTGAAGCGAGGCGAGACGGTGCAGGCCGAAGCCTTCGACAGCGTGACCATTTACTTCAGCGACATTGTGGGCTTCACGTCCATGTCTGCAGAGAGCACGCCGCTTCAGGTACCCGCCAATGACCCACTGAATCCCGGCAGTGACGACCGCTGACTCTGCACGCCACGCTTCACGTTGCGCTATTTGATGGAGCAAGTTCTGGAATTTCTTAACATATCGAATGAAATCTGTTTGTGGTCACGTTTGAATCTATTTCTCTATTCATGCTTTAAACTGTTCGAGGCTCTACCTGCAGTTTCCCCACACATGAGCTGCAACTCAAATAGTACGGATGTGAGATCGAACGGTCTGCTGATGCAGAGCTGACTCACTTAAAATGTAGCGTCGGGCATACGGGGCTAAACGGTCCGACCTTTGCCGACAACGCCACTTTAGGACTTGCACCTAAAGATATAGTTTTAATTTGTTCCGTTGGTCCCAAACTCGTTTTAGCGGGTTTCCCCACCCACAGGTCCGCTCACAGTGACGACCAGCACGGCATTAGGAATTCAAAACATTTATTTACACTCTAAAAACAAAAGTAACAAAAGAAAAGGAGAGACACGGCAGTGACAGTCTACGGCCAACCTGCCTTCGAGACGGGGAAAACACAAATGAGGACCTGGAACGAGGGAGGGGAAGCACCTATATACGCCCCCCCCAATCAGTGGTAAATGGCCCACAGGTGCTCCGTCCCACACCTGCCTGCCCAATTAACTCCAATCACCCGGTTACATATGTTAAACATTTACATTTATTTACTTTTGCTCATACCTTTAAACACTGAACTGAAACAAATGCTTTGCTCAAATTCAGTATATTATTGGATTCTTCATCTCCATATGCGATATCATGTTTGTCGGGGGTGCAAGGCATAGAAAAGGTTGGGGACATCCTGCTTTGAGAGTTTAGAATGGATGAAACTAAAGTTTCAACCACAGTTTCGACTATTGCAGCCTCGACCTTGGGAAGCGGGGAGTGTTTGCATGCTCCACCTGTGGATTACTATTCCGTTGCTTTCAAATGTGTCCTGGTGTGTGTGTGTGTGTGTGTGTGTGGTTCTCCCCTGCCTGCACCAAGCATCTCTGATAGCCCATTATATTTAGTAGATAAATCTAATTTGGTCTTTAGTAGCATTCCCCATGGCTGCTGCCATGAATTATGATTACATCACTTCCTGATTGGTCATCCACATCAAGTATACAGTTTCAAATTCTCCATTTAAGCTCCTTAATTTTCAGCGCTTGTTGTAGTATTGTCGCTTTGTGGAAGTCATAAATAAAACGCCGGTGTCTGTCTCTACAGGTTGTCACGTTGCTCAATGACCTTTACACCTGTTTCGACGCCATCATTGATAACTTTGACGTATACAAGGTAAGCCAGGAGTATTGGCGCGTAAATGTTTCTGCACATATGTTCCACGGTGCGAAGGCTCAAGTAGGAAGATAAAGCCAAGCTCAATGCCGTGATCGTTAGAGTGATGCATTCTGGACCTTTGTAGGAATCCTGGGAAGACAACGCTTGACTGTTCTGGTTTGCCCCTCAGGTCGAGACCATTGGCGACGCCTACATGGTGGTGTCGGGACTCCCAGTCCGGAATGGAAAACTCCACGCCAGAGAGATTGCCGGGATGTCTCTGGCGTTGTTAGAAGAGGTCAAAACGTTCAAGATCCGGCACAGACCCAATGACCAGCTGAGGCTCAGGATAGGTATACACACAGGTGGGTGAGCCCCGAGCCTGATGCAGAACTGCGGGTCGCTGCGACAGCATCATCATAGCAGCTGCCTCAGTGATGACACATTGACGAATGTTTGGGAAGCTTTTATCAACTTTAACCATAAGCAAGCAAACCTGGCAAAAAAAAGCGGGCTCTAGTACAACCCTTCTGATGAGAGAATGCAAGTTAAGAAGCCCCGCCTCCTCGAACCGTACCCTCTCTCTCTCCTCCTGATACAGAGAGCAGACTGGACGTACCGGTCAGTTAGCAAAAAGAAGCATTTATGCTCTGATGAATTATGAGTGAACAAGGTCGGTTGGCGTTAAGAGTTTTCACTCGGCTTTCATCGGTTCTTTTATCTCTGTCAGAGGCGTATGATCAATGAAGAGAACGTTTGAAAGATTTAAACATTTAATAAAACAATTCAGATACAAGTTGCCGCTGGTTTCCCTACGCTGCCCTTTGTGTTTTGATCCAGCTTCTGAACAAAAAAGAATTACACAGAGGCTTATCGTTTATACCCCTGTGGTGTGCCCCTCCATTGGGGGAGGGTCCACTGCAAAGCTATCTAATACCTACTATGCATTATATAAATGTAGCGCTCTCTAATGTGATTTATAGACTAACAGATGAGGTGAGACAGGAAGCTCCTCTGAATATGATGTTTGCAGATGACATTGTGATCTGCAGGTAGAGGAGAATCTAGAGAAGTGGAGGTCTGCTCTAGAGAAGAGAGGAATGACGGTGAGCAGGAGTAAAACAGAGTACATGTGTGTAAAGGAGAAGGTCCCAGGGGGGACAGTGAAGCTACAAGGAAGAGACGTAAAGAAGGGAGAGGACTTCAGGTACCTCGGGTCAACAGAGCAGAGTGATGGAGAGAATGTGGAAAGGAGGTGAAGAATCGTGTGCAGGCAGGCTGGAACGGGGGGAGGAAAGTATCAGGTGTGCTCTGTGATAGGACGAAGGGACAGGTCTACAAGACAGTGGTGAGGACAGCCATGATGGACGGCTTAGAGACAGTGGTGAGGACAGCCATGATGGACGGCTGTCTCTGAGGAACAGACAGGAGGCGGAGCTAGAAGTGGAGGAGATGAAGATGCTGAGGTTCTCCTTGGGAGGGACCAGGTTGGACAGGATTAGAAATGAGACAACAAGAGGGACAGTGAAGGTTAGACGTTTTGGAGACAAGGTCAGAGAGACCAGACTTCGATGGTTTGGACATGTCCAGAGGAGAGACAGGGACTAAGGATGCTGAGGATGGAGCTGCCAGGGAACAGGGCTAGAGGTTCTCTGTCCTTGCAGTGCTCTCTCTCTCTTTTAACCTGACCATGAATGCATTATTCATATCCGGGCTTGCCCCCTTTTTTTAAAGTAATTTAATCTTTTGCTATTTCTCTATTGACTTAATTTTTCTTTTTACACTCTGGCAAAGCAAAAGAAGCTTTCCATTCTTCATTCTGACCTGTTCCTATCAGCAGTCGATTGAGTTCTGGTGGGGAAACAGCCGGTAATGAGCACAGCACCAGACCGTTCTGAATAGTGGAACAAGCCCGAGATGCTGGCAGCGCCTCTACGGGCTGATCCAGGCCCTTTGGGTGTCGTCGTTATGAGCACTAAACGAGTTACAGTTGCATCATGAGGAAGTAAAGTTCTCTAAGTGTGCGCTCTGTGGACAAAAGGTCCGGTGCAGCGCAGCGGACGGAGCCCATGACCAAGCAGCAGAGCAGCATGATCAAATGATTTTCCCTTTTTCATGTTTCTCGCCGTAACATTTTTATTCGGACTACAACGTGTCAGGGATGCCTTAACTGTCGGGTAAGCGAAACAAAATGTTGCAGAAATGCCAGTTTAGACAAAAGCTGTCGCCTCTGAGCCGCCCTGCAGAAGAAAGAAAGACTGATGTTAACGTCGTGGATGCCAAAACGACGACTGGACACAAACACTCGGGATGTTTTATCTCCATCTGCCTGACATCACAGACGAGCGGCTTCTGACACAGTATTTAGTCTGAACCGGGCCGAGCTGGCACCGCTCGGGTTCAGACACTTGACACGAAGCAGACATGGGCCAGAGCCTGCCGGCTGGTGCTTAGTGTTGTCAGAGTATTTTCAACCATTTAATAGTGCAATTGTTTTTCACTCACTTAAAACACATTCGCTGCAGTGGTTGTTTGATACCATGCCAGGTAGGTTTTAGTTTCTGTTTCTTTGTTTCTTTGTGTGTTTTCCGGTCTTTAATGGGGCTGTTTTGATCTCGTGCTTTGCAGGTCCGGTCTGCGCCGGCGTGGTCGGTTTGAAGATGCCCAGATACTGTTTGTTTGGGGATACTGTTAACACGGCCTCGCGCATGGAGTCCAACGGAGAGGGTGAGCGGCGGATCAGTGTCTTCACTGCTCACATTTGTTGTGTCCTACTATTTACAAGTCAACTCTGTATTCTGGCTATTGCTCTTATTTTAGCTCACAGTCCCTTCTGCTGCATGAGTCGCCAGGATTTAAACCGGGAGCCTCCCTCTTTCTCTGCTCCTGACACTGGTCACTGTAGTTTATGACAAACCGCCTCAGTCAGGACTGAACAGTGTGTCTGGTGGGGGGCTATTTTCAGATGCTGGTTCATGCTACATGCAGTCGGCTGGAAAACTGCAGCATGTTATGATGCAGAGTAAATATAAGTTGATTATATGTTGTTGTTGTTGCTTTTTTACTACATGGGGCGTAGTTGTACTTGTTAGTATACTCTTTATGTCTTCTTTCTAAAGAACCATTGATAGAATATCATTTCACAGCTGAATATAATCTTATTTAATGCTAAAATCGCAACAAATTGTTGACCTGAATGAGCGTAGAAACAAAGAATCCACCGGAGTTGTGTAAGTTTGGTTGAAGATGTGATTTAGCTCGACCTGGACCGAGAATATCGATCTGCGGCGTCTCGATCGTCCTGGGCTGGCATTTCTGCTTCATAACGGCAGTGACAGGAATACTGTTCGGATACTTTGTGAACCAATCATCAGATGTATCGATTCACTACTGAGCCACTTCCTGCGTTGTGCCTCTACTGGTAAATAATTGATGGTGTAAAGGGCCCTTAGCCAGCAATTAACTGTGCAGGCTAAAACTTCTGAGGCAGGATTCAGGTCTCAGATCTCTGCACTGTGTGGACCGTGGACAAAACAATGGCGCTTAGATCTGGCCGGATGTGCCGTTTCTTCTGGCGCCATGACATAACATCAGCATCTTAATCCACCGTGTGAAAATGCTCAGTCTGGTCTGTTGTGCTCTTGATTTGTTCGCAGCGCTCAGGATTCACGTCTCCTCGGCCACCAAAGAAGTGCTGGATGAGTTTGGCTACTTTGACCTCCAGCTACGAGGAGACGTAGAAATGAAGGTAAGAAGCCTGCCTTTGTGTTTTTAGAGCGAGTGAAAGGAAGCGAGGAAAGCTGCACTTCGAAAAACAACAACAACTTTAAGTGAATGAAATAAACACACTACCGAGTATAAGATTAGCTGGACAGTGTGAGACTTTAGTCAAAAGAAGCTTTTCATGTTACTTTAAGTTGAAGCTCTGCTGTGCAATGAGGCAGTGGAAGTCGATGCTGCTTGGAGGCTCGGGCTGCAGATTGTCTTCAGTATGCTGGTCATTCTGTCCTAATCTGAGGATTATTCCCTTAATCTTCAATTCAGTTTATTATTTAGTGTTTGAAGTCCCTTAAAGTCTCTCTGAGGAAACCTTTACTTTCATCAGTGGCTGCCCGCGGAAAATCTCACTTGAGTTAGACGTTAAAACTAAAAGTGGTGAAAGCTGGATTCCTGTTAGAATGGACGATGATGATCCTGAGGTGCAGTTACCATCAGGGTCACCCTTAAAGGAAGGGCAGAGGACGCCCCCCCCCCCTCATCGCCATTGATGGACCTATTGATTTTTTTGTGCTTTTCCAGGGCAAAGGCAAAATGAGAACCTATTGGCTTCTTGGGGAGAAGACTGATGTGTACGTAATCTGAGCGTCTCGCAGCAGCTCCGGTGGCCGAGCCACTACTTTATTTGTTCTAGAATAAGTCCTTATTGGTGATTTCCACGCAACGGAAAGGGGAAGGACACCTTGTGACAACAGAGGGAATTTCAGGTATATTTATTACCTGCATACTGAAACTAATAAAAACATAAAAGAACATTGTAAAAGTTGTTTTTGTATGAAGAAGCTTTCTGTCCTGAGAGTGAGTACTTTTCACTGATACATTCTTATTTTTTGTGCTTTCTATATTAAGGTTTATATAGTGTGTTTGGAAGTCAATGATGTATTATTTCCTTGAAATGTCCATTCAAGTTGGGAGCCACAGCATTATAACGTGTATATATGTATATCCAAGATACTGTAAGATATTTTGTTCAATAAACTGAGTAAAACAAGCTTTTTTTTATTTTGTGTTTAGTCATCGATGTTTTCTCTCAGGATGTAGCATGAGAAAGGAAGTTCGTTGTGGGGGTCAACCCTCCATCATGTCATGTCCTTGTAGCAATATTCACAAAAAGGTTTCCATCAGTTTAATCAGAAACAATCTTTAAATGACTTTGTGCTATGTCCCTAAAATACATCGAGTCTCGCTAGATTATTGCGTTTAAAGACAGGAAGTGCAGAGCGGGACGAAGCCTCTTCAGCAGAGGGCCGGCCTATCCGGTGGCACCTTCTGGATAGGTCTATTGAAATGGAGAGGTTATTTTCATTTTAGTTTCTATTAAATATCATCTTTAGCGTTTTAGCGCAGTATTATTAATACAACATATTATTAGTCTCACTGCTTTACAGTTTGTGATGCTGCAGGCCTGTAATAGTTTAGAATATGAAGAAGCAGCGTGCCGCTGCAGAGCATTAAGCATGTGAAGTCTGCTTAACTGCGGGCCGTTGTAGACAGATAGGGGGAGAAATAGCGAGAGGCCAGCTGCGTGTTTGTTGCAATGACATCAGCGCTCGTTAGGTGCTCATTAGCAGTTGTGAAGCAGGGGCATGGGCACGTGTGTGGTTGTGTGTTGGCGTGTGCACTTTTCATCCCTGCAGGAGGACATCTTCCCCTCCTGCAATGGCTGTAATTAACGCCGACTTTCTCACAGCGACTGCTGCCGCCTGTTAGAGCCGCAGCAAGCACAGCGAATGAATGTCGACCTGCTAAAAAATATTCGTTTAAAAAACTTTGGCAGGTTTAAATGTCTATTTCTTAATCAAACAAAGACTATGATAAGAAATGTTTTATTTTTAACTGTTTGTGACCCCCCAAAAAAATACAGAAATCGCTGTGCATGAAAATGTAAAATAAAAAGTAACGAATAAATTCACATGTAAGGACACCCAGTCTGTCATATCATGCAATCCAGAAACATAAAGAGAGAGAGAATGAAGCCCAACTAACAAGCTAACTAAATAACAAACTAAACCCTGCACCTGCCATCCAAGTTATCAGGCCAGAAAATACGGTATCAATACATCTTTTATTGAATCTGTTTCTTTATTTATTTTTTCAGCAAACCAAAAATAATGCAGAAACATGAAAGGAGAAAATAAAAATGACTGTGCCTCATTTCATCCGAAGTGTTAAAAACAAACTTGCTCCAAGATCTTGCATTTGAGAGGCACGTTGGTTTTCCTGTATACATCCCATGAGATAATGAACTGTTTGTAGAGGTATAGAGGATTCTGCGCTGCTTTCTGCACCCTAACAGGTTTTCTTCAAGGACAATGGCAGGATGTTGGTTTTGTGTAGGAGGACAGTCTTTGTTCCTCAGCGCCATTCAACCGCAATTAGAGGTTTCAAAAGGCAACAGAGAAAAGAAAAACTGTTGAATTGTGCCTGACACACACCAAGTTCCTTGAGTAGTTCACTACAAACAAGTTAGAGAATGTTGTTGAGCCTAAAGTTAGGAAGATTGTTCTCTTTACACTGCACTAGCATGACAGCATTTACCACACACTCCTAACGACCGCTATCGTCTGCGCTGAAGGTGAAACTCATAATAAAACCACATTTTATATTACGCTACAGTAATACTGTGCATCATTTATTATCACCATTTTGTGCGCATGTGTCTATATAGCAACTATACAATGAAAATCCCTTTTCACTTCATGTTTTACATGTGACTGTAACATTTGCATTCTATGGAAATTTGGTTTGAATGAAAACATATGCTTGAAAATAAGTGGTTCACATCCCTAGAAGCAGTATCACTGCAGATTGCTGCTTCTTAATCAGGCAGGAATACTACAACGTAGTAGTAATCCATTTCGTTAATGAAAAATGTTTATGCGCAGCAGTGAGTATATTTCTAAGGATAAATCCGGCCTTTTCATTGATTTCACTTTGTTTGTCTGAGGATCAACAGAAGCATCCCCGTTCGCGATAACAACATTATCAACGTCATAACATCTGTTAGCTCTTTCACATTCATTGTGTGGGTTCATCCGGCGTACAGACTCATTGATCAGATATTGATTTCATCCAGTTGCTCCCTGATGGGTGTGCTGAACAGGGCTGACTTCCTGAATGGTGCCTTCAGGGTCCGTGCGCCGGTCACACCCTGTGACACAAAGCACAACTAAGATGCTTAATTATTATAACTAATTCCCTCAGTCTTAATATACTCCCACACGCCCTGGGCTGAGAGGAGAGGAATGAAAACGACTAAATGTAATAGAGAGGCACGGGAAAAATGGTAGAAGGAGGTTAGAAAACAGCCATCCTATAATTCCTGTGGCTGTCCATCCTGTGTCGACTGGGTGAGAGGTGAGGGACACCCAGGACAAGCCGCCAGGTCATCGCAGGCCAACACAGAGACAGACAATCAGCCACACACACTCACGGGCAATTTAGCGTCACCAATCAGCCTAGGCTGCATGTTTTTGGTGGAGGGAGGAAGCCGGAGAACCCGGAGAGAACCCGGAGAGAACCCACGCAGACACGGAGAGAACCCACGCAGACACGGGGAGAACATGCAAACTCCTCACAGAAAGGCCACAAGCCAGATTCAAACCTCCTTGCTGTGAGGCAACAGCGCTTACCACTGCGCCACCGGGCCGCCCACTCAGAATACATTCATCTCCTCGAAAGGCGACTTCAGTCGGACTGACATTAAATGACTTCAACCAAATGTAATAGTATCCATCATGAAAATTTAATGCAAGTTTTAATGTAAATGATCTAAATTAGAGCAAATTCTTAATTAGGTGGGGTAAAGTGAGTGGAGTTGGATCACTATCTCGAGTGTGGAACTCCAGTCACAATAAGGGGGAGTCCCGGTTCCTTCAAGTGTCCTTCTGGATCCTCAGACTGAGAGGACGTAAGGGGGATGGCACGGAACACGGCAGACAAATCAGTTCCATACGGGTCATCTCAGGCGTTTTCAAAAAGGTCAAAGGTTCAGTTTGACCTTTGGCTCAAGCAGCGCGAGATGCCGAAACAAAGATACAGCTTCTCCCACAGGCTAAGCTACGGACAAAAGGTGACAACAAACCTGTATCTGGTGGCAATTTTCGCTCCAGAATGTGATGGCCTGGTCAGTTTTATAATCATGAACCTGGAAATAAGACAAAGCAGATGATCAGCGCTGCGTAATTCTTAAAACAGAACGGCGTTTGCTGTGAAAGTCCTTGAACGCCTTTCTGCAGATGAGGTAAATCTTTTTACCTCTCAAAGGAAGAGTCGACACGGTTGCCATGCAACAAGTTCATACTGTTCATATTTGTTGGATGGCGGGGGGGGGGGGACGTTTGATGCAGTATCTTTAAATGTAAGCTGTGGAAATTAAAGTGCTGAAATAAACTGCAGATGATTTAAAAAAATAACACGTCAGGATCTGAGGCTGAACTAAACGTTCCAGAGCGCTTCCATCACTTTGAGAAGTAAACTATTAAAGTGTGGCCTTTTCAAGGACGTTTATTTTATTTATTTATTTTTTGATAAGAGGGGAAAGAGCAGAGGAGAAGAAAAAAAAAAAAAATTAAATGAAGGAAAACTGTTTTGAAATTGGTCAAAGGATGTGATGTTGAAGAGAGATGACAATAAACAACTGTAGCTACACAGAACAAACAGCAACAACAACAACAACAGCAACAACAGTGACTCCAGGTGAATCGATACACAAACTGCAAGCTCGCCACAACTTTCACTTCAAATGCATGCTTTTAAATCGAGGCAGAAAACGGCCCAAACGCATCTTTCCGGTGAGAGATTCATAAAAGCGGCGCCGCTTTGTGGGTCTGACGTATTCTAACAATGTGATCACTTATAACCGGGGAGATTCACAGTTTGGTTGCTCTGCAGTCGCATGAATGGTGAACGAATTCAACAGGAGGTTTCACTCGACAAAAGTTTAATAGTAAAGAGTTTGCTTTTAGCAGATCTGAAGAAACACTCTACATGGTAATTATATCAGAGAGTGTGTGTGTGTGTGTGTGTGTGATTGCATTTGATTGAACACAGGAGGCCTTCTGGAACGCAACACACGCATCATAAAGGTATAGACTCTTACTAGTGTTTCAGGAGCGCGAGGCACAAATCCCTCCGCACAGAAATCCCTCTGGGCTGTGGAGCAGAAGTCCGTCTGGGGAGTTGGTTGTTTCTGTTGGCCGTGGATCTTCTCGCTGTGGAAACAGCAAGATAATATCCCGCTCGCTGTTGTATAATAATTACCACCACACAGGAGGTCACACTCTCATGCATGTCCATTTGGTGTGTTGTTTGCAGGATTGTGTAAAAAAGTACTCAACAAATTTCCGTGAGGATGGGACTCAAACAATATGCAAATGGGTGCAGATCAAGATTGGGGGGGGGGGGGGGGGGGGGCGGGGGGGGGGATTCTGCATTTACATTCTTTGACACTTTACGATAGGGCAGGTAGGAAATAATGCATGGATCTCGCTGGAAACATTCTGGCAGATTTAGGGGATGGTGTCTATGAGATTGTGGATCAATTTGAAATGTATTTCTAATCGAGTTAAATATATTTTTGGGGGGTGAACTAGGGGGGTCACAGGGCGATGAGTTTGATTTAGGATGAGACTTCAAAGAAGGTAAGACGACTGGGGTCTTGGTGGAATAACAGATTCCATTAATTAATGATTCATTAATAATATCCTTAAAGAGTACATGACAATATTGTATTTAATCATTCATCACATCTGGCAAACATCTACCATCATTCAGGAAGCCTTAATTCCTGCTCCGCCGACTGATGAGGGAAGAGCTTTGCAGCTGCAGCAAAGACTATCTAATCTAAAATTATCATTTTAGATTATTCAATCAGCCAATGAAAGGCAGATAAATACTTTCTGCTTATATCTCATTTCATGTGTCCTTTATTTGCATCAGGGGGACAAACCAAACTCTCCGTTCTCCATTTCTACAAATAAGTCCAACAATAATTTATTTTGCATCCCAACATCATTATTTTTACCTTATCATCTGGGCGACATGTTTTTCCAAAAGCTCACTTCTGATGCCTGAACCATGGAAAAAGAAAGAGGAGAAGAAATAAATTAAAAAATCCAATAAAAAAAAGTTTTTTAAGGGAAAAGGAGTCTTAAGCGTCTGCATGAAGTCACTTCTATGTGAATAAAATGGTCTGGAGTCCTTTGAGATATAACTGGTCTCGAGCAGCGTGGACATGCACTTACCCCGTGTCCTCGCCCCGGAACTCTTCGGCGGGAGGTAAGCCGCTCTGGACGTGGTGACAGTCTCCATCTTTGACTCCTGGTCCATGGTGATGATCCCCCTGTGTCCATGTCTCTGGATCTGTGTCCTCGCCTCCTCTGTGTCTAGAGCTGCTACGGCCCTCTGGGTAAATGAACACAGAGGAGTGGGTCAGCAAAATAGAAATGCAGATAAAAGTAATAGAAGGTAACTTTATAAAGTCAGTAATGGTTGCTTTAACTTGACAAAACACAGTGTTTCAAATGTATGTTCCCTAATTTAGTCAACTACAACTACAGCTCGGGTTAATAAGCATGATGCGTTAGTGTTTTAATGATAGCACAATTAAATAAAGGCAGAATTCCAGGACACCTAAAAGAGAAAGTATTCAGCTTCCTAGCTGGCTCACCTTTTCCACCCAGTTGTATATCAGACATTTACCCACAGCGGCGCTCTGCTGGGCCATGGCAGTCCCGAGGTAACAGCGGGACCAGGCTAGAAGGATCAAACTACCGAGTCCCTTAGAAACCGAGGTCTGTTGACGGAACTGTCTCTATGGCAACAACACGTAAGAAGGAACGCGTCGAGTTTCTTAAAGAAGCCATCGCTTTTCCCGCCTTCCTTATAAATAAATGCACGTTTAATATGCGGTAAACGAATAAACAACATTAAAGAAGAAGAAGAAGTTTTGCACGGGGCCACACAAAAGACAAACGCTCACCCAGACACTTACGGACAATTGTGAAGCTGGAGGACCCGGAGAGGGGAATCAAACCCGGAACCTTCTGTCCATGAGGTAGCAGCGCTACCCACTGCGCCACCGGGATTCCCAAGCAGTGAAAGTGAGAACAAAAACTCATAAACCCACCCCTTTAACCGGAACAGAGGCCCACTCTTTCACCCATTTACATGATGATCACCTTCAAAGTTATTTTAAAATCAATCAATAAAATCACCATTAGATCTGCACTCAATCCACATTTACGGTGAGAGCACTAACAGGGATTAGGCCTCGATTCTCGGTTTTCACTTCAACAACCTGAAATATCTGTCAGAAGCTTCGCAGAGCATTTTCACCGACCGTGTGCTGCGGCTCACTTGTTATCCTGAAGGCGAATGCGGTTTGCTGCCAAATGAAGCAGCAACATCATCATTCCAGAGAAATAAAAAACAACTCAAGTGGAGGATTCATTCATTTGCTCAGGAAGCTTGCTGAATCACATCTTCATCGAATACCACACAGCGTTTATTCACATCAATGCCAAACCCCGCTAAATTTAATATGTAATACTTGTTGCCGTGGTTATGAGAAAGAGTCTGTTGCCGAGAAACAGCAGAAGAGTTTTCGCTGTTAGACAGCCAGGGTGTTTGGAGCAGTCTACCAACTCAGCATGAAGAACAGAAGATGAATAACACTGATGCTTCATGTACTGTCAAAATGTGAAAACTAATGGTGCCCATGATTTTAGAAGGGCCTGGTTGGTTAATATTGGCTGTAAATGCCACTGAGGTGCTTGCTTTTCAAAATCCAACACAACAACCCTGATGTAGATGCCAGCAATGTATACTCATGCTAATCAACACACGTTGCAGCCGAGGCTGATGGGAATGATGGAGTAGAGTCAAAGTTCATACATACAACTCACAATGTGAAATTATTTTTTTCACTATTTCTGCAGCAGATTTTATTTCCAGGTTAGCCGCCTGAAAGACACTCTCTATAAATAGACTGGGAGATTAATGCAGAAACGGTGGGACGGATCTCAGCAGAGATATTCTGGTTTCTGTTTGCTTTCCTTTGTTGTATGGTTTGGCTGCAGAGTCTGATCAATGAATGCAACGGGTTCATTATTTTAAGAATGATTTATGTGTATTAATATTCATGTACCTTCATTTGGAAGCTTCAACTTGCTCACCAGACTGCAAATAATGATGCAAAGGTGCGTGGAAGACGTCTCTACGGACTCCGAGGCGCTGATCTTTGCCCCCAGAGGCTGAATCCTCATTAGTCTCTGCGTATCAAGCGCATTGCCTTCACCCTTCAGTGTATTAGATCAGATCATAGAAGAGCTATTCATCTCCTTGTAGACGAGAGAATCACAAGATGGATGGATGCATTATTATTCAACCATAATCTTTCCTAACCCTAATCCACGATCTAATCCAGAAACAAAAATGTAGTAAAAGAAACACTGCAAATGGAAAAAAGTGAACATAAAATGAAATAAATAAGAAACTATTTTGACTGGTTTGGCAAAGAGGTTATTTCATCTTTTTCACGAGTGTTTTATTTTTTCAGGCCATAACTAGAATTATTTC
This sequence comes from Brachionichthys hirsutus, assembly GCF_040956055.1. Taxonomy (NCBI): domain Eukaryota; kingdom Metazoa; phylum Chordata; class Actinopteri; order Lophiiformes; family Brachionichthyidae; genus Brachionichthys; species Brachionichthys hirsutus. Next base: position 11,363,051 of record NC_090915.1, on the reverse strand, counting down.
CCTCAATTCTAAGGCGCGTCTATTTTTCAGCGCCACATGGTTTCCATCAGCTGCAGCTCTTTTTGCACCATTAACCATCTTTAGGAAAATAGCTCATCAACAGCACATGTGACAACCTGACATCTGACAGATAACCAAACTGCCTGTCTCCAGAAAACCACGCGAGGCCTTTCAGACAGTAATAAAAACAAAAAAGTGTCGACGGCTCTCAGATGCCAGACTTCTCAAAAACCACCGACATGGTTTTCAGTAAGGATTTGTCCACGGCGCTTCTCATCTGGTCAGGCCGGCTGCACAGTAACAGGACCGAAAGAACCCTGACAATTTAATGACGGTGAATTATTTCTTTAACCGTCAAAGCTTTTACTGTAATGCTGCAAATACAATCAGTAATAATCTCAATAAATCGTCGTTCAGGAATGTAATGCACTTTTAAAGTCTTGAGATACTACATAGGAATTGATGCCAAACGTTTTGATCTGACTCAAATGCCACCTGCATAAATTAAGGCAACTAATGGTGTATGGGTATTCCATATGTGCACAGGTGTGCACAGCTCCTGCAAGCACCACATCCGGCATTTTTAATCCGGATTGTAATTATTCAGTCCAACGGGACAATAAAATGTTGTTTCCATCACCTTCAGACGAGATCCAAAGAATATTCTCCTTCATGAAAAAGCGCTAATTTCACTTTATCGTTGACACGTCGACAAGCAGCTGCTGCCACGATCACACAAACACGCTACTCTAATCCAAGGGATAATCCTCGATCAAGATGTTTTGTGCAAACAGATTCATCGCTGAGTATCTGACACATCAACGAGCTCGACAGGTGTGCGATCCGTCCTCGGTGTTTTAAAGGGAAGGCATTTTGGATTAATCCCATTCCCCACGGTGTTATTGTCAAGAGCCCTTTATTAGCCACCGCATTGGGGACGATTTTAATTAACTTTTCAACAAAACAACTCTCTTCATCCCTGCAAGAGTTCTACCCAACAACTTAATACTGAAGCTAATTTCCTGAGCGCAGCAGGAGATGTTATGATGAAAAAGAAAGAATATGGTTGAACGTAGCCAATCCACTGTGAAAGGGTATAAAACCGGACGAATCGGGCTTAAGGCCAGAAGAACGAAGGGCCCTGGAAAGATCCTCCTCCACGAAGCTATCTCTTTGCACCCCCGTGGATCATCTTCACCATGAGACAGTCCCTCATGCCCATCGTCTTCACCGCGGCACTCTTGTTGGCGTGCCACGGACCATCAGCAGCGTTACCCATGGGAAACACCGAAGACAGCTCATTGGAGCAGGACGCCGTCACCTCGATGATGAGCGAAGAGCTGACAGATAGCATCCTCAGCGATGCCGACCTGTCCACTGCAGGCAAAGCCAGAGGGAAGAAGGTAATTGTCGTCGGCAATCTCAGCCTCTGGAGGAACCTGCGGGCGCTGAACGACGGATTGTCCTTCCTGAAACGGAGGGCTGACGATCACACCAAGGCCATCGAGAAAATAAGTGCTGAGCAGGACCTGAGCGTCCCCATCCTCCGGAGGGACACGATGAGGTGCATGGTGGGACGGGTGTACCGCCCATGTTGGGAGGTCTAGGACACTTTGCTCATCCAGGATCCAGAGCAGACCTCCTGCGTCCCGCCGAGTTGCAACATAATCCAAACGTCTGTGTGTCTTCATTTAGTTTATTGCTGATCTGAGAAATAAAATCATTTCTGCATCGCGTCTTGTGCATGTTTGGTATCTGCATCTTAGGAAGATGCTGAGAGCTGTAGCCAGTCCTTCAGATCCAAGTGTCGCCATACGTTGTGATAATCAATTATTTTGTAATTTAATCTTGGGTCAAATATCCTTTTAATTTTTATCATATTTGTTTTTTTCCTGCTTTTTTTTTTGTCACATTTTAGCCAAATATATATATATTTTTATAGATTTAGTGTATGAAATTAATGAGTCATCGTGTCAGACAGAAATACGCTGCTCGACAGCCACTTTGCCATGATGCCTCCGGCTGCTTGGCTTTATGTACGAAAGCTTTGCCCTTTAGGACCATTTAAGATCGTAAGAAAAGCTATTTGCCATTTACAGGCCTCCCAATCCTTCACAATTCAGATCAATGCTTTATGGGAAGGAGGTGCTTTCCTTTCGCCGATTACTGCCAGGAGTCGCATCTGGAAACTGTTTAACAAGATGTCTCTGAACCTTTTTCAAATTAAATGCTGTTTTGACGTGGTTTTAGATTTAAGTCATGATGAAAACGTTTCTATACTTCCCTGCATCCCAACACTCCTTTAGTTCGTAGCACATAATAATTCACCGTTTCCATACAACCAGATCACAATTACTGAGCAGTGACTAAAACGCAGCGCTTTGAGAACACACTGCCTTTCCCTCTGCATAATAATATATAGTATAATCGCAGTTTCCCAGGCTTCCCTGTTCCACAGTGTCGGCTCCTCCAGCAAAGAAGGACTCACTATGATAATGGAATCTGTTAGGCTGCAGGATGAGGGCTCTTTTCTGATGTACTGATTAGGAGGAGAGAGACGGACCTGGATCAACTGACAGTGGACGGGGCGAGAGACTCTGAATAAGCTCACAGCCTATTATAAGCTACTTCAGAACCTTCTGTGGTTCCCGATGGAGAGGAAGAACTATATTCTAGGCAGAAACATTTAGCCTAGAAATTATATATTAGATGCAAGAACCCAAAACACCGGGTGGAACTGCTGCTAAAATTAAAGAACTTGGAAAAACGAGTCCATAGAGATCCTGGAACTGCTGGGGTTCCGATCCCGAGGCTTCTTCCTCGATTTTGCCTTAATAAAAGCTCTGCTCAGCACAGTCACAGTTAATGAAGGGAATGAAAGGTTCTCTCGTCCTCTGCAGGGAGGCACCGTGACGCCTGTGTGCGCTGCCTGTCATTTCTTACGGTAGAACGTTGCTGCACACAGCTGAGGAACTGCAGGGGAGCGCTCACCCAACCACTGGGACTGTGTCTGCTGCTCGTTCTCCTTTTGCTGTGGTCGCATTCCATTAAAGGTTAGAAGGCTCTTGAAGCCTCTGGACAGTGGAGCTTAACGAATGTGGGGTTTTAATGAAGGGGATACATCTTGAAAAGAAAGAGCAGAGTTTTGTAAGACAATAAATGCACAAAGAAATTAAGTCAGAAATTAAGTAAGAGGATTTCGGCGAGCCGTGCTCAGACCTGGTGCGCTTGTTGTTATCCCGTCGATGCTTTGATCTTTATGTCTCTCACATTCATGAAAACATGAGCAAGTCATTAACGATTGATTTCAACATGGCTACAGCATAAATTAATGCTGTATTTAAAAATAAAATAAATAAAATAAACTGTTATGATCCGCTTTAATGTGATGATGAATATATTTATTAGATAGAATGTTAGAGTACAAGTACAGTCACACAGTAGCGTGTATTATAGTACAAGTACAGTCAAATAGTAGCATGTATTACAGTACAAGTACAGTCAAACAGTGGCATGTATTACAGTACAAGTACAGTCAAACAGTAGCATGTATTACAGTACAAGTACAGTCACACAGTAGCATGTATTACAGTACAAGTACAGTCAAACAATAGTATGTATTGCAGTACAAGTACCGTCAAACATCCTGTCTAAGAGGAGCATTTCTAAAAAGCCCTTGCGGTCTTGTTTCCGTTGAAAGTCCTTAGTACATAAATCATCGACATTTAACAGTACAAATAAAATAAAAATAAATTACTCAATTGATGCAAAATAACTAAATTAAAAAGACACATAATATGTGCAATATGTGTAGGTGGACAAAAAAAAAGGGGGGGGGGGGATTGATCCGGAGAGAGTCGTGATGACTATCTCCGTTTCTGCCCCCCTGAAAGGTGAATTTTTAGGGCTGCAGTGAAAATCACTTCCGTGTTAACTGGATCGGGCCAGAACATTTTCCATAACTTACTATATAACCGCAGATGATCGGATAGCGAGGAAATGTAATAAAAAAGGCTTCATGGGCATAGTTAAAGTTAAAAAGGGAAATTCATGTCTATGAGTGTGAGTCACGAGATTAAATGTCACCGATATTTGACTGATTTATTTTACACATTTCCAAGGTGATGATCTTATCCTTAAAACTAATCAAAAGTGAGCCCTGAAGATTACATTTCATAACTGGCTGATGAAATGAAAATATGTCGTTCCTGACCCTCACTGAAGTGCTCGGTCACCTAAAGTCCACCGCAGACAGGAAGCCGACCCCGGACATTGTTCCCCTCACCATTAACCACGAGCATCTCCCAGTTTCCACATGTAAGCTGCAGAAGCAAGAGACACAGGGTGGGTGTTTGGTCGCCCCGTCGACCTGTCATTCATCTCACGAACACAGAAGCCATGATGTCTGCAGGTAGGATGCACGGTGCACCACTGTTTGCTCCACACTTTACTTTATATTCCTATCAGTAATGTGTGATTCAGTCCTGTTGTCATCATGCCACTGTAGGTACATCTTCAAGTGTCTTCTAAGGTCAATCTATTTACAATGCATTTGAAAATGAAGCCTGTCTAAAGTAATTTTCTGGAAAAATTCCGGATTTTGTAAAAGTTACATAAATTAGAGCAATTATATATATATAAAAAAAATGTTTGAGAAATTTGTCAGAATGTTCCATTAAGACCTTATTTTCCAAAAGATTTGAGTGTTTTAAATTGTTTCCTCGTGTACAACTCTAATGCACAGAGCTGAATTATTTGTGTAATTACACCGTAACAGATGAGAGCAGGGTTTGTTATAACATTCGTGACGCAGCGCGTTCAAGCTGTGGCAACAAAGTGATTTTCTGAGATGACTGAAACAACTAATGCAGTGAAAGAGGGCGAACTCGTGGAGGCTAATTATAGCAGGAAAGGGCAATCTGTGAGTGTTTGTTTGCTCAACGGCTCGGTTTAGTGCAGCAAATGACTTTCACCCTCAGTCTGGGAAAAAGAGGAACATCTGGAAACAGTTTTTGGTGGAAGTGATTATTCTGTCTGTGCTGTCACAGTGAAAACCAGCGGACAGACGCTTTCTCTCATGGGGATTTGTGTTTTGTAGTTTCGTTTTGGGGTTGATGTGTTTTTTTTTACGTTGTAAAATTCAGTCAAACACTACTGGAATCATGCTGAACATGGACACGCCAGGAAAGTGAACTGTGGTTGGAAACTATCGTCCTTACTGCGTCTGGGACTTTGGAGCAGGCCATTCTCGTTCCTCCTCGCCTTTAACCCCCCCTGTCTTAACCCCCCACACAACTGGTTCCTTCTAGATGTTACAGAGACCTAGCCTTTAGCGGCTGACGCATAGGAGAATAAAATAAACCGCACAAGGTCTTTGAGAAGGAGAAAAGGTAAGGTCCTGGACACACACACACACACACCTCCATACACACCTACACACACACACACACACACGCACACACACACGCACGCACACACACATGCACACACACACTCACACACACACACACATGAACATTTGGGTTAAACATTCAGTTTAATAAACAACTGAACTATTTATGGATTTTATTGATAATGAGGATATTACTGACTTGGAGTAAAGTTGGGTTACTATAAAAAATATTAGCTCTGATGTAGAAGATGATTTTTGTCATGCTACTGTAGCTTAGCTCGCCTCTAAATAGTAAAGCTTCATTTCATGAACAGTAACTGGTAGATGAGCTCGCTGCACTATTTATGTTACGTTCTCAACACCGCAGAATTATAAGAACTAGCAGCTCATTCCCTTCATAATTACATTTACTCCGTCCACATGGTGATCTGGATCATCATAAAAAGGTTCTAGCTTGTTTTTCATATCTTTATACACCAACCATGAAAGGTAAAAGTGAATCAGAGTTTATGTGTATTTTTAACAGATTTTTAAATCTATAAATGGAGTAAATGGAGTTTAATGTTAAAATGTAATATTTTTTCCTGACCTCATTCTGGATCTGATCAGAAGACATTTTTCATGATGGTTCATATCGGACCCCTTTTGGTGAGTGAATCAAATGCATCGGATCGCTGTCAAATTTAATGGAATCTAATTTAGACCAAGACCCATCTTCAGATGTTTTTTTCCATCCAGCAGTGTTTCTGTAATCCTGCTAACAAAGGCAAACAAAACGCAGTGAAAAGCACGACCTCCTCGGTAAGATAGTGTTGGTGAATGGTCGGTACGCTAAGCACGCTCTCACGGGATCTACTGGGACGTCCCGCGGTTGCATTCAGATTCCGAGATTAATTAGGATCAATCTCAAAGTGTGTTGGTCCGATGTGTTAACCCTTGAACAATGCAGCAACTCAGCCAAGGGAGACTTTTCTAATGGTGATGTTTTCCTCCGCCACACTTTATTGATCCCTGAGGAGGAAATAGTCCCCCCCCCCTCCCCTCTCCCAGAGGACAGGGGTCATTTAGTCGGCAGAGACTCCAGACAGAGAATCAACGGTGAGACACAGGATTCAAATGTGGTAAGACCCTTCGAGCAAACAGGAAGTGATTTTAGGGTTTTGTGTTGCAGGTTTTCATTCTGATAAAAACGTACGAGCTTAAACACACACAAAAAAGTACAGTGTAAAATTCTGTTCCTTTGGCCTTCTGAACTACTTCACAGTCTATGTTCCATTAAATTAAAAAATGCATCTTTGCATCTAATTGGAACCTTTATATTCTGTCTATTTAATATAGATGATGATGCACATTTGTTCAGATAGCATTTTTGGTAATATGAGATAACGCTTTAATATTTCGCAGTGAGTCACAGACAGAGATCTATTATTGATGAGGTGAACATCTGCTCTCCCATCTGTCTGAAGTCCTAATCCTTGTATTTAATCGCCCATCTATTGCATTAAATGCAGCGACACTGGCTGCCTCTTTGTCAATGAAACCTGATATTGAAATCTAATTTGGCCCATTTCCATTCTTTGTTTCCGAACATGATCAGCCTGATACTTTGGTCACTCAGTTCCATGACATCCGGCGCCAAAGGGCTCGCCACTGTCCCATGCTAATTACATTTCTCTCAATCACTTTCAATCTTCCCTGCATTGCCTCAAATGTTAAAGGCTGATAGCTAATCTGTCTGATGAGAACTTTACAAACAGCGACTTTACTGTTTACTGGTTTAAGACGAGTAAATCTTGTAACAGTCGATCAAATACTAGTTCGGTATCGACACTGTAAACATGCTGTACCTCCTAAGTCTAACGTGGATCGTGAATCACTCCAGACTGAAACATCTCAAAGGCAGCGGCCCGACTGGCATGAGATTCTGTACATATATTCATGATACCCAGAGGATGAATCCTAATGAGGTCAGCGACGTGAGTTTTTTTTATTTATCTAATGCCATCAAAGGCCAATACCCAGTAGAGTGCACAGCATCCCCTTCAAGTTTGTTTAAGTTTAGGTTTAGTGGATTTGTGACCCCAGTGTTTTTGTTTTTATCCGGATTGTAGTTGTGAATTAAGCATAGATTAAGATCGGACACCTCTATAAGAGAAACCGCATCTGTCAGAGGCCTCTTTCTTTCACCGGTCCAATATACTTTCAAGATCTGTAAGAGGGAGGAGATTTGCAATTGTATTTTCTCCACGCAGGAAATGATAGAACCGATAAAGGCTTCTTTGGGTGGGGTCACGTGGACTCGCGGATCGCCGCTCTTCAAGGACCCATGAGTCGTCCTCTCCCAGCCCGAGTCAGAAGCCCTCGGACCTCGGCTACGCGGATCCTGGACTCCATCCATATTCCGAGCCTTTTTCAACGTCCCACAGATGCCAGAGCAGCGGCACACCAGATGTTAGCTTGTGCCAGCCTTTTGATGACATTTGCAGGCTCCATGAATCCCTTCGGCCTGAGTTACTGAGACAGGGAAGTATAACTCTTGGCAGCAGGACTGCTTTCTTGACTTTGATGCTGGCTCTTGATTTCCCACTGTGCTTTTTGCTGCGCGTTCTTACGAGCGATTCTTCCCAGAAATGAGACAGAAGCAGGCCCGCCGGCGAGTGACAATACCTCACACTACGCTGAAAACAAGCGTGGCCTCTTTCACGAGCTTTTACATTACATTTAGCGCCAGCTGAGCGCTAAATAGCGCCAACCGAGACAAACTGCAAGGTGTGAGGATGTTCGACTGATTTATGAAGGTCCAGCAAATAGGCAAGCAAGTGTAAAAAGTGTTCATCTCAACATCGGCGATGCAGTAGCACCCTTATACAGTTGTTGGTGCACGTTTACCATACGTGAGCTTCATGCAACAAGGAGCACGATGGTGATTATCTCATCCCAGGTCCAGGGTGGGAGTAAATCTGGAATGGTTTGGAATGTGCAGAGACGCCATCTGTTTGAGAAAATGAAACACGGGCTGACACTGTTTTTTCTGATCCCGTAACCAGATTTTAGTTCCTACACCATCACCAAAAAAAAAACTCCAAGCTGCTGTGGATGACTAAATGGAGACAGGAAAGACAGAAGTCCAAGAAGAGGAAAAGAGGGAAAGAAAAAAGACATATTCACAGGCCTTGCCATCGATGGCACGCCATGACCTCGATGGAGCAGTGCCTTTCGCTGGCAGGAATAAAGAGGTTGCTTCACACATGTTCAGGACAAACACACGAGAGCATATTTCAAAAGATAATCACTTCCAAGCTCCCATGTGTCTCCACTCTGGCGCCTCTGTCATGCTCTTGGAGAGCCCTGGCCCACATGTGTGAGAGCTTACCCTGCTCCAACACACCAGCTTCAAATAAGAGGGAATGTCATTTGTCTTTGGAGCTCGACGATGAAGCGACGATTTGAGTCAGGCAAGGTGCAAGACGTTCATCCTGCATCACCCGGAACTCGGGCTCACCGACTGGGACACCAGGACAAGCCCTGATCTGGTTCCACTACCCGTCAGTGGAGAAGCTTTTCTTATCGGATCTCACACACATTGACATTTCTGGACACTGTGTATTTAAAAAACATTCGTAATTGTGTTTCGAGTGGAAAATAAGACAATTCCGGTTTGTATTCAAAAATGGTTTAAGCTAAGGCAGGGGATTTATAACTTTAGTCAGTTCTGGGTGAAAATTAGGGAATGGATTAAATGAGGAAATAAAGGTGTTTCCATGTTAGTTTTCAAGAAGACTTTAAAATCTAAAATGATCAAATGTTACAATGAAATTTGATTGAATTTGATTTTGTTTTGTTTTGTTTAAGCCTTCATGTGTTTTGTATTTGACGTAGTACTGATGTTTCACTGTCAATTATTCTATGATGCTATCGGATAGGCGAAAACAAGCCTGGGCACTTCAGCTGATTCCTGGCAACCTTCATAATTCCTGCAAACTTTGCGGCATCAGAACATTTTCTTAATGAATGTTTTTATTATGTCGGGCTGATTTGTTGATTTGTACTTGTATTTATTGTTTTCTATTCATTTCTCCATCAAGTTAAACATCACGGGAACGAGAATAACAGGCGACACAAGGGAACGAAAGGAAGGCCAAACCCCAGAAGTCAAACCTCCTCGACATGCAGCAGAAACAGAAACATACAAACAGCACAGAGGGTTTCAAAACGGAATGATCCTTCAGTAATTCAGTAAAGAACTAAGATGGAGGCTGGAGCGTCTCCATCAGGACATTATCCCACAATGCAATATGAGTACGTTCTGGATGCGACTGGAATTGTGTGCAAAGTGTGGTTTATTTTAACGGGTGAGAAAGCAGGTTTCATACGAGTGTAGTGTCGGGCATACGGGGCTAAACGGTCCCACCTTTGCCGACAACGCCACTTTAGGACTTGCACCTAAAGATATAGTTTTAATTTGTTCCGTCGGTCCCAAACTCGTTTTAGCGGGTTTCCCCACCCACAGGTCCGCTCACAGTGATGACCAGCACGGCATCAGGAATTCAAAACATTTATTTACACTCTAAAAACAAAAGTAACAAAAGAAAAGGAGAGACACGGCAGTGACAGTCTACGGCCAACCTGCCTTCGAGACGGGGAAAACACAAATGAGGACTTGGAACGAGGGAGGGGAAGCACCTATATACGCCCCCCCAATCAGTGGTAAATGGGCCACAGGTGCTCCCTCCCACACCTGCCTGCCCAATTAACCCCAATCATCCGGTTACATTCGGAGGGGCCGAGTTATCGGTGCCCCACCGATAAATCATAACATGAAAACAAAACGGTTCTCAAAAAACAGTCAAAAACCGGGCGTCATCCAAAGTTCAGCGCCTGAGCCCCAGATACACCAGCGTACGCCACAATATTCGGCCCCAAAAGAACAGCCGGAATGACCCTCAGTCTGTTCTTCCCGCTGGTGATTCCCCCAAATGTCTGGCTCTCCCGCTGAGCCTCGCCCGGTCATTCCCCGTCCTCCGAGGGGCATCGGACACAGCCACGCCGATCCCGCCACGCCGATCCAGCCACGCCGATCCAGCCACGTCGATCCAGCCACGCCGATCCAGCCACGTCGATCCAGCCACGCCGATCCCGCCACGCCGATCCCGCCACGCCGATCCAGCCACGTCGATCCAGCCACGCCGACCCCGCCACGCCGATTCCAGCCACGCCGATCCAGCCACGTCGATCCAGCCACGCCGATCCCGCCACGCCGATTCCAGCCACGCCGATCCCGCCACGTCAATCCAGCCACGCCGACCCCGCCACGCCGATCCAGCCACGCCGATCCCGCCACATCAATCCAGCCACGTCGACCCCGCCACGCCGATCCAGCCACGCCGATCCCGCCACGCCGATCCCGCCACGCCGATTCCAGCCACGCCGATCCAGCCACGTCGATCCAGCCACGCCGACCCCGCCACGCCGATCCAGCCACGCCGATCCCGCCACATCAATCCAGCCACGTCGACCCCGCCACGCCGATCCAGCCACGCCGATTCCAGCCACGCCGATTCCAGCCACGCTGACTCCGGCCACGCCCATCCAGACGCCGATCCAAACGCCACTCCAGACGCCGATCCAGCCACGCTGCCATGCCGATGTCCACGCTCCGGCCTCGCCTGGGCTGCATCCCCCTCCATTCGCCGACGATCCGCAGCTGCCAGAAGCTGCGTCCCCCGGCCCCCATGGTCCCGCAGTTCCTGCTCCACCACTGGAGGACCGTGACCTTTCTCCGTTTTGAAGGCCTGCCTTCATCCTCGCTATGCAGTGTCCTGGCCCTATGAGCTGTGGTTGCATGAGCTTGCACACACACACACACACACACACACACAGTGTTCGTGGCGTTCCCTCTTGGCCAGCATGGCCTGCTGCTGCTGAGGCAGAGGCCTCGTCTCCGCTGACGTTCTCTTCTGGTGGCGCTGTGGTCCTCCACGGTCGACTCCATCATCCAGTCCCCGGTGGCCCTGCGTTGGCTCCGTGGGGCCGGGTGACATCATCGCCCTCCCCCACCCCCCTGCTGCCTGCTGTCTGTAATGGAGGCCGGAGCTGGTGAGGAGGTCTTGTGAATAATTTAGGGGCTCGGGTGCACTTTGCAACCTGGCACGCAAAGCGAGGCGGGACATTCACCCCGAGTGCATTAGTATCAGAATCAGGGAGGAAACTGGGCTTTATTGACCAGCATAATCAATAACTGTGCTTCTGTTTGCTGTTGAGCCTCTGCAGGTTGCTGTGTGTGCGACGATGAACACAACTAGAAGAAAACTTTCACGAGAACAACAACAAGAAATGCAAACTCACATAATTACACTTTGAAAAAACTGGCTTGCTCCTGATTCCCTGGGAAAAGAGGAGCAGATGTTACTTTTTGGAATAATTGCAGCAATTTTATTAATTTAATGATTTTGCTTTTTTCAATACTAAGTGATGATGCATCTAGAACACTCAGAGACATAATAGCCCCAGGGAAGGGCAAAGAAATGACGATTAAGGGCCTCAATCTCAAATCCTCAAACCGGGAATCTTAATGTGAGGCTACTGATTTTAACAAAGGAGAAATAATAAGATCAAGTAAAGAGTGAGTGAGGTTACTGTCGGAGGGATTATCTGAGCCTTCTTCACTCAGAGGAGAGTCCAGGGAATATGCATCAGAGGCAGCGCTCATCTTCAGGATGTGAACGCTGACAGAAGAAAAATGGCTCAATTTTAATTTGGAAAAGTGCTTAATGAGCATTGTGCTGTTGTTAACGCCGCTCAAAATAAGCAACACAAAATGAGAGTGTTGCACTGAAACGTATTCGTTCAGGTGACCGGCAGACATCGATGCCTTGGTGCTGCCAGGAACACAATCGCTGCAGGCACCAATACTATTGATAATTGAATGCCTGATCATTCAGACTTAAATTTAACTCACCCATTATAGTTTTAGTTGTATTTGTGTTGTTTATATCATGTCTAAGTGAGCTTTTCTGTGGTATTTAATGTTAAATTGGTCTGTTGTTGAATTGCACAACATTCAGAATTATTTTGTATGTGAGACACTGGAAATTAGTTAAAAACAACAACAACAACAACAACAACAACAAGACTGTGCACTGCATTTACTGCAAGCTACTTTAGAACAATTTGATTGCTTTGATTCAAAAGAAATGGGCAATGTTGAACAGTGTCAAAAAATAAATAAAACAACAAATTAATACATGGTCAAAGAGCCCAGCGTAAACTCCTTATACAAAGTACATGCTAGAATTAAACACACAATGATAAGACATTAATAATATAAATGAGAAGCACCTGAAACAAGACAAGAATGTTTCAAGAATAAAAACAAACCAGAATTCAGAATTTTGTCCTGATAAACTAAATGTTCAGTAAATGGAGCAAAAATTCCAAACAAACTCCGATTTGATTTAAACATTTAATCTCCATAATGCTGCCTGTTTTCCATGTTCTCCATTGATCCGGCTTTCATGCGGTTCATGTAACGTGTTCTGATTCTGAAGGCCTCCTTTGGTCACCGACTTTCTCAGTGAAAATGCCGGGAAACAAATATGAACTAATGATGACACTCAAAAACGAATTTTTAAGATGCATCTTTTCTAATGATTTGATTCCATGGGCAAATTAAAAAATATATATATATATAAATGATTCTAGCATGCAAAGCCTTCTCTGTGCACCCATCTGTTCAGGCCGGATAGGTTTTTGCGTAGGAAGCAGTGGAGCAGCGGCGGTCCAGTGGCGGATGGACTCTGTCAGTCTGTGTTGGAGGAAAAGACGGGCAAGTAACCCCAGAGGTTGATTCGCAACGTGTCAGCAGGAGCAGAACAATCTCCTCCCTCCTCCAGCCATGAGGATTCATCGCAGCTCAGAGGTGACGTTTGTCAGACAGCCTGACTCACAGGTCAGGTTTCAGCAAACAATCAGCCATGCTGGCTGCTCATTACTTCAAATTTAGAGTTAAATACGCCGCTATGGCTACTTCATGTGGGGAAAAGATCCACCATTTACGAACAGCCATCAAGGCCACTTTGGCGTCTGGGTTTTTTTCTCTGTGTGAAAAATGGTTTTTGACAAAATGTAAAAAGAAGTTATATATATCAAAATATATCGCAAAACTCTAGTGCTGTTTTAATGGGCTCATAAAGCAGCCTACAGGATACGAAGCCAAATGCAGAACCTCCAAGCACAGCAGCGAAAGCTACATTAAGGGTCTCCGTTTCATCATCATTATGATCAAAGTCCGGTGGGCCAGTTCCCTCGAAGCAACACTCGTACATAATGTCTGATGGCTACGCCGGCTAACGGCGTCTGCTGAACGACCCCCAGCAGTGTGCACTAACGCAAAATGTGCACAAACATTTTGACCCTTTTGGCCCAGCGGTTAATGTGATTAGTTGGATACGGAGAGAGGAAGTGAGGACTGATCACGAGTGTTCACAAGAAGTGTGTGTGGCGACTGATCACAATACAGCTGCCTGCTTGTAACGGCATCACTCGGGAGGTTTGGACAGGCTCCAAGGCCACATGGGTGAGATCTTTGTGGTCTTTACCAACCACTCACCATCCTTGGAAATCACATCGCCAGTTAGACGTCCTCCTCTTTCTTCGTAGAACATCATTGGAGGAGCTAATAAAGCTTTATTAATCCCACCTACAAAACTGTGATTGGTTTATTCTGCCGATCTGGAAGAAGCCTGCAAAGTCCAAAAGTGGAACATGCAAACTACTATTCAGCATTCGGGTTGTTTTTTGTTCTTAAATACCAACCAGAACCAATTTCCAATCTCTTCCTACCTGTAAATGTGGCAGGGTGGCTGCTTACTTCCTGTGAGAAAGTCTGCTGCCATCCTAAAATCGGTAAAGTTGACCTACAATTCTCCAGATCTTGTGTAAATGAGGGCCGGTGTAAGTGAACAGCCACCAGTCCCCGGGTCCTACCGACCCTGGTCTTATAGTTCTCCCCCTCAGTGAGATATTACAGCGTGTCTCTGAGGATAAAACCACTGCTCTTCTGTCTGTGGCGAAAACACAAACCAGAAAGCATGACCTTGATGGCTCCCTGCTCACCGTGGGAACCCTGCACGGTGAGGTTAAGTTGGGTCTGGAGAAAATCCTTTCCTCACCTGGCTCAAAACCTCAGGCCACAATGGGAGCCTCTCTTTCCTCCACGCCACATCGAGCGTCAGAGGTCAACAAAGTTCAGGAAGCGCACGTGATCTTTACTTAAAAACCTAGAATCGGTGAAAATGAGTGCCCCTGTGTTTATTTGTGCTTCATTCCATTCTCAAGTGCCCAGACTTCATTCTGCGTGCCAGCTGCTAACCTGTTAGCGCCCCGCAGAAACCCCGACCGCGCTGCCACATATAGGCTGGCTGTTTGTTTGACTTTATCATCTTGAACTGAGACGTGGCAGACGGGCCAAAACGGGCATTGATTCATTTTAAAGGGTGCACTTGTTACATTTCTGGACATCTTGAATGGTGTTTAGACTGGGACGGAGTTCCAGAGGTCTGGTCTTAGACAATAAGCTCGTGGTGTAAAGTCTACAGCTGAAATCATGCTTTGCATTCTCTCTGGACTTTGGTGCTGACTTGGAAATGGATCTTGAATAAACATGGAGAGGGATCCTAAATGCATGAACGTTCTTCAATTGTTCTCACATGTAGCTAATGAACTTTAAGGCAAGCAAATGCTGTATGTGATTTGTTGAATTGGATTCCTGTCGGGTTCATCATTCAGCTTGGAGGATGTTGCCAGTGTGTTGCTTGGAGTCACATTTCTTTGTGATTAATTTGTATTACAGTACGCAACCAGAGGAACGTTCCCCATGAAACCTAAAATATTTGTGCAAAAAAAGATCTTGTAACGTTGTTCGAAGCTGATCTGTGGATTGTTGATCGCTAAATAAATTACATAGAATAGAATTCTAGTTAATTCTAGTTGGATCCAAGTTTTCGAGCCATTTGAAGACAATTTAATTATCATGCAAAACGCTGCGTGTACAAACAAATCTTTACCAGACAGTCTCCAAACTGAACTGAGTCACTGCTTTCACGGAACAGATGGGTGACTCCTCCAAATACCGATAAGAGCGATGATGTCACCCATGGCACGCAGTTGCACCCCCTTTTAAACCCTTAATAAAAAAGACCACGAAAGCCCAAAAAACAAAGAGTGAGAGCTGGGAAACTGTGAGTTATTAACCTGAACTAAATAAACCGTTCTGATGCATGGCTGGTGTCTCTTATCTCTTATCTCAGTGTGTTTTCTATCATAGACTCAGATAACAGTGCAACAGATCTTGGAGCACACAGTGCAGAGCAGAATACGACGACGATGTCAAGGTTTCACGGTAATGAACATGCAAAGTCTGCGTGCGTTATTAAATATGGTAAAGCACGTTAGAAAATCACTGAATTTAGTGCCAATAACAACAACAACAAAAACAAACCACAACTGAACTGAAGTCTGTGTCCTTCATGAACATAAATAGGGATGAACCAAAAGTGACCAAACAGCAATTATTAATATTAGAATTGTTCATATGGTTTATGATTCATGTCGGCAAAGCGATGCGTGACGCTTTACGTACTAACGACAGTGACTGTTAACATTAGAATAACATCCTAATTTAGCATGTCAGCATGCTAACCTGAATTCACACTAAGCACAACGTGCAGCTGAGGCGGATGGAAATGTTCGTTTGGCAGGCTCCGGGTCACAGACCAGCGTTTTACCTGATATTATAAGACTCGCCCGTCTGATCCGAAAAAAGGCTTATTGAAAGTGACTCCACTGGATCGCTAACAAAGGAGTGAACATCCTGGTGGCACCGCTGAAATGTCAGGGCACCATCAGGGGACCAGATCAGGGAGATGTGTTTCCTGGGAACAACGGGTCTGTGTAAATTACCGGCTTGTCAATCCTTTTGATGACAGATTCCTCCCAACCATAGATCTCATCCCGCTGCTGCTGAATGGAAGAAACATCCTGTTATGTCATTTGTTTTCTGTGCCCACTCGTCAAACACTGGCGCTGATTAAGTGGACTTTGCATCTGGTCGGATTATTGGGTCTGTCACTCTCGTCACAAAGTGTTTTCTGAGGCGGACGTGAGGCACGAAGCGAAGGTCGAACGCTCTTTCCCTTTTATTGCCGCTTTCAAGCCGTTGTTCATTATTTGGTGGCACATTTTTGATAATGAAAGACACATTTCCTGGCACAAATACCTCCATCAAGAAGGTTGTATTGTCTGTTAGTTTGGCTCGTGTGTCTGCGGGATTACTCCCAAAGCCACTGGAAGAAACTCCTCTAAGCTCAGTGGAGGGATGGGGCACGGGCCAGGAAGGGGGACAGTACATTTGGTGTGGATCCAGACAAGCCAAAGATATTTTTTTTCTACTTATTTTCTCCACTTTTTGAAAATGGTCAGACTTTCCCCCCCTAATTATGTAAAAACTAAGAAACAACATTGACAAATGTAGGGATCCTTCAGACTTGACAGGCGTATGAGTGCCACTCTCACCTGAATGAAAATCTGAGTACCACAAAGTAATGTTTTCCTCAACCCCTGTCCATTAAACCCAAACTATTTTTATGTGCCTGACAGGCTGAGTGATGAAACGTGTTTTTACCATTTGGATCGCCTGAGCTGAGCCGAGTTGTCTTAAGCTGCAAAGCCACTGATTTCAAAATGCCAATATAGGAAATGTCACCGGCAGCTGCGAGTGTTTGGTTTGGAGAACCACTCGGGAGGAATCGGTCCTGTAAACTGAGATGGCTGCCCAGTCGTGACCTCAGTCTCCAACTATGAATTCGCAGTCGGATCCGCGGCTTTGCAGGACAACTGAGACTAATTGTTGTGTATCTCGGTGGAGAACGACAGATCGCTCCGAGCTGGTTGGACGTCTACATTCAAGATACTTTATTATTATGCAAACATAATAAAATCGTCTTATGTTCGCATAATGATGATGTCTGCAGGTGACACATCAGGACTGTCCTGAATCATTTTACATAAGCAACCAGAGCATGGCTTGACTGTTCCTACATTCTGAGACAGCAAACATTCACCTGATTTTATGTTTACGTGGAACTCCCATTTCACTGAATGAACTACAATCAACTCACACCCTCAGTGCAGACTAGCGTTTGTTTCTCCCTTCCAGCAGGAAATGACGTCAGGTCTCGACCTATACAGCAACAGATGCAGCCAAGCTGTTATCCAGCAGGCCCTTGGGGGGGTCATAGCCTCATGATATAGATGAGTCACATCATGCAGATGGCAGGAAGCCTCGGGGTGGGAGGTTGGATGAGGGTCTGGTTCCCCCGGGGTCTCAGCTGTGGACGGGTTAACGCGATAATAGCCCCCACCCCGCTCCGTCCATTAGCTTTAAATACTCGTTGCTTGATGTAATTTAAATGTTCAGACGTGCAGATCTCGTATCTGCTACAGATGCAGAGGCTCGTGCATATTTTACGACAGTCGAACGATCGTCTGTGGATTGCACAAGTTTTCGGACATCTTTACGTTAATAGATACCGGTAAACCGTCATCGCTAACGGATCGATCGACAGTCAGGGTACTTTGGGCAACAGTGAAGCCGTCATGCTTACAGGGGCTCGCGTCAGAACTGGCAAGTCCCGAGTCATCACTTTCAGGAAACTGGATTGCTCATGCTTGGCTCACTGTCGAAACTTGAAGAGATCCGTATTAATTTCAAGAACAGCTTGGGAAGAAGCTGTAATACTGCACGTGTCCACGCATCAAAGGAGTAAAAAGGAATTTCAGAAGCTGTACCAGTCCAGAAAGGCCCAATCTCGAGTCTGTGCAGTTGAACAACGCGCGAGTGCCTGTAAGAAATATGTATCCAGATCGATGTAGTGGGGAAGACAGTCGCGTACTGGTAGAGTGTCACATGCGATACGCAAATACCAGCATGCGGTCACACTTCCATCAACGAGATGATGCCTTACTGACAGACATTTTCTATTGTGCCACCGGCCGCAGCAGCTCATCCTAAGATCTCAGGTCTGCAGGTCAAAGTGGCTTCACATTTTAATTAGTGTGAATATTCACTCTGACCATTGTGGGTGGAGACCGACGGGTGCACAGCTCAGTTTGGTGTACCTTTTGAACTATATGGCTGCTATTGAGGCCCGTTGCAGGCCAACGCTGCACCGCGACGGACACAAACTGAAACTCATCTTCATCTGCCAACAGTTACATTGTTTCGAAGTGTGCTTCAGCCTCATGAGGGAAAAACGAAGCACACAAGAGTGCAAGGATCAAGTGCGTTGCAATACAGAAAAATCACGCAACACTCACTAAACCGGATGGGCAGCGAGAGGTTAAACTAGAGGAACTTCAACTTCCCCAGGAAGAACAAGACACCCTCAAGTGGTCGAACCTGCTAACACAGGGCAGTGACCATTAAGCATCGCGATCCTAGAGCGCCCTCTAGTGGCGATTAATATTAACAACAAGAGATGGAAATGCCTTTCAGGGTGATTTAATAGAAACCTTTACACAGGTAAAATACAAAATGGAAAGTACTTCACACATGCACACTAAAAATTACAATAAAGCCTGTTTAAAAGAGACAGTGGAGCCATGTCTCCTGCAGCCCATTCTAAAAACCACCAAGTTCAACCTTACTGGACTACAAAGAAACACGCGGCAGGAGGTTAGTGATGCAAACTGCCAATAAGGTCCTGATACCTTCCGTCTGTCGGGTTAAAAGCTTAAGTTAACTGTACAAAACAGCAGCCGGTGATGAAGTCATCTCACTGGGTGGCTCTCTTTGCAAGATCCTTCACAAGTGCACATTTGATCTGTGGGATGGCGGCGATCCTCATCTGCTTTGAAGACGAGTATTTGGCTTTAACTGCCTGCAAGGAAACACCAAGTTTTAGAACAAGCAAAGACTACATACCAGATCAACTCCCATCCTCGTCGAGTGCGAGGACGCAAAGGGAATGAAACGTACCATTTGTTTGGTCAGACCATCAGTCACTTTGACAACATTCTTGGCAATGTGCGCCATTACAGGAATCAAGCCCTCCGCCGTGTAGTCCATGTAGTGCTGCAGGGTCTCGTCCTGGGGGGCAGAGACAGCCACGTGTGAAGACGCCAGTATTTAAAGAAGCCATTGTGTCCAGACGTTAGACTCACCCATTCACCAGCATCCAAGACCTTGAGGGCGAGCGCCAGGGCAGCACTGGCAACGATGGAAGGGGGCAAGTGAACCATCTCGTAGTCGACCATAGTAAGCTCCAGCAAATACTTTGCCAGAGTATGTTGCTCTGCCGTCACCTGAGGAGACACGGAGCAAAGCAGACACCAACGCTACAACTGATTAGCCATTAAAAGAGACGCACCAATCAGTTTGATCTTCAAAGAGAGACCAAAATAATGTGAAAGGAAAATGTCCGAGCTAAAGTTTCATGGCCTAAACTACCGACGAACCTCACAAATCTTCGAGCCCCGCCTGAGGAACTGCAGGGGGAGAGGCCGCCCCATTTGGAACTTGAGCACGCGAAGTATCGTCATCTCCATATCCCTGATCTGGGCCGTGGTGTAAGCCCGATCCGTCACGTAGGCGAAGTCAGAGATCTCGGGGGGATACATCTCCTCGTATTTGGAAGCCAGGAACATGGCGGTCACGCCGACCAGCTGCAGCTGCTTCTTGGGGACTGGGTGGTCCTGGTGGGCGACAGTTCCCCGTGTCATGCGTGTGGCGCGCGGATTGAAAGCAGATTACGGATCAACGCCCTAGCGATGCCACACACCTGAAGAAAGCGATCAATGATCCCCACCGTCATGTACATGGTCTCCTGCAGCAGACGGAACTTGAGGTTCACCTGCACCAGCCAGTCGACCAGGATGGCGCGCATGTTCCCAGTCACCTCCCGGCCGTGCAGGTAGGCGGGTCTGACGTTCTGCTCGGCCTGAGACGAGAGGACGGCGTTACAGACCGGAGGAGGAGCGCGCCGAGCGCAACGGGCCGCGCCCACCTCCAGCCGGCGGAGGTACTTGTAGATGTCCTTCACGTATTCGCTGCAGAGCATGGGGTTGTCGTAGTCGTCCGCGTCGACGTCGCGGATCGCCGTGTGAATCATGGCATCTGAAAAGGCCTGGCAGAGGTCGGAAGGCTCACAGCCCGACGTCTCCATCGGGGCGGGGGACACGGGCTCCAGGGGCTCCTGGAACGGGGCAGAGTCAAACCCGGGTCGGACCCTTCGGCCGGCCGTCGCGGTCGGACGCTCACCTGCACCGCGGGTTTAACGGGAGCGACGGGCGGCTGCTCAACGGCTTCCTTCTCATGTTTAGCGGCGACTCTGGTCTTCACGGTCTGAAATGAGGGATCCATTAGTCTCAGCCATAGTCAGCGTTCGTACGCCTTAAACAGGAACCGCGTTCCAGTTCCGTTTATACGTACTTATGACAGGTAACAAAGTGAGCTTCACCTTAGGACGAACAACAAATCAAACATTACTCCAGCAGCGCGAGTAACGTTACACTGGCTCCAAGTATTAACCAAACGATCACGTGATCGGTTCCACCGTTAGCACCGGACCAACCCGAGCCCGTTTCCACCGGGGCAGAGCAGCTAAGCGGGGGGGTCGATGTCGTACCTTTTTCTGCGTTTCTTTCTTCACTGCAATGTTTCCGATCTCCACGAGAGCAGTTCGAGGCTTGAGAGAAGGCCCGGACACCGAGCAGGCCTTCCCACCGAGGTCGGGCCGGGACGAGGCGACGCGGTTCTGCGGGGGGGGAGGAAAGCGTTCACCGAGCTCTGGACACACACGCTTAGTTTTAAACGGCAGCTTTTGTTGCGTCGCGCTCCCATCAGGGAGTAGCACGTAGTACTCCAGCTACACGCAGTACTCCAGCTACACGCAGTACTCCAGCTACACGCAGTACTCCAGCTACACGTAGCACTCCAGCTACACGTAGCACTCCAGCTACACGCAGTACTCCAGCTACACGTAGTACTCCAGCTACACGTAGCACCACCGTTACACGCAGCACTACTGTTACACGAGTGCAACAACGTAAGAACTTGAAGACCGCAGTTGTTGAAATTACTCGCATTCCGGACATAATGAAAAGAAGAAAGGAACTCCTTACTCTGGTCACGCGGAGAGCCATTTTGATCGCTGTCTCGCTTCCACAGACGTCGCAGAACCGCAATGGATGCCGGATGTGCCGCAGTAACGCAGCCTCGGCGTCCTGGTTTAAATCCTCGCACGCAGCACGCTGATTGGCTGTGCGCTGAATCGACGGAGCACCCGATTGGTCGAGCGCATCTGTTTTAAAAAACTAGCGGTCACGTGACTCATTGCACGTTTCCGTTTCCTGTTTTCGTGCTGCTCAATGATGATTGTGTTGCTTTATTATTATTATTTTTATTACTAATTGGATTAAAATAAATTACATAACTGACGACGACAATACAAATCCGGTTGAATGAAGGGCAAAAGGGGAACAGAAATTAGCGAACGCTCGTGGAGTCGAGAGCAGAGTGTCACCAAGAAACAAACATGACAGATAAATATACCTAGAAAAGCACCCAGAGAGCGCAGACCGGCACCAGGCAGCTCTGGATCATCATCAAAAGGTTCTAAATTGTTCTTGGTATCTTTATACACCAAACATGGAAAGTCAAAGTGAATCTTAGTCGATGTGTATTTTTAATAACTGATTTCTGAATCCATAAATTGAGTTTTTAATTTTGAAAAGTCTTTCTAGATCCGATCTGAATGAAATTCTATGGTGAGATAGAGACCCCCCCCCCCCCACCGGCCCCGCCCTACATGACTGCGTCAAATTCCATAAACATGGGTCAATAATCAACAGAGATATTGAGCAACACATTTTGAAGCTCCATTGACTGTAATGTTAATGTCTTGCTAACAGACAGACAGACAAACTAATGCCGGCAAAAACATAACGTCCTCGGCGGAGGTAATTAAATCACACAACATGTATACACACACACATATACACACACACACATACACACGTGTATACTGTATCTCGTGTCCTTTCAGTCATGACCGTAGGTGAGACCATGTTGCACCGATCCGTCTGTCAACCAATCAATATATATATATATATATACATATATGTATATATATATATATATGTATATATGTATATATGTATATATATATATATATGTATATATGTATATATGTATATATATACATATATATATAGGGTGTTCTGAGGACTGTGCTCTTCTGGTGCTCCGGCTACCAAAGGGACCCCGCTGGCCTGAACCGTCCACGTCCGTTCTAGCCGGTCTTTCAACGCTTGCTACTTCTCAGCGTTTTTGTCTTCCTTCTCTCTGACGTTGGCATCAGCTGGTGTTGCTACATTGATCACCACTACCCTCTTCTGCTCTTTGTCCACCACCACAATGTCCGGTTGGGTCACCAGGAGCTGTTTGTCAGTCTGGAAGCCAAAGTCCCACAGGACCGTGGCCTTGTTGCTCTACGCCACCTTCAGTGGTATGGCCCCTTGGGATTTGGGTACTACTATTCCGTATACTGGGTACGGATGATCCTGTATAGTGTACACTATCCCAGCCAGCAGCACAGATAAGGGGGGGGGGCACACCCAAGAAAGAGGAAACCTCCTTTATTTTTTCAAAACGAGGTTTAACATTTGAACCACTGGATTTATGCAACTCTCACAGATCTCAAGGGATTAAAATCACACCGAGCTAAACATTGAGTTTGTCTTTTTTTATTTTTTGAAGGTTTGCGTAGGGGTGCGCCTTATAAATGATCTTGCGTTATACATGCTGTGATGTGTTGCCCATATCATTATATATTATAGACGTAATCCCACGAGGGCAGTAAACATTGAATGATCATTGTCAGAAAAACAAGGACATCCCTGGAACACTGAGTTCATGACAAAAACACGGGAACGTTAATGTCCCGTGATCCGGTGCGTGGGCCTGCCTGGCAATGGAACTAGTTCATGATGGACAGAACATTCCGGACGAACCGGTAGTTTACGGGGAGTCTTTAAAGGCAACATTAAATCTAAAACTTGTCTTGAATCCTGTTTACGCAAACATGTTTTAACTAAGCAACAAGTCCAAGGACACGATCTGTGGGCTTGGTCGAGGCGTCAGATTTAATGTTGAAATCTTTCCTGGATTTGCTCCAACACGCTTTTGCCATCCAATCACACATCACCGTTTCCGTGACGTAGACCGGAAAAGGAGACGAGAAAAAAAAACGCGTCACGTAAAAGCAAAACAGATTCCTCCACTCGCCAGAGGACGTCAGCAAGGGTAGCGCGGCCGGGCCCGTCGAGTCCCCCCCCTAATGTGCGTGAGAAGCCCGACAGAAAGGCTCCAACAAGCAGCTGCCCCGGCGGCCCGAGTTAGCTAAGCGGAGTTAGCTAGACGGAGTTAGCTAGACGGAGCTAGCTAAACGGAGTTGGCTAGACGGAGTTAGCTAAACGGAGTTAGCTAGACGGAGTTAGCTAGACGGAGTTAGCTAGACGGAGTTAGCTAGACGGAGTTTACCTTTTTACACTGATCGTGAGGCCGCCCTGAAAGATAAAGCTACGTTCCTCACACACGGAAGGTGAGCTAACTATGATGAGTGTTGGTTTGGGAGGTGTCTGAAGTGAAGTCTACCCTCATCATCATCCTCATTTATCAAAAGTCTCGTTTTTATTTCACTTCGCTGAGCTGGGATGTTGATTGTATCTTTGGATTACTTTATTAGCGAGGATTTAAAATAAAACAATGTTTAGTTCGCTTAGCACGTGTCCAGGTAAACTTTGTGGTCTATTTAATAAGGGTTTATGGATAACGGCTCGTTTCTGAAGCTAAATAATGTCTTTTATCTGCTTGTTTTGTTCCCTCTTCGACCTTTGTCGCTGTACAACCCGTAGCATGATTGCGTTTTGCTCGCAGCCCCCCCATCCTGGGACTTGGGTCTGAGTTATCTGGTTGGTTATATCTCGGTTTTTATCATTACTTTATTGTATCGTATAAGCGTTTTACTTTAGTTGTCTATTTCGACATAAGACTCACGGTTCAACTTTTAGTACAAATCTTTGTCCTGTATTCAGGTCGAAGAAAAACAAAGAGCAGACAATGAAGGCAACAATGCTAATAGTTGGTTCCAAGCTAACCTCTAGCATGCTAATGCTAATGCGATCACGAGAACCTTGCTGTGGCTAAACGTCACACGCTGGGCCAGTCGGTACAAATAACAGTGCAGAACTTCGGTTTGTTGTGCCGGTTCTGACTCGAACCCGCGGTAACTCGGGAGCGGGTCGTGTCCGTGCTAGCCACGTAGCGTAGCTTTTTAAAGTCAGGCGCTAGCAGCAGCCATTAGCTTGCTAGGATGACTCGGTGGATTTGTGCAGCGACGCCGCCGTGGCCCGGTCCCCGGTGTTTGTCAGTAAACGAGCCTTATCTATGAACTAATATTCAGCTCGTCTCCGCGGCGTGGCTCTAGCTCTGTTTTATAAATAGACGTGTTCGGAGCCGTGCTGTTCTGAGATCAGTGCCACATGCACCCGTGTGACGGACAGACGCCGCCACGCACTGATCCATGTGAGCCTGGAGCAGCAGAACCGGAGCCCCCCCCCCCTTTCACCTTTACCTTACAATAAATATGAACTAGAGTCGAGGCCAAGAAGTCAGATTCGGTTAAATGAAACGTTTTGCCAAATCTAGCTCCTAACATTTACACCATAGTTCATGTTTCTGCCGGCCAAACATCTGGATCTGCTGGATCGGTGTGGGTACCGGCCCCCTGCTTGTGTGCGTCATCCATCAGGAGCTGCTATGGATGGTTGTGCGTTTAACGATCCCATAATTAACATACCTAAATAGTTTACCAGCCCTGTTTTAGGGCTTCACAGACTGAGATATGGACGCTGCTGTTGGTTGATCGACGTTTAAATGAGCAGCTGACTGATCGCTCTGTTTGTGCTTTGGGTTCTAATGGAACGGACTTCAGTTAAATCTGAGTCCAGACGGTGGAATGTATATTTTTATTCGTGGCTGTCCTCACCTGACCACCCTGTCCAGGCTTAGACCGGATTGACTGAATGTTTTTGGACATAGCCATTAGCATGTTGTGCCACATGGGTTGTGTTTCCCCGCTGCCTGTTGAGCGTTTGTCGCGCCGCTATGCGTAGCTCCGTGTGATCACTCACAGCTTGTGTCTTTTGTTCGCGCCTCCAGGTTAGCTCACAGGTGGCAGGCATCACTATGGCCCAGGAGACCAATCAGAGCCCAGTTCCCATGCTATGTCCCACTGGCTGTGGTTTCTATGGCAACCCAAGGACTAATGGCATGTGCTCTGTATGCCATAAGGAGCACCTGTCGAGGCAGAACAGTGGAGGAGTCGGCTCTTTGAGTTCTTTGGGTCAGTCCTGCTGCAGAGCGTTCTTCCCTTGTAGAAGTGGATCTTCCGGCCTCCACGTCTGACTGTAATGTCGTTTGTCCTCCTCAGGCAGCAGCAACAGTTCTGCAGCCGAGGCTTCTGCCATCCAAAGGTTAGAGGCCACTCTGAATAATGCTGCAGTCGCTGCAGCCGCTGCTGCTGCAGGGGAGGCCGCTGAGTCCAGCGAGGCGCTCGGGTGAGGGGATCCACCGGCATTTCTGACACTGCTTCTTGCTGGATGTGGAGTCCATAATATTTGCTGAACTTCTCATCATAATACAACAATTAATTTTTTTTGTTTCTTTTTTTGTTTTTTTTCCCCCAAGTGGGGTTCCAGCAGCCGTCTGCGTAACACAACAGATGACGGAACTGAGTCTCCTCTGTGAGGAGAAAGGAGCGACAGGGAGCAAGGTGGAGCTGCCTGAACCAGGTGGGTGCCAAATAAGGGACTGTTATCAATCACAGAGCCAGTACGCCATGATGCAGCCTGACGTGGGATTACACGGCCCCTATTCAGATTAGAATCAGATCAGGATTACTTTCTGGCTGTTCTTTCAGTCCACCGTAACAAAATGTTACCGCTGAGATGGATCGCAGTGAGCGCTGAGCAGGTCTACTTTAATGAGTTGGGCTGGATGTTTTGTTTTGTGTCTCCAGTGCTGAGTCAGCCCACATCCTCAGCCTCCCATTCCTCCACTGCTGGCAGTGAAGATCACAAAGCCCCAGAGCCCCCCAAACCAAAGAAGAATCGCTGCTTCATGTGCCGCAAAAAGGTCGGCCTCACAGGTAAGAGGCCCCGGCGAGAGCTGCGTTTGGGGGGGGGTGTTCCAACAGGAGGTTGTTTTTCCTAAGCTAATCAACAGGGAAACGCCCACATTTCTTCAGAAATCTAGATCTAATCCCCCGACCCGCGTATCGCCTGCACCGCGGCGTCCCAGGATCGTGCCGTTCAGGATGTTCTGCTTCTTGTTCCTGATTCGACTCCCCATGCCTTCTGTGGCGTTTCAGGCTTCGACTGCCGCTGTGGGAATCTGTTCTGCGGACTTCACCGTTACTCCGACAAGCATAGCTGTCCGTACGACTACAAAGCCGAAGCTGCCAACAAGATCCGTAAAGAGAACCCCGTGGTGATGGCGGAAAAGATCCAGAGAATATGAAGAGGACTCGCAGCCTGACTTTGAATACTTGGAGTGATAGTTTTAGAAACAGACTTCAGCTCGGCCTTCTTCTGGAGGGACCTGGGCTTTTTTATTTTCTTTTTTGTCCTGCCGTTGTTTGTTACACAATCGGGATTTTTCTCTCCGTGCATGAAAGTTCACGTCTCTTTTCAGCTTTTTAGTCTTTGTGTGTGGGGTGTGGATGTGGGGGTGGGGGCGAGTCCGTCGGCGTTCCCGTCGGCGTTCCCGTCTGCTTCGTGTCTCCCTGAGCTCCCTTGAACTTTGTCTGGAAGGAGTCGGACACTCTGGCTTGGACTCCGACTCCGACTCCGACTGACTGTTACTGCTGTTGGCTGACGTTGCCATGTCAACTATGCTTGCTCTCTGCTGGCTTGAGTAGCAAAATGGATCATGTGTTTTGTTTTTTCCTCCTTGTGTCAGAGCGTAATCCTCGCCCTGTGGAGATGCTTCTGGGATCCGGTGCAGGCAGACGTTAAAGACGAGATTTAGTTTCTAGCCGATGCTGACGATGCTCCTTCCCTCCACCTGTGTGTGTGTGTGGCTGTAGAAGCACAATGTAGTTGGATTATTGACTTGATAGCTTCCGCCCTGTTGATATTGGCTGAATGCTGTGACCCCCCCCCCGGACCTGACTGCCTGGACTCTGCTTTATAGGTCCCAAACCGATCCACTGAAGTCACATTTACATGGTCTCACTTCTTGTTTTCCAGAAAAACAGTGTGTTGTAAGAAGAAGAAAAAATAGCCTGAACTTGTATTAATTTCAGCCTTTGGAAATGTTTAGCTCGACTAATGCTTTTGTCTTTTATGTCTTTTTGGAATGTTTTCGTCCGTATTTACTGTGAGCTGTGACTTGCATTGGCGGGAGTGTCGGACGTTTGCGTCCTGTGTATCCAACCCAACCATGTGGTGCGTGGGCATCAAGTGGCTGTGTGTGTGTGTGTGTGTGTGTGTGTGTGTGTGTGTGTGTGTGTGTGTGCGTGTGTGCGTGATATGATCAGATCTGTGGTGCATAGGCTATTAATAATTCAGATCAGTTTGTGTTCCGGCTGCTTAATCCGTTGTTTTTATCCTTTTAGTTATGCAAGTTTGTACATCTTTATTTATATACTACATTGTGCATAACCCTCCATTAATACAGAATAAATCTGAATATGATCTGAATAAACTATGTTCACAATGTAGAACGACAGCGTCTGTGCCTTCGTTTTCGTATTCCACCATTGCACACGTGAGATAAAACGCTCCGTCTTGACCCGTGATGAACGTCGGCGTGGAGACGTGCTGCGGGGCACGTTGAGCGTGAAGCGGGGCACGTTGGGCGTGAAGCGGGGCGCGTTGAGCGTGAAGCGGGGCACGTTGGGCGTGAAGCGGGGCGCGTTGAGCGTGAAGCGGGGCACGTTGGGCGTGAAGCGGGGCACGTTGGGCGTGAAGCGGGGCACGTTGAGCGTGAAGCGGGGCGCGTTGAGCGTGAAGCGGGGCGCGTTGAGCGTGAAGCGGGGCGCGTTGAGCGTGAAGCGGGGCACGTTGGGCGTGAAGCGGGGCACGTTGAGCGTGAAGCGGGGCACGTTGGGCGTGAAGCGGGGCGCGTTGAGCGTGAAGCGGGGCACGTTGAGCGTGAAGCGGGGCGCGTTGAGCGTGAAGCGGGGCACGTTGGGCGTGAAGCGGCTCCGGCTCCAGCGGACTCCCAGTCTCGTGTTTGCAGAGTGAACGTTGACCACCTAGAGCTGGGATCTTTTTTTCTGTGAGATTGCGTCGCTCGTTCTAATCCTGGCGTTCGTAGTTCACGTCTGCAATATTTTCAGTTTATAACAATGATCTCTGGTTAAATTCACTACATAAGGTAATCGACACGAAGGAGCTCTTCATGGATTACCTCAACTGTTCTTTCGCATTATTTTCCTTTTTTTGCCTTCCTGAGTTGCTGAGATTTATTTATTTATTTTTATCACAAATTGACGAGACAAGTGGTGCACATGAAGAAACGTTGTTCCCTCAGAGACAAAATGAGTGTAGGAGGCTTTATTGTGTCGGATACCTACGGACGCCTCATTAAAGGGAGCAACAATTGCGTACAAAGAAACAAATCAAACTTCCAACCATCGCTTAATTTGATCAGATTTGTTTTGGCTCTACGCACAAACAAATTCATCTTGCATGAAATCTGGACTTGATTTTACTCAAAGTTGTTTATAAATTCTAAAACACAAGGGGAAGACTTGATGTAATCTCCTAACTTGAATTCATGTTGATGTTTATGTGACGGCGTTTATGCCTCTACCAAAGAGTTTGTGCTTCTTAGCGGAATTAGACAAAACTACTTTCCACAAAACGTCTCTGGAAGAATGGAGCTGCGGGCGACCCTGGTGTGGATTCAGGGAGAGATGCATCTGGTTTATTTGTTAGAACTTAACTTTGCTATGAAAATCTTTCTATATTTCTCTAAAAATCTATATTTTGCGGCAGATCAAGCTAATCATCCGTATCTAATAGATTAAATTACATATTTGTGTGGGATCTGTATCCAGCTGCTTTACAGAAATAACTTGACAGTGGGATTGTTTGGTCCTGAGAGATATTCATCCTCGAGCCATTCGTTCCTTCATCTTCTGAAGACGAAACGATTTGAAACACTTATCCGAATCTGGGTCACAGGATGGAGCCTACATCCCAGCTGCCTACAGGCAAGAGGCAGGGTACACCCTGGACAAGTCGCCGGTTCATTGTAGGACCACACGGAAAGACAGAGACGCTCACGTTCATGCCTACGGACAGTTTAGACTAGTGACCAGTTCACCCAAGTTGCTTTTTTTTAGTGGTGGGAGGAAGCCGGAGAGAACCCACGGAGAGTACGCACAAACTCAGCACAGAAAGAGCCCAGGTGGAATTGAACCAAGGACCTTCTTGCTTTCAAATGAATCATTTTACACCTCAGTACTCATCTGGTGTCTCCAGGAATATGTTCTGAAAATGATCATGGCCTTTGAATACATGTGAATCAGCTCATTTAATCATGATACTAATTTAACATTAAGAACTGTTCAGTTCAGTGCATGACCGCTAGGTGGCACAACAAGAACGTGCATTGTATAAAGTTTTTTTATTTCTTTTTTATTGCTTTATTAACATAACGCACAGTACAAACTCACTGTACAGATCTCCCCCATCGACATTACACAAAACATTCACATCTTCAGAGATAAAAATAGAAGGAAATCTAACAGTGAGGAATATAAAATCAGTAATACAATTATATGTGCAAAAGGAAGGAAAGAATGAGAAGGAAAAGATAAAACACAAACAAGGGGGTTGGGAAACGGCATTACATACAGTACATCCACCACGCGAGCCAATCATAGCTTGAAACACTCCGAATGCGTCGCCAGTGCATCGCGGGGCCACACACAACGCACGGACACGCACACGCACACGCTACGAACAATTTAGGCTAATCAATTCACCTAAATTGCATGTTTTTAGAGATGGGAGGAAACCCACGGGGAGAGCTCCACAGAGATAGGATTCGAACCCGATACCTTCTTGTTGCGAGGCGACAGCGTTTACCACTACGTGACCCTGACCTACCTGGCCCATGCAGAACACCGAACCCTAAAGGTTCAGACGTTTGAAAGGTATGAGGTGAGAAAATAAAACGTTTATACCACTCAAATGTAAAAGCTTCAAATCCAACATCGGGTAAAGGCATGTGCTTTATACCCTCATGTGCATTAATCATGCACGGCCAGTCTCATGTAATTGTCACTTTATGATTGCAAAATGAAATTTACAGTCACGCTGGGGATATGGTACGAGAAGTTCTGAATTTCCTTTGGTGTTGGGCAGCACGTTACACATTTATGCATTTGCCCCAGCTGCGTCTATTCCCTCTGAGCAGCCAGCGAGGGGAAGCCACCCCGCTGGATAAACAGGTGTCATGTGGGAACGCAACCGAGTAATGGAATCACTTTGGAGTCGTAAAATGAGCTCTGTTGCATTATTCAATGAGGCTGCGATGCGTGTGTGCATCTATGATGCTTCATAAGGCTTCCGGCGCTATACGCACACACACGCACACACGCGTGCTGCAGGTCGGCTGACTCCAGACCTGCTGCTCTGGGCTCCAAGACAGTGAAATGGAAAGATGCTGCAGCTTCAAGGTCATCTCTGGGCATTTACCCTTGGCAAAGCGAGAGAAACCCAAACCGTCATTAAATGTTTAGGGCGTCTGGTCTTCTTCTCTCACTCTGTGTGTGTGTGTGTGTGTGTGTGTGTGTGTTTTGTCTCAGGTAACACAAGGAGTGAGAGTGTCTACAGTGTGGTCCTTTGGCCAGTTAGAGAAACCCCAGCAGGACACCCGGCTCCACTGCAGGCCTGCTAGGTCCGCTCTGGTTTTCACAAGATCCTGCACTTACCCAACGTGCACGTGTTGAAAGCGGGTAACGCGTAGCAGTCGTCATAGTGACGACACGGTCGGCCGACCTGCTGCTGGGGTCGATTGGGCTACGCTGTAGACGGCTCGGAGGACAGAGGGATTTTCTTTTATTTCTATATGTCATGCCGAGAAAACGTGATACAGCGTCCATGGAAGACGGTGAGTATCCGTTTCGTACATCAGTGATGCAGGTTGTGTGGGTTTTAATGATCTGTAATGGTTCATGGTTCATTCATTCATTCATTCATTCATTACAATGATTCCTTATTCATGAACACAAAGTCCTTTCTTTACACTCTCGCCGCACTGACAGCATTACATTTGCCTCGATGCCAGAGATGCAGACTCTGTGAGTCTAGACTCTTTTCCCGCAAGCAGAAACGTAAATAGAAACAAAACTAGCATGAAGTTATACAGACTGACTGTCGACTGCTTCAATGGTGCGACATCAAGACTCACACACCTGTGGCGAGCGTTTGCTTTAGAGTGTGGGTATGTTTCTCTTTGGTTCTTTGCCGGCGTGTGTGTGTGTGTGTGTGTGTGTGCGTGTGTGTGCGTGTGTATGGGCCTGGGCATGGATGACACACAATAATACATTCATCCAATCCTTGTGATTGGTGGGGAAAAGTTACCAAGTTTAATATCAGTGCTGTGCTTGCTTATCTGCTCTATCTTTGTTACCCTTACTTAAAAATAAAGGAAATTAAATAAAAAAAGATATATAAATACATAAATTCACCCGGTGTCGGGCGGAGCGGTTGGAAAATGAATGAATGGAATGAATAAATAAACACACACAAGACTGGGTTGAGCAGCAGGCGGGTGATTCTGGAAGGGTATTGATCCATTAGATCTTTTTTCTATTTGACATCTGAAATTGCTCAAATAAGAAATGAGAATGATGATGATGATGATGATGATGATGATGATGAAATTATTACACTTCATGACACAACAAGAAGAAATGACTGTGTCTTCTTACAGTAATGATTCATGCCTTGATGAACTGATCACGTATGCATAGGATAAAAGTGGAACATTTTTAACAGCATTTACATCGTAATCATGGACATTAGGCTGCAGAAGTGTTTCCATGGGATGAAATGATTTGCATTTTTTAATATGCAGCATGTAAAATCGCATACAAACTAGAATCAAGGAGGCTGGTTTGAGTGAAACCACCTTTTCTTGGGTCGTCTCACATTTCCCTGCTGTCGCTGTGACCCAAATGAGCTTTGCAACCTCCTCCAGTCTGCCCGACTCACAACGCAGACATAAAGATATTCTTTAGACTGAAAAATAAAAACTTTAACTGACTCTGATGAGTGGTAGTTCATAGTGCAGATGTTCTCCTGTTGAGTGTTCCTTCTGTGTTCTTCCTCAGTCGGGATTGAGATTGACGCAGATTTGAATGACAGTGACGGTGAGTGAATAAAAGATTTACCGGTAATTGGACTGTGTTATAAAATAATTATTCTTCAGTCTAATCTACTGTGTTATTTGATCTTAATCTAGAGGATTTCAAGCAGAGGAGAACCAAAAGGAGGCAGGCAGGTGGAAGAGGAGGTGCAAAGGGAAGAGGCCGGGGTATAAAAGCAGCCAGCGAGGAGGAAGACGAGGAGGAAGACGAAGCTCCCAGGAGACGCAAGGGAGGAAACAAGAAGTCCAAGAAGCGTGGAAGTGGTGATGATGATGATGAAGATGGTGAGAGCGGGGATGAAGCACCCAAGAAGAAGCAACGAGGAGCAGCCAATAAGAAGAAAGGAGGCAAAGCCCTGGACAGTGATGAGGAGGACAGCGATGACAATAAAGGAAAGAAGGGGAAGAGAGGAGGAGGAAAGAAAGGAGGGAAGGATGATGCACAAGATAGTAAGGGCAAGAAGGGGGATGCTAAGGGGAAAGATAAGGGAAAAGATAAGGACAATGAGAAGAATAAGAAGAAAAAAAAGAAGGATGACAGGTAGGTCAGAGCAAATACATCCAATCATCCAATCATTCATCTTTTACCGCTTAATCCCAAATCACTGGATCTATTGGAGCCTATCCCAGCAGTCTACGAGAGAGGCGGGGTACACCCTGGACAAGCCGCCAGTTCATCGCAGGGCCGCACAGACAGACAATCATTCACACACACACACACACACACACAATTCAGCTAATTAGCATGTTTGTGGTGGTGGGAGGAAGCCGGAGAACCCGGAGAGAACCCTGCAGACACGGGGAGAACATGCAAAGTCCTCACAGAAAGGCCGCAAGTTGGATCTTCTTGCTGTGAAGCAACAGCACGACCCACTGCGCCACCGTGCTGCCCGGAGCAGATACGACTGATTCTTATTTTCGCTTTAGAAAGACGTCGCCTCCACAAATTCCCATCCCTTTCTCCCCCAGTTCCTCTGATTCCAACTCTGACTCAGATGAAGAGGAGGAGTCCATGTCAGAAGGAGAGATGGCCAAGCTCATGGAGGAGGTGGAGGAGAAGAAGAAGCTGATCACGAACATCAGGAACAAGCCATGGAGGATGAAGAAGAGGCTGACACACCTAAAGTAATGCCTTACACCTTTACCGGGATCCAGCTCCTGCTCCTCAACCTGAATTCTGTCTCTCCTTTTTTGTTCCCAGGGAGGCTCAAGAATTTGTGGACAAGTTTGAAGGAGCTTTGGGAAAAGGAAAAGGCAGAAAATGGTACGCCTACAAAGTGATGATGGCAAAGGTCAGGCACCCAATTTGCATGTTTGATTCTTCTCTTTTTGATCGTGTGCATATTCCTCCTGTAATCTCTCTATTTTTATATATATGCTGCCAGAAATGGATCAAGTTCCAAAGGGATTTTGAGAACTTCAGAACTGCCTGCATCCCCTGGGAGAGGAAGATAAAAGAGGTGGAGAGTACGTTTTCTTGTCTTCTTGCAGCAGTGCTGTTGTGTGGAAAAAACAGACGAGTGAGTGGGTGAATGCTGAGTGGGTGAATGCTGAGTGGGTGAATGCTGAGTGGGTGAATGCTGAGTGGGTGAATGCTGAGTAGGTGAACGCTGAGTGGATGAATGCTGAGTGGGTGAATGCTGAGTGGGTGAATGCTGAGTGGGTGAATGCTGAGTGGATGAATGCTGAGTGTGTGAATGCTGAGTGGGTGAATGCTGAGTGGGTGAATGCTGAGTGGATGAATGCTGAGTGGGTGAATGCTGAGTGGGTGAATGCTGAGTGGATGAATGCTGAGTGGGTGAATGCTGAGTAGGTGAATGCTGAGTAGGTGAATGCTGAGTAGGTGAATGCTGAGTGGATGAATGCTGAGTGGGTGAATGCTGAGTGGGTGAATGCTGAGTGGATGAATGCTGAGTGGGTGAATGCTGAGTAGGTGAATGCTGAGTAGGTGAATGCTGAGTAGGTGAATGCTGAGTGGATGAATGCTGAGTGGATGAATGCTGAGTGGGTGAATGCTGAGTGGATGAATGCTGAGTGGGTGAATGCTGAGTGGATGAATGCTGAGTGGATGAATGCTGAGTGGGTGAATGCTGAGTGGATGAATGCTGAGTAGGTGAATGCTGAGTGGATGAATGCTGAGTGGGTGAATGCTGAGTCGGTGAATGCTGAGTGGGTGAATGCTGAGCGTAAATATCTCTACTCAATATCCTCAGGTCACTTCGGGTCTTCGGTGGCATCTTACTTTATCTTCCTGCGCTGGATGTACGGCATGAACCTGGTCCTTTTTGGTTTCACCTTTGGACTGGTTGTTATCCCAGAGGTGAGATGATTTAAATCGAATTTAAATCTGCTCTTAAAATTGGTATATTGGTATATATATTAATAAAGCCCTGGTTAAAAGCTCTAAGTTTGAAGCATCTTATTTCATTGGTATAAAAAAAAAACTATTCCATAAAAAAAAGAAAAAGAAAAATGAAGAAAATATCGCTTAAAAATACGTTTAAAAAACAGTGAATCATATAAAACAAAAATGTATAAGGTCACTGTAGAGTTCTGGGTCTTCCTGGGTGAAGGACAAAAATGTGATTTCTTTTATCATATGAGTCTGTATATTCATCTTCTTTGCCAGGTACTGATGGGCCTTCCCTATGGATCTATTCCCAGGAAGACTGTGCCTAGAGCGGAGCAGGACACCGCTCAGGACTACTCCGTCCTCATGGATTTCAACGTCAGTCTCATCCCACCTCTTAGTAACCTGCAAGAGAAATCAAACACTTCTTACCTTCCTTTCGCATGACAGAAAACGGTGGCAGTTGCTTTTCATACTACAATGCCAACCGCCACAGGGAGGTTCAGGTCTCAGCTTTACAGTCTTGCCAGATCGACTGTGATCTAAAACTCTTTTTTTGCCCCACACGTATTGCTGAATTCACCACCTCCTTGTTTTCTTAGGGCTACTGCAAATATTCCGTCCTATTCTATGGATTTTACAACGACCAGAGGACCATCGGCCTGCTGAAGTTCAGGCTGCCTCTGTCCTACCTCATGGTTGGGATCGGCACCTTCGGCTACAGCCTGATGGTCGTGATTAGCACGTGAGTCTGCAGCTGCTTCCGGCTCAGGGGTTTAGCCCAGTGCACCTGATTTTCATTCAGGTTGCCAAGAATCTAAGTTTGAAACGGTTAGAACGCCATTCGTCAGCCTACCCAACGTGCACTTGTTGAAAGTGCACGTTCCCTAGGGAACTCAAGCTAGGCCTAGACATAATGTTAAAACAGTTGTGTATATGTGCATTTACCAGGTAACAATGCAAATATCAAAGTTCATTTTGACACTGTTCAGAAGGCCCCATGCAGAAGGTTTGTTTTTTCAGGATGGCCAAGAACGCAGATGTCGGTGGCGGAGACGGAGATGAAAGTGAGTTCACGTTTGCCTGGAAGATGTTCACCAGCTGGGATTACCTTATAGGCAATGCAGAGACTGCTGACAACAAGTACGCGTCCATCACCACCAGCTTCAAGGTAAGCGTGGCAGCCGTTTCACAGGAAGCGCGTGCCAGATCTAACTTTAGCTCCATTTGTTCAGCTCCCTGCTGCACCGGAAATACAGTCAGAGTCATTCCTGGTTTGCAAAAACAGGAGTCCATTGTGGATGAGCAGGAGAACCAGAAAGACGAGAACATCCACCTCCGGAGGTTCCTCAGAGTCCTGGCTAACTTCTTGATCTTGTGCAGCCTTGGCGGCAGCGGATACCTCATCTACTTCGTGGTGAAGAGGTCTCAGGAGTTCGCCAACCGGGATGACCTCAGCTGGTACGAGAAGAACGAGGTAATTGTGGTGGGAAGGGTACGATCGGTCGAAAGACATGGTCCCTGTGAAGTGTGCGTCATGGTGGTGTGTCTGTGTGCTGGGCAGCTGGAGATTATCATGTCTCTGCTGGGTCTGGTGTGTCCTCCTCTGTTCGAGACCATTGCAGAGCTGGAGGACTACCATCCCAGAATCGCCCTCAAGTGGCAGCTCGGACGCATCTTTGCCCTCTTTCTGGGAAACCTCTACACCTTTCTGTTCGCCCTGTTTGACGAGGTCAACACCAAGGTATGACGACTGCGTTCAGCGAATCTGCCCCCCCCCCACTGCTCTGACTGCGCAAAGACCGGACTGACTCCCTTCTGCCTCGCAGCTGAAAGAGGAGCAGTCCATCAGGAACGCCTCCATCTGGGCAATGAAGGAGTACTATGCCAACTACACAAGTCTGCTTAACGACACAGAGGCCACCCCACCCCCCATGAACCCTGCCGATGTCATCAGAGGGCCATGCTGGGAGACTGCTGTTGGCATAGTAATAATTAGATGTCACTCTAAGTTCTAGGTGCTGCTGTTGCGGTTCCTCTTAGCACTGTGCGGAGCTGCCATGCTGTCAGACAAACTGCGGCACAAAGCTTTTCTTCACCAGATTGCTTTCCCGAACTTGTTCCAGGAGTTTGTGAAGCTGACCGTGTCAGACATCCAGGTGACCTACTTGACTATCCTGATCGGTGACTTCGCCAGAGCGGTGATCGTCCGCTTCCTCAACTACTGCTGGTGCTGGGACCTGGAGGCTGGATTTGTAAGTCCGCCAGCTGAAGACATGGATTCAAATGGAATTTGAACATCTTGCCATTTTGCTAGCTCTGTGAAGGAGGTTATGCCTTTGATGGCGTTTGTCTTTCTGTGTCTGTCTGTTAGCAGGATTACGGAACAAACTGCTGGATGGATCTTGAGCAAAAAAAAATCTGAAGATGGGTCTTGGTCTAAATTAGATCCCATTAAATTTGACAACGATCCAGATACATGTCTGGATACAAAATATATATATACATATATCCAGACTTTCCCATTTATTGAGGCTTAAAAAACATAATATCTTATAAAATATGCTTTATCCTTCCCACTCTGCAAGACATCAATTGACTGCATGTTAATGCTCTGCCATTATTATTTATGTCGCAGGTGAACCCCAGCAGCTTACCTGACATCTAGTTCTTTGTATCCTAAACTGTGGGTGAAACGCTATCGTTGCTGAAGCTTCGCTGAAGCTTTTAATCTCTCTCTGTGGTCACTCTTAGCCATCGTACGGAGAGTTTGACATCAGCGGAAACGTACTCGGATTGGTCTTCAATCAAGGGATGATATGGTACCAACTTTATTTTGATGCGTTCGTTCCACATGCTCAGTTGTTGGTGTGTGCCCGTTTGTGCGAGCTTACATGCGTGGGTGTGTGTTGCTGCATGCATATCCAGTATCGCCGTGCACAGAAGATATCAATAGCAACGCTACGCCCTGGGGTTCAGGTTGCACTGGAGCCGGTCCCTGTGGATTATCAGCATCGCTTTAGATTAAATGGTCACGACCCGCTACACCCTGTGTATCACCTTGCTGTGGCGCTCTGGATACTTTTATTGTTATTTATTTTATTTACTACAAGATATATGATATTGTGTTAGAATTCTATGCTGCAAATGTGAAAATGCAATGGAGAATATATCTCATTGCTTTAGATGATGATGATGATGATGAATATATTTATTAGATAGAATGTTAGCGTACAAGTACAGTCAAACAGTAGCATGTATTACAGTACAAGTACAGTCACACAGTAGCATGTATTACAGTACAAGTACAGTCAAACAGTGGTATGTATTACAGTACAAGTACAGTAACATCCTGTCTAAGAGGAGCATTTCTAAAAAGCCCTTGCGGTCTTGTTTCCGTTGAAAGTCCTTCGTACATAAATCATCGACATTTAACAATACAAATAAAAATAAAACCAAAATTCAATAACTCAATTGATGCAAAATAACATTAGAAAAATATATATATATATATTTTACACCACAGATGCAAACTTACAATAAATCACACCACAGATGTAAAATGACAATGAATGACAATAAATTACATAAAAGACACTTAATATGTGCAACGTAGGTGGACAAATCAATTTGACTTTCTTTTTTTTTACTATTTGGGAATTGCAATTTGATCATTGACTGTGAATATGATTTCGTAGCATATTGAATTAGAGGAGTACGCCACAAACACCAATGGCGTGTTGTGGTGTGTTTCAGGATGGGTGCGTTCTATGCTCCTGGGCTTGTCGGCATCAACGTGCTGCGCCTGCTCAGCTCCATGTACTACCAGTGCTGGGCTGTGATGGCCACTAACGTGCCCCATGAGCGCGTCTTCAAGGCCTCCAAGTCCAACAACTTCTACATGGGTCTGCTGCTCCTCATCCTCTTCCTCAGTCTGTTGCCTGTTGTCTACACCATCATGACGCTGCCACCTTCATTTGACTGCGGGCCCTTCAGGTAGTGGCGCTTACACAAAAAAACGATCGCGTCATTTGAGCCTATTTGGAAAAGGCGCGTGTGCAAATTGCATGCTGACGTTCAACGTGTGCGTGTTTGCAGTGGGAAGGAAAAGATGTTTGATGTGATCATGGAGACAATTGATCTGGACCTGCCTGCCTTCATGGGGACGCTCTTCAGCTATGCAGCCAACCCAGGCCTCATCATTCCAGCGGTGCTGCTCATGGTGTGAGTTCACGCGACCGCCACTCGTCACTGGAAATGTGCTCTAACCCGGGGCGGCAGCGGCTCGGTGGGTTGGGAACCGGAGGGTCATCGGTTCAAAAATATGGGCTGGTGGCTGGAGAGGGGCCAGTCTACCTCTAGGGCACTTGAGCAAGGCACCGACCCCCCCCAAACTGCTCCAGACATGCCGGGCATGTCACAGGGCCTCTACATATTAAACATGGATTGTTTGGAGGGGACCCATTGTAGGGTGTAAACGACATTTCACTGTGTGTATGTGTGTGTGTACTGTGTGCTGCGTGACCATGGCAACAATGAAGAGTCTTCTTCCCATTCCCAACCCTTGGGACGGACTTTTGTTTTTTTGAAGCATTTCAATGAGCTCCCTATAAATAGTTAAACCTAGACGACACGATCTGGTACTTCCTCCCTGATGAGCATCCTGTCAGTCGTGTCATGCGAACATGTGCTATATCTCAAACTGAATGACGCTCACATGTGCCACAACTGAAGCTGTCGAGGTTGTAACATGTAAAACTCTACTTCCTGCCGTTTCTCTCCGACAGTCTGGCCATCTACTACCTGAACTCCGTGTCTAAGGCCTACCAAAACGCCAACATGGAGCTGAAGAAGAAAATGCAGATGGTAAGTAGGAAATATTGCAGCGTCTCTTTACGTGCAGCGGGTCCTGCTACAGAACTGCAGACCACGTTGTTTTAATTTATGATATAGTTGTCATATCTGATCATTTCAGTTAAATCAACAATCACAGGTCTGCTGACACATGATGTACAAGCTGTGTGCAACAAAAATATTTATTAAGATGCATTCTGCTGGGTAGGAACATTTGGACAACAACGAGATCGCATCAACGAGATCTAACTGACTTTGGACAGGAGGCAGGGTACACCCTGGACAAGTCGCCAGTTTATCACAGGGCTGAAACCAACCATTCACACTCACATCCTCACCTGCAGTCCGTTAGAGTATACTGCATGTTTGTAACTGTATGAGGAAGCTGGAGAACCGGAAGCAACACTAGTCACTACTATTCACGAGAGCACCAGGTTTCAGCTGAAAACAGTCTCCAGTGATGCCCAGCTGATTTAGGGAGCGTGTGTGTGTGTGTGTGTGTGTGTGTGTGTGTGTGTGTTTGTGTGCGCGCGTTCAGGCTCGAGATGAAGAGAAGAACAGGAGGAACAACACAGACAGCACAAACCAGGTCATGAAAGACCTGGAGGATCTGCTGCCAAACCGATCCCTCATCCCGCCTGCCCCTCCACCGGAGCCTGGTCAGTCAACTCCCGACTATTAATGCTACTGTATCAAGGACAACGTTAATTACAAGCCCATGGTAACTGTGTTTTCAGTTTTTATTCTTTAAAGAAGTATTATTTCCATGTATCCTTCACTAGTTCAGAGTTTTACAACCATCTTGATATTCTGTGATTTCTTTCATGGTTTCACGTTAAACATGTTCAACAGCTCTGATCATGTGAATTTAGAAATCTCAGGCTACAAAATGAAACTGATTCAACATCGACTTCCCCCGACTAAACAGAAAAGGCACCAGAACCGGAGACAAAACCAACTAAGGTGAAGCCGGGCTCGGCCGGTAGAGGTGTCAAGCTGCAGAGAGACGTGACTCTGGCTTCACCCAACCCCAACGTTCGAGAGCCAGTGAGTCGGGCCCCGAGGGGAAGAGGACCTGGACCAGGGCCGGGCCGAGGCCGTGGAAGAGGGCCCCCTCCAAGATAACAGTGGTCATCTTTCAGACTCTGCTATTTTATAGCTGGAGACGAAACCAGATGAACATTTGCAACATTCTAACCTTCAACCTTCATGGAGTTTCACAATATGTCGCTGTAAAAAATGTTTTGTCTCGATTCATTTAAGATCAATGAATGACGTTTGTTGGTCCATGCTTTTTCCCTGTTGATTCCAATGATGTTAGGACACTGTAATATGCGAATAACACAGAATGTCATTGTTTGCTAATCCAATGTGAAAAATAGTCTGTTGAAAACAGTAAAAATAACAAATATTTTTGTTTTAGCACCTCAATTTCCTAGATTTTTGTAAATTTATTCTTATTCTGAATAGAAAGAAACACGTTTCAAAGCTGTTGTTTTTATTGGAGCAACGAAAGACTGGGAAATTTTGTCTATGAACGAAAACACCCGATTGAATCAATATATGGAGAATCAATGAGACATCATCCATGGAATGGCTCCTGTAAAACCCGATTGTATAAAGAATTGATTCAGTTATTCTGAATTGTGTTCAGAATAACTGAACACAATTTGCAAACATTTCACTTGGATTTTATTGGACATTTTACAGTGTCCAAACTTTAACTGGAATTGTGGCTGTCTGTTGTGATATGATTCTCTTCAGATAGATAGATAGATAGATAGATAGATTTTTTTTGGTCCTCGTGGGGACATTTTTCTTCTTCTTTTCTACAATAAGGTTATTAATAATAATAATAATAATACATTTTATTTGTATAGCGCTTTTCTAGACGCTCAAAGTTGCTTTTTTTTGTTTAATTATTTGTTTTAAATCAAGTTGACTGGTAGAGTTGAATTCTGGTGGAAGAAACTGACAGTCACGCTGTATTCTTTTTTCTCTGATTTATTTGGGGGTATGAAAAATACTAAACATTTCTCTGGACATGTGCAGCGTGTTATTCACACCATTTCCGATAACAGAAACTCTCTCTAAGTCTCTCTTAGCTCAGCCCTCTTTCACAATTTGCTCAAGTACAACACTTTTCCGAATAAACTTCGCAATGGACTGAGGTAATTTGCCTGACTTGCTGTTGTGTGTCCTGTAATGTGCCTGTTGCACATACCATACAGTATATTGTAAAGCAAATGCAGCAATGATATATAATGCAACACGAGGACCGACATCACTCAGCGGGGTGGAGAACCCAAAAGCACCACAGGAGAAGGGAATCCAGTAACGTGCATGTCATGTTCAAACACAGGTGGTCAGTCCAAACCAGCAGGGAAATCAGGGCAAGGACAGGCAATGAGACAAGTTCCAGGAGACAGGCAAAGTTCACAATCCAGGTCATTGGACCAACCAGGCAGACAAATCCACACGGGGGCAGGCAGAAAATGAAATCCAAAAACAGGCAGGGTAGGTGCACAATTCATGTTGATTGTGCAATGCAACTGATATCTATCTCTCTTTGCTTTTGCAGAAGGTGAAGAGTCTGTGTTGTGCCAGAGAGTTGGGGTACAACAACAACAGGACTATAAAAAATGGGGACCAAGACCAGCTGACTCAGAAATGTAACAATATTAATGCAGTAATGTGATTAACTTTACAAATGTAACAACTTAAGGTGTGTGATCATTTACATTTCTGTTTTGTTTTCATTTTGTCTTTATTCAGGAGAAAGATGTCAAATAGATGAAGACCTGGTTGTCATGGTGATTGGAGGCCATTCATCACTGTCGAGGATAAAGGGTTTAAAAGATGTGTGAAATCATTCAATCGTCGCGATGTTCTACCGGCTACATTCACTGCCCCTACCCTAAAGTTACACAAGCACATTCACTGTCCATGCAAAATACCAAAATTCAGATTGACGTCAACTGATACATCTGCCTGTTATACATCATTTGTCCAGTAGAGGACCTCGTAGAGCAAAAGAAGCTTGGAGCTGCAGTGAACCAACTTGATGAAAGGCTTCAAATCTTCATGAAGCTTCACCTGCCCTTCACTAAAGGCCACATATACAGCCCTCAGACCCCCCCCCCCCCAACCTGGCAGAGATGTAAGGACTGAGCAGAGTATAAGATGTGTGAGAGCTGATTGAGAGGCGAGTTGCAGGTGACAGGAATGAGCTGATTGCAGGGGGGGGGGGGGGGGGGGACAGGTTCATGTGAACAGAAGTCTCCTCCAGCGCTGCTGCCAGTGCTTCCTGCGTCTCGGTCTGACTTGTTTGACTGAAGCGTTCAGGCCACGTGAACATAAGAGTCGCCCAACCGGTCGGCCTGCCTTCAAAGGAA
Source organism: Brachionichthys hirsutus (assembly GCF_040956055.1). Lineage (NCBI taxonomy): Eukaryota > Metazoa > Chordata > Actinopteri > Lophiiformes > Brachionichthyidae > Brachionichthys > Brachionichthys hirsutus. The sequence goes on along the minus strand of NC_090915.1, from coordinate 11,319,552 downwards.
CGCTGTCTCTGAGGGGTGGCAGACGATTGGCTGATCCTCTGCAGGGGAAAATAAACCTGTACAGAGATGGGCAGAGGGAAACCAGCACACGTTTAGCTGCTCGGGTGTGTCAGCCGTCTCCGGTAACGCAGGTGATTATTGTTGCGTGCTTCGACCTGAGGAAGAATACTCAAACCGAATTCATTCTTTATTTCCACAGTGGTTTTGCTTCTCTTCGTCGATCGCCAGCCAATCCGAAATGGCCTTCTTCAAGAAACTTGTCAATAATATCAGAAGGAGGGATGATGATGATGATGATGATGATGATACCGTCACTGTGAGTATCAGATAATGCAGCAGCAACATGGAGAACACCTCTGTTGCTTAACTGCAGCTCTGCTTATCATGGTTTTCATTCCGTTCCATGTTTATTTCGATCAATCTTTCCGTGCTTTGAATGAACACTAATCTATAATCGGACATGCAGCACATTTGGCTTTTAAAGGAATGCCTGAGTGACGGCCGTCTGTAGCCGTGGTAACCCCTGCAGCTTGGCTCAAAGTCTTTATCGCCCTCTCTTCCGGCTTCCGTCTCGGACTGAGCTGTGATGAAGCTGAAGAGAATCACAAATAATATGACGTATTCCTGCTGCTGTTGTAGGTGAGGGGTGAGAAGAAGCCCAAGTATTACGGAACAGTCGTCCCATATCCCAACTTCAATGCCAGCCGTGACTCTTCGGTTCTTCAGGACGCAATTAAAAGTAAAGGTGTGTCTGCTCACGCAAGTTATCTTAGAAATAACCTCAGGCTTGCATGGTTGGGTTGTTTGGAATTGTTTTAGTGAGTATTCTGAAGTACTCTGCACCTTCTTTGCCTTTCTTTACCGTTTCCAGAGGATACGGTTGTTTAAAGCCTTTTTGAAACGAACAAGCTTCTTTTCTCATGCTTGAGTTATTTTCCAGGCTTGTGATTACTATTTCAAGACTCCACCTTGCTGACCTGGAGTCTGTGCTCCAGTGCTTTAGGGAAATTGAGGCAAATCTAATTGTCCTTCACAGATGTGGACGAGGATGTGATCATCTCTGTCCTGGCTATGAGAAGCAATGAACAGAGACAGAAGATTCAAGTAGTGTATGAAGCGTCTACTGGCGAGGTCAGTGATCCGTTTCCTGTGTAAAGATAAGAAACGCTCATTTTTTCACGGTTTGCTGCTTTTTAAGTCGTCATTATTATTAATTGATGGATTTCCACAAACAATTGGAGGAGGATGGGCAGATCCAGAACAAGGGATGGATTCATGAGGGGTTGATTTTCTTCAACCTTCCTCGAAACATGCTCAAACTACGACACCAATTCTTTCCCCAAATTCTGCAGATGAACTGAATCCGCCCCTTTATTTGTATCTGCATCACAATCAAATTGATTCTTTCCTGTTCCATGTTCCATTTAAATCAGTCCTGCCAACAAACAAAATATATATAAACCACAGCACATATTTGTTTCACCCTTCTTTCTGGTCGCCGATAAAGATACATGTATTATATTATAATGAACTGCAGTGCAGTGTTGCCACGCCTTCATTTGTGTCGCAGAGCCTGCACGAAGCGCTGAAGTCGAGCCTCTCGTCAGATTTAGAAGACGTGTCTCTGGCTCTGCTCATGACGCCGGCGCTGTTTGACGCCCATCTGCTCAGGAAGGCCACAAAGGTGCAAATCTAGTATCTCCATGTTCACAAATGTTGCTCTCGATGCCGCTGTTAACTTCACTGTTCCGTTCAAGGGGGTTGTTATAATCCATTGCAGCAGTTTGTCGAATGTTTTTGAAGTCTTCTCTCATCCGTAGGGCCCCGAGACCATAAAAAAGCAACTTCTGAACTTCTGCACACTCTTGTTCAGAATTCAGTTCAAGTGGTTTTAGCAGCAGTAACGCACTCTTAGACCTGCAGGCGTCTTTTTTTACAGTCACTGTGTGATGCAGCAACGCTTTCATTACAGTTCTACCTCAAGGGTAGATCAAATAATGACAAACGGTATGAATTAATTTTATCCAGAAGTACTTGAAGCTCAAACTTCTTTTGATTTTCCAGAAAAGAGAAATAAACCCAATCAATAGATGCTTACAAATACAAAGAACTATTTAGTGTCCTATTTTTGTATCCTATACAAATGTTTTATCTTTAAACGACTGCTTTGATTTCTTCATACTTTTATCTAATCAGCATTTCGGCACAGATGAAAAAGTCTTAGTGGAGGTTCTGGCAACAAGAACAAATGAACAGATTGAAGAGATCAAGAAGGTCTTCAAAGAAGGTTTGCCCCCTCCGGGACAGTTCCTCTGTTTGCTGTTGTTCCTGCTCAAGCTGAGGTCTGACGTGTGTTTTGTTCCCCAGAGTACAAGAAAGACCTCGAGGAAGTGATCAAGGATGAAACCAGTGGGGACTTCACCGCGGCCCTTCTGGCCATGCTGAAAGCGACAAGACCCGCCTCCACTGGCGTCGACAAGGATCTGGCTAAAAAGGATGCCGAGGTAAAGTCAGGAAAAATTAACATTTCAAGTCGTGAAAAATGTAACTTTACAAAAAATGGTTGGATTCATTTGTGAAACGTGCTAAAGAGATCAATATTAACATGTAATTGTATGTTCCGTCCGTTTACCTGCAGACTCTGTACAATGCAGGCGAGAATACCAGCGGCACCGACGTGTGTGCCTTCATCGACATCCTGACCACGCGCAGCGGCCCACAGCTTTCTAAGAGTGAGTGTTTGAAATGTGTGAACGACTCGGCTTCTCAGGTTGGACTATTCAGGTAGGCAGGGCAGCCCAAAGCAAAGACGCACGCACACACACACACACGCACACGCACACATCCGGACGAGCGGGTAAAACCACATTGAAGCACGAGAAACACACCCACTGGTGTGGGAATGGCACAGAGCAAAATCAAGCTGATTCCTCACATCAATGTAAGGAATTAACATTTCAAAGGAAACGTCTTTGCGCTGCAAACCTGATGTCCGGGATCATTCTCGGTTATGGTTGGATGAGAGGGATAGAATCAACGAGCACAAATAAATCCACTGCACTCTCCTCAGAACACTGTGTATGTGTCACTTTTTGTTTGTCCATGTTGTATGTTCACTGGGGTGTGCAGAGCCCTCTGCGGAGGAAAGCAGGGGCAGGTGACGGCAACCATGAAAATAAATAGCATAGAACGCTAGCAGTGACTGTTGTAATAACAGAGTAATAACAAACATTTTTCAGTCCAGCTCATTGCTTATTTAGTCACTCTGCTATTTTCTTGCACCTTGACTATTCCTTTAACTGTGGAGGAGACGCCTGCTTTCTGTTTGAGAATGAGATCAGTTATCAATAAACACCTGTTTTCCAGCATTCCAACATTATAAGGTCATCAGTGACAACTCCCTCCCTGTAGCCCTGAGCCTGGAGCTGCAAGGAGACATTGAAGACTGTCTCACTGACATGGGTAAGGAGAACTTCACGCAGAACTTGGTTCAAAGATTCTGAAACATGCTGTAAAATACGTATCAATTAAAATAAGGAGGTGTTCAAATTAGGCTGAGGAAGTTGGGCTTACGCACGTGTGTGTTTTTTCAGTTGTAAAAGGTTGATGTGCTCTTTATTTTGTGTGTTTATTTCATACTAAACTGTGTTGGACCTTCAAATTAAATGTATCACGAAACAAAGGGATAGGGTTAGTCAACACTAAATGCAAGTTGTAACTGACTTCTGTATTTAATGTTTCAAAATGTTCTCCAATACCTAAATGACCAGTGTTTAATACTCACATAAAATACAAAATCAAAATAGTGTGTCCTTTTTCACACGGTGTGTAGGATGTTTGCGTACCAACACAACGATACCTGTGTTCATTGATAATACTTTGTTTTGGATGTTTAGTGAAATCTTCCTGGAGCCCACCTGCTTTCTTTGCAGAGAGGCTACACGACGCCATGAAGGTGTGTGTGTGTGTGCGTGCGTGCGTGCGTGCGTGCGTAAGTCCAGCTTTGAGCACTCACGCCCCTGATATCCTCTCAGGGCCACGGTACCTGTGAGGAGACACTGATCAGGGTGCTGGTGAGCCGCTCAGAGGTCGACCTGAAGAAGATCTTGCAGCAATACAGGCTCATGTATGACAAAAGCGTGCAGGAAGACATAGTGGTGAGACGACCTTCCTCTGAACGGCCGTTGGTCTGTTCTGATCTGCTATTATAACTGATGATCTATTTGTCTCTACCTCACAGAACGACACCAAGGGCCATTACCGGAACATCCTAATTGCATTGTGCGGACCCATTTAAAATTCCTCTCTCACCATTTTGTTGGTGATCAAACCAAACCTTTCTCAAATGCATGTTCGCACATTACTACAACTAACAAGTCTGCTTTAATTAAGTACTTAAGAATTGACTCATTCTTTACTGCAGTCTATATCAAGTATCAATACTAACATGATTTAAAAAGATAAATTGTGGAATATAAAACAAAGCTTTTGTCTGTTGTTTTTCTTTTGCATCACCATTTTGCTTGCATCTTTTGATTATTTAGGATTTTCAAGATTGATTGCGCAGCTTGTATCATTTCACTTGCCTTGTGGAGCTGTAAGTCACATCATGCTGAATGATTCATTGAACACATTTTGTTCTACAACAAATGTTTGAAAAACGGTGTGAAGAACATGGAACAACTGAAAGGTGGAGCGGGAGAAAAGAATTGACAACGTTTTGGGCAAAAAAAAAAATTGGATGGCAAGAAATGAATGGAACGACGGCCCAGTGGCGTGTGGATTCTCTCCGGTTTCACCTCCAAGAACCTGCAACTTGGGTTAACTGCTCACTCTCCTTAATGTGTGTGTGTGCTTGAGTGGTTGTCTCTCTCTGTGTGGCCCTGCGATGCGCTGGCGACACGTCCGAGGTGTACCCAGCCTCTCGCCCATAGAAAGCTGAGATATGAAAGTCACGTGACCCACGAAGCAGAGAAGCGAAAAGTGGATGGATGGATAGAACGTATCACAAGTGCCTCAAAATGAAGTGCTGCTAAGCATCCAACTCTGCAAGTTAAGCATAATTATAAAGTAACAAGGCTGCTCAGATTAAAAGTCACAAAATATTAAAAAAATATAAAAGCAAGTTTCAGGTCAAAAGACTATCATAATATTTTCAAGGTAGATTGAAATTGGAACCAAATATAAAATTATGAAACCCAAATGTCAAAATAACAGCCATGGGTCTGGACATTGAGTCTGTGGACTCGTACGGTCGCCTCAACAACAAACTGAACTGGACTATCAACACAGGCGCTGGGGCTGTGCAGGGACAGACGGAATATGAAGAGAGTAAATAGACAAATGCCAAAGGCATGCAAATACACCTCCAACTAAATGGTAGCTCCTGCTGCCTATAACAAGGAAGCCGCACCTATAAGGCAGTTTAGGAAGGCCCAAAGTCTTAATTCATTATTCTATCATGTCATGACCTTGATAAAAAAAAAAGCTGATTACTGACGGTCATGGTATCTCAAGAAAAGGTCAGACAGGGAAAGGCATTATCAAGGTCTTCTCTCTCTCTCTCTCTCTCTCTCTCTCTCTCTCTCCTGCACCACTTTCAACCCTTTTGACCAATCAATCATTGAATGTAGAAAATAAAATAATTAAGGAATTAAAGTCATCATGACTTTAATTCCTTAATTATTTTATTTATAACTATCACGGTGTATTTACCCAACCTACTCCAATTAAAAACATGAATTAACTATTATCATGATGCCTGAATGAAGTTTGGATTGCCAAAATCTGAAAATGATGAAAATTAAACTTTTGAACGCTTTTTTGAGTGCTCGACAGAAAAATAATATTTATAAACCAAGTCAGGAACCGGATGAATTATATTTGCTGCGCCCAAATCCGTCCACATTAGAAACCTAAAACAAATCTGGGCACGTCATTGTCGGAGTATAGTTTTCAAATGCGCATGCGTTGGGGTGACGTAAGCACCCACGTGACACGAAATGTTTACCGTGTCCGGAAATAGCTAGCTGGGTGATTTGTTCTTGCATTCGAGGCGCTGTTTGTTTTTATTGTGGTCTCTTTCATTGAAACTCGATTTTATATCGTTACTTTTCTGGCTCTGACTCATTGTTTCTTTGACGCTCCACGTGCACAGATCTAACCGCGGTGCTAGCTGCCTAGCTAGCTAGCGCTAGCCATCGGGCGCAGAAGTCTGCCGGCCGGCTGTAGGTTCGGTGTGAAGTTAGTTTACAGCGGAAAATGGGCACCTTTGCTCGTTTCCGCTGGTGATTTCACTGTTACGGTAACAGTGATGAACTGCAAATGGGTTCCGCGTTAAACGTGTCTAATTTGGATGTTTAAAAATGGAAGAGAAATACAGCAGCAACGTCCTGTCGGGAGGAAAACTGGGAATGGTCGAAACGCCCAGCTCAAGGTCTGTGTCTGGTTTTTATTTTTAGCTCGTATGAAGTCAGGTGTGACTTGTGGCATTTCCATTTTCACAGTTTATATATTACATATGTTGTTTGTTGATTGAGTGATTGAGTGCTTAATCCTGAATAATCTCAGTATACCATTAAAACAATTCACTGTTTAATGTTCAAAGCAATAAACAATAAATGTTCTTAGTGCCAAGTGTGAACTCCATAAATAAAGAAATAACAGTGGCATGCATGTAATTATTGATTGATAAATTAGGAGGTAGACAATGATGAAGGTAGCAATCTATGTCCAGATTGTGAGTTTTAGCACATGTTTAGCGTAGTTTATTTGTTTTCCATTGTGTCCGGTGCTGATGGAGTCTCTCCGTCCTCTTCCTCCTCTTCCTCCTCTTCCTCCTCAGGCTAACCAGATACCTCGCTTTACTAGTTGTCTCAAAGGTCCTCAAGGCTCTTGGGATCTTTGAGTCTTATGACATCCTCAAAGTTGTTCACATTGTCCAGTTCATCTTCACGCTAAAGCTAGGGTAAGTGGGCCCATGCTGGTTGCTAGGCGCCACCGCGCCTAGCAACCATCGTGTGCCGGTGTCATTGTGTGTCGGAGGAATTGATGACAGCGATTCTTCCCCTTTCGTAGGAGTGCTGTCGTTCTGCTTTTCTTTCAAAAGCCTTTCTCGTCTGGGAAAGTCATCTCAAGACGACAGGTTTGTAGAGTTCCTCCCCCCCAGCTCGCTTCATCGGGGAAGCTGTTTTCCTGTGATGTGTTGCGGATGCTCTTTGATCTTATCCTTAGGGGTGCATGCTGACTGTCCCTGTCGTACCCGTTGGTGACCGGTTTCCTGTTGTTCATCTCTTTCCTTCGTAGTGGATGAAGTTACTCAAGCATGCCGTGTTCAGCTGCGTCGTCTCCCTCCTGGGCTTCTTTGGTTTGACGCTCTGCGGGCCGTTGAGGTAAAATGTTACCACAAACGTGTGTTTGATGTTAAACACTAAACGCGTCTGATGTGGTTGAAGTCCGGCGTGTGTCTTTTGCAGGACGCTGTTGCTTTTTGAACACAGTGACGTGGTCGTCGTCGCGCTCCTCGGCGTCCTGTTCACAAGCTCCGGGGGGGGCCCGTCTAAAGTAGGGGGCCACAGATCCTCTCAGTGTTTGTTGGCCAGACAAAGGAAACGTGTCGTACATGAGACTCTGCGCTAGTTATTACCGTGTAATAGACGAGTCTGATTGTGTCCTGATCCTGCTTGTCTCTGACCCCGTGCAGACGCGAGGAGCTGCTTTGTTCATCGTTGCTGTGATCTGCCTCCTCCTCTTTGACAACGACGACCTCATGGCCAAGATGGCCGAGCACCGTATCCTCTGCTGCTTAGGGAGGAAGTCGCGCCTCTGTTCTCGCTTATTGCCGGTGTTCCGCATCGTCGGCGTCTCTGTCCCGCCTTGACTCGCCTGCCACCCAGCTGAGGGGCATCACGACAGCGCGCTCATCCATTTCCTCTACACTGCCATTGCATTCTTAGGGGTTGCGGATCACAAGGTGAGCGCCGCCATTACGGCGCGTTGGATTTTAGGTTCGCTGCATCGGTTAGAATGCCTTCCTGTTGTTCCCACTAGGGCGGCGTCGTGCTGCTGGTGGTCTCCCTCTGTCTGAAGGTGGGTTTCCGTACAGCCTCCAGGAAACTCTCCGTGGAAATCGGTGGTGCAAAACGCCTCTATGCCCTGGACAACCTGGTTTCTGCAGTGGTGCTGCTGCCCTGGGTCATCGTGCTCTGGATGACCACGGAAGTGAGTCCGCGCGTCGAAGCGGAGCGCGTTCATACCGGGTGTCGTGTTTGAGTGTCATCGCGCAGCTCGCAAAGGTCTGGCGTTGTGCGGCGAAGGGAGAGACGTTGAGTTGTTTCTAGATATTCTAAAACAGGAATCGCTTCTAAAATCTTTCTGCACCCGTGAGAAATGGCAGCCTGAGGGTTTCCTCGGGTCGGATGGCGCTCAACGCCATCTCCATCTCGACCTCAGAGTAAAGTAGAATCCTGGTCGGCCCTCATCCTGCCATTTGGGATGATCGTCTTCTCCGTGATGATCCTGGAGTTCTACGCCGAAGCCGTCTGCGGCGCAAAGATGGACATGCCGAGGTGTTCGCGCTACGGGACCGCCGCGCTCATGACCAGCGCACTCCTGCTGGCCAACTTCTGGACTCGCCCGCTGACCGACCAGCTGCACTCCGTGAGCAAACCGCCCCAGCAGCTCGGCACGGAGCACGTGCTCTCCGGAGGCGTGCTGGTCAGCGCCATCTTCTTCATCGTGTGTAAGTAGCGGCTGTGGGATGATGGGCCGGCGGGGACATTACGCGCGTTGAGCAGGCACTGAACCCGGTTCCTTTCCTGATGCAGCCTCCAGTATTCTCTCATCTCCATCAAGGAAAGGACAGAAGGGCACGTTGGTGGGTTACTCACCTGAAGGGACCCCCCTGTACAACTTCATGGGCGACGCCCTGCAGCACACCTCACAGTCCCTCCCACGGTTCATTAAAGAGTCCCTGAAGCAGATCCTGGAGGAATACGACTCCAGACAGATCTTCTACTTCCTGTGTCTCAACATGGTGAGGATGGAGCAACGTCTGAGTTGGGATTGCCCTGAACGGGACTCTGAAGGGTCGTTGCTCTGCTGCTTTCCAGGCTTTCACGTTCGTGGAGCTGTTTTATGGCGTTTGGACCAACAGTCTGGGCCTGATCTCCGATGGCTTCCACATGCTGTTCGACTGCTCGGCTTTGGTCCTGGGCTTGTTTGCTGCCCTCATGACCCGTTGGAAAGCTACCAGGATCTTCTCCTACGGGTAATGCTCACCAAGAACACGTGAAAAGGCCTTTAAGCTTTAAATTCATTCAGGTAACGATGTTCTTTTTGCAGATATGGTCGTGTTGAGCTGCTGTCTGGATTCATCAACGCCCTGTTCCTGATGGTGATTGCTTTCTTTGTCTTCGTGGAGTCAGTCACCCGTTTGCTGGATCCTCCCAATATAAACACAGACATGCTGACTGTGAGTATTTACATTGTTCTCCTTCTTTATGCTATGTTTATAGGACTAAACCTTGTTCCTCTAACACTGCAAAACAAATCGTAGACGATATTCAGCAAAGCAGGTGTTGGAAACTATTTCTGTGTGTGACGATAGTTAGTCCCAAACCGCGTCCATTGGAGCTGCCTGTTTACTCGAGGCAATGCGAGCTGTCCTCATTTATAGGGAGCAGCTGTGCTCAGACACTTATGTTGTGGTGAAATAAAGGATGTGAGCGTCCAGCAAATGTTCGTGTTTGTGCTGTCTCTGCCTCCTGCAGCCGGTGTCTGTTGGAGGTTTGCTGGTCAACTTGGTGGGAATCTGTGCCTTCAGCCATGCTCATTCCCACGGTGGCAAAAGTTGCCCGTCACACGATCACGGCCACTCGCACCACGGCCACTCCCACAGCGAGCACGGCCACGGGGGTCATGGTCACTCTCATAGCGGGCACGGGCACGGACACTCTCACGGCTCTGGGAGTGGCGGCATGAATGCTAACATGAGAGGTACGTGTTTCCACGGAAGAACTTCAAAAAAAGAAAAGAGAGAAAGATTAAATACAATCCCAACGTTCCCGTCCAGGTGTTTTCCTCCACGTCCTGGCCGACACGTTGGGCAGCGTCGGCGTGATCGTCTCCACCCTCCTCATCCGTCAGTTCGGCTGGCTGATTGCCGACCCGATTTGCTCCCTCTTCATCGCCACGCTCATCTTTCTCAGTGTCATCCCTCTGCTGAAGGACTCCTGCGAGGTTCTCCTCCTGCGAACTCCTCCAGAGCAGGAGAAGGAGCTGAACAATGCCCTGGAAAAGGTGAGGAGTCGGGAGACTGACCGTTCTCCCTGCTGTTTAGAGACTGTTTTGGAACTTTTGCTTTAAAATGATAAAAAATCTGTTTGATTTATTTTAGCAGTTGGAGTTAGTCACTTCTACCCTGATGAGGGAGGTTCAGGTTCCTGATGTTGAGCGTTCACTCTGGTGAAAGCCTCAATGGCCCCAACCAGCAGATATTTAAATGGATTATTTATTATTGTTGTTTTTCCAGATCGAGAAGATTGAGGGAGTTTTGTCGTACAGAGACCCTCATTTCTGGAGGCATTCGGCCAGCATGATCGCAGGGACCATCCACCTCCAGGTCATGCCAGACGTGGTGGAGCAGAGGATCATACAGCAGGTAGCTGCAGACTCCATATCAAAGAGTCTTCATGGTCGGAGTTCTGCTGTTTGATTTTGTTTAAATGCTGTAGGTCAGGGGTCGGCAACCTCAGACACGTGCGTCATGCCTGGCACGCGAGGGTATTCATATCGACGCTCGGAGAGTCAAAAAACATTATATTTACTATATTTAAGGCAGTGACTGAAACGCACCCCTAGGTGGTGCTGTAGCGCTGCATATCGTCTTGCTGAGCAGAGCAATTTGAGTTGTTTGTCCTTCGTAGGACACCGTAGGCTGCTGCTGTTCTCTTCAGGGCCCATGTTTAGCTCAGTTTTCTCATAGTAAAACAAGGAAAACGATTCGCTGACGGAGAATACGTGGAGGAGGCTTTCCTATCGACTGCGCTGAGTCCCGTGTGTCCTACGCACCACCGATTCATGGATGAGTGGACTGAGGCGTTGGTAATTAAGTGAACATGTTTAAATACTGCAAAAAGCAGATCCTTTACAAATGATTGTGTTAAAGAGGGAAGTGTTGGCACTCTGGGCTCGAGAACACTGCACAGCGGGCCGCGTCGTGGAAGGTTGCCGAGCCCTGCTGTCGACATTAATGGCCGTCGCTGACTGCTCTCTCTGTGCAGGTGACTGCCGTTTTGAAAGATGCCGGGGTGAATAATCTGTCAGTGCAGGTAGAGAAGGAGGCCTATTTCCAGCACATGTCAGGACTCAGCGCCGGCTTTCAGGACGTCTTGGCCGTCACGCAGCAGATGGAGACCATGAAGTACTTTAAAGACGGGACGTGTATCATGTGAAGACTTTCTGCAGGACCAAGGGAAACATTAGACTTATTTTTCATTGAAATGTACAGTTTGAATTAAACTGAATATATTGGTCGCAGCTTCACTTTGTTGGTGTTTGTGTGAAAATGAAGTGCTGAATCTTTCATGCTCCAAATACTCATTATTACATTATTACTCTTATCTGCATTTGGGGGATTTTATCACAGCGAGATTCTTGTAAGAAACAACCTTTTGGTTTTAGAGTTTCTGAAAAAGTCAAACCTTTATTGCAGCTTGTGCAAAGCTTTAGTTTATTACATGTTAATTAATGCAGGCTGTGGCGATTGTTGGAGTCAATGCAAGTATAATTATAATCATAATCATCCTATAATATAAAAATCTATTTATGTAATAAATCATGATGAAGCTTATGTGGGCCTGGAAGCTTCTCAGTGTTGATATCACTGCCTGCGACGGGCAGATCGTGCTAAGCTAAACCACCAGGTGGCCAGAAAGTCGCGTTGAATTCAGCGAGGCACCAGAAGTTGCATAAACTTCTAGCTTTATTTGAGCAATGAGCATTAATCTAATGCATACGCATGTTGAGACAAACACTTTAACACCACAGTTTGCTGCGGTGCCGGGAGAAATGGTGTTTAGCTGCATGAAAGGAAAACTACACAGCCAGCTTTATCTAACCGACGTCTCTTCATGTTCAGGTGGACAGGGAGGAGTCAGGCCTCTAATGTGCATGTAGCAGGATTCATGCATTGTGCACTGCTGCTCTCCTATTGGCTGCTACTCGATATCATTGGCGGTTCCCTCGTTGGCCTCGGTTTCCGTTTCTGTCGGGGTAACGAACAGAAATCAGGAAGCTGTATGACGCCGGGTTTCTGATCTGCTCATTAGTGTTAACCGTCTAATGGATCGTTTACCTGGGCAAGGTCCACTGTCCAGCATAATGTCATCTATGGCTATGTCGCTCCTCACGGATGAACCCCGGGTTGCTTCAAACACGATCTGAAACAACGAGAAGAAGTTTTACGCTCGTTCTTCCTGTGACCAACAAACAGCCAACGTTCCGCCGCTATCTCACCCGATGCTGGCTGTCACACTTGTACCGCACCGCGGCCCTCAGCCAGGCGATGCTCTGCTCTGTGCTCCGTTGCCACAGCAACACATGCTCTCCATCCTTGTCCAGGTGAACGCTGAGCTGGCCCGTGCCTGAGCCATACATGTGGTAGAAGAAGCGCAGACACTGAGGGGCCCTGGAGCCCCTCAGTAGACGCGACAGCAGCCGGGCGTTCTGACCGGGCAGCATGGTCGATGCCTCCATGTGCAGGTAATGTCCTGCCAATCACAACTCAACGGGTTGGCCTGAGGTCCAAAGCATCCTTAAAACTGCAATGCAGTCTGGGAGAAATATGAGCTTGCTGCACTTTAGGAGATGCCATTATTTACAAGGGGTGTAGTAATTTACAAGAATACAGTAGTGAGCTATACATGTATTTCTAAAGACATACTGTATAGTTAAAAACTGTAAAAAAAAAAATATATAAATAGTGCTTTGATGCGGTTAACTACTGCAAATTTCCAATGAAAGGTTCAGCAGTGCAGAATAAAACAAAAGCCCCCCACCGAGTCCTGTGGTGTGGTCCCCCCTCGGGCCGGTGTAGGAGGTCGGGGTGGGTCCTCTCCGCCGCTCCCAGTCCGCACCATCAGTGTGGTCCTGAGTGTATCCACAAAGGCCGGCCTCAAAGTCACAGTGTCCCGGGAGAGACGGGAAGGAGCCTGCTCGGCAGGACACACGAAGCGTTTTGGGCTTGAATTTAAAGGTACAGATGCTGTAAAATATTACAAATGATAATAAGAATGTTAAATGGATAGCTTCACTAAGAGATTAAGATTAATTAGTAGTTAATTAAACCCCCCCCCCCAAAAAAATCCATCTTCATGTAGTGGGATTTATTAGAATCTGTCTGGGGATCCTGTCATTCATGGCACACTGGGGTGGTTGCCTTGGTTACCAGACTGTTTTAGTTGTCCTCCATCACTGTGTGCCTGTGGGCCGATGTTGTCCTACCTGCCGTCAGCTCACAGTCCCCCAGGATCACGCTGACGTCGTCCAAAGCCACAGACCCACAGTCCCAGATGCTCCGGCAGACGCTGACGAAGACCACCTGAACAGGGGACAAGCGAGAAAAGAGGCGTCTTCATCACCACGAGTCATCAGGGGACAAGCGAGAAAACAGGCGTCTTCATCACACGAGTCATCAGGGGACAAGCGAGAAAACAGGCGTCTTCATCACCACGAGTCATCAGGGGACAAGCGAGAAAACAGGCGTCTTCATCACACGAGTCATCAGGGGACAAGCGAGAAAACAGGCGTCTTCATCACACGAGTCATCAGGGGACAAGCGAGAAAACAGGCATCTTCATCACCACGAGTCATCCTCATTTATCATTTCCAGGTCAGCCGCAATAAGGAAGAAAAGAGTTCTGCTTGTTGCTCGTTTTGTGCTGTAATGGCTGACAGCGCCAAACACGGACCACGTGGAGATGAGAGCGACGATGCGTTGATTCCTCTTCCTCATCTGACTTTGTTCCCTTTGCCAATGAGGTCATGTTTTATAGTCGTCTGTTTGTCAGAAGGATTAAGTAAAAGAACACAGAACATGATGGAAGGATTTGACGCGGGCCTGGAAGGAAATCATTACATTTTGGTGCTGATCCAGAAAAATGGGCGGAGTCGGGATTGTTTTCTCTCTCTCTTCCATTAACATTGTTTCTTGTTATTTTTGCATGTTTTTGTTATTATTCGAAAAGTGCTGAACAAATCCCCATGAATCATTATGAAGGGCTCGATTCGGAGTCAGATCGGAGGAGGCACGTTCACTGGGAGTCCCTTGAGTTTGGTCCGGAAACGGCTCGCTAATGGACCGTCAGCTGGGTAATTACTGAAGACGTGCACCCTTCCTGAATCATGGGAAACAATCTCTCAGGTGTTATCATGCAGTTGACATTTTACTGAGCCCAAAACGTTGTGTTTTTGGTGGCTTTTAAAAATAGCCAGCATGCTAATGTGCGCGCTGAAAAGATCAAAGCACCCAGCGCTAGATGACTTTTAGCGGTTTCTCCATGTGTCTCTTTATTTGGAATTGATTTCTCTTCCCTCTGGTCTGGCTTTATTTTGGACTCTTGTTTTCAGTCCCACATTTCCTTCCCTCCCTCCCTCCTTCCCTCCTTGATTCAAATCTCGCGTCCTGATGTTTTCACTCTTTTGTTGGTCCTTCATGTGTTCTTCAGTTTATTTTTCTTTCCTCCATGTCTTCCTTCATGCATATAAACGTTTTCTTTGTTGCCCGTCTCCCTCCCTTCCTCCCCTTTGGCATTCATTTATTCACTCTATTTATTTAATCCTCTACAATTCATTACTTATTTTGCCGTGTCCCTTTTTCTTTTTTCCTTTCCTTCGCCACTCCCTCCCTTTCTCCTTTCAACATTTTAGATGTCATCTTGATTTCCTCCATTTGCCATCTTTCATTCCATCTTTCTTTCACCCCTCTATCATTCATGATTCATGTGACGCCTCCACTTCCTCCCCTTTGACCTTGGCAGGCTGGGTCGTCTGGAAGGTGACGTCCGTTGCGATCCAGATCCCTCTGGACTTCTCTCCCAGATCCCAGATCTTCTCCTGGCTGCTGCCCTGCTGCTGCTGCAGATACACGGAGAGGGCCCGGTCCGTCTGGTTGAACCCTGCAGGGACATTTATGGTTGGTGCGTTAGTTAAATAAATCACTCATCATAAATCATAAATGTGTAACCGGATGATTTGAGTTAATTGGGCAGGCAGGTGTGGGAGGGAGCACCTGTGGGCCATTTACCACTGATTGGGGGGGGCGTATATAGGTGCTTCCCCTCCCTCGTTCCAGCGTCCTCATTTGTGTTTTCCCCGTCTCGAAGGCAGGTTGGCCGTAGACTGTCACTGCCGTGTCTCTCCTTTTCTTTTGTTACTTTTGTTTTTAGAGTGTAAATAAATGTTTTGAATTCCTAATGCCGTGCTGGTCATCACTGTGAGCGGACCTGTGGGTGGGGAAACCCGCTAAAACGAGTTTGGGACCAACGGAACAAATTAAAACTATATCTTTAGGTGCAAGTCCTAAAGTGGCGTTGTCGTTTAGCCCCATATGCCCGACGCTACAAATGCAAACGCCACCACTCATCTGTGGAGTTTGTTGGTGCCACTCACCCCTCAGAGAGAAGTAGAATCTCAGGCAGAACTTGGTGTTCCCAAGCAGAACTGGACCGATCAGACGGTTCATGTAAGCCGGCTGTGGGCTCTGGTGGGAGTCGGCCAACAGGAACGATCCTGTGAAGGGAAGACAACCTCGTTTCCCTGCACAGCTCTCGCTTCCTCGGAATCTGCTTGTCATGCATGTTCCCATCATCTGGTGTCAATTTCCATTTGAACTATTTTAAAATGTGCAAATTCACTGGATGCATCCAGGATTTGAGAGAAACATTACAAATGGAGCAGCTGTAGCTTTGATGTGGATCTCAGAGCTGCCAATGTTCTGTGTATGAACACATTGTCTCGTTTATACGGAGGGGCTTTTATCTTTGCTTTCAAATACCGGCTACAGAACCGCTTCTGGCTGCTAACTGGTCCACTGTGTCCACCGGCTCAACCCGGGCGCCGTCTTTCTGCTGCTTGGTGCACTGTTAGCATGTTGCTGTGGTAATAACGTCCACCGGCTTGCAGGTGTGAACATTCATTCAAATGAGAGAAAAAGGATTGTGCCAGTAAAGCAATAAGCTAAAAGAGGCTGAAAAGCCGAGCTGCAAACTTTACGTATTTCTTGTCTCAATGGACACAATGCTAAACCCTCTTCCAGAGATGTGGCGTCACACACATGAAAGAAAATCAGGAAATAAATTAAATCGTTTTTTTATCTCTGCAAAGACCCAGCAGCTGTAGTTTGCTCGAGGCACAGACGCAATGAACAGCAGATTGGCTGATTTCTCGGCCGCTCCACATTTAGCGCTCAAACGGTTCCTTTGTCTGTGAACCCTTTCAGTAAAGTACGTGAACTTTCACATACTTTACTCGTACATGCAGTATCCCACCTGCCCCTGTGGTGTGGTCTCCATTCCTGAATATGTTGGGCTTCACAGACACCCTCCTCCAAGACATCCCTGTCGCTTGGTCCTGAGTGTACTGGCAGAGGCCCGCCTCGAAATTGCAGTTTGCAATGGAGGGGTCAAAGGTTAGCGCTGGGGTGAAGAAATGAATAGAATTCAGCGTGACATGAAATAAATATCAAGGCTTGCTTGACATTTTTAGGCGTACTGATAACAGGCGGCAGGTCAGCGTCTTCACTGTCCACCAATCAAAAGGCTAGACGCTACATAGCTGGGAGATCTATGGAAGAAAGGAATGCCCGTACCAACATCAGCAGAAACTGATATTTCATCCTGATCCTTCCAGATCTGATATTGCAGCTATAATGTGGCTTCTGTAGGACTATTCGTCCTTTTAAAGTCCAAAAACATGAATGTTCCAGATGTTCTGGACGCTAAGCATGGATGCGGCCGTGATGGTGACATGACAGCTCACCGGTGTTTGTGCTGCAGAACTCTGGAGAAAAGGAAATGTCATCAACAGCAACTCGTCCTCCGCTCGGACTGTTAAAGGCCACTTCAAAGACCACCTGAGGAGGGAGGGCAAGACGCTCATGAGGACGCTCACATGCAAGTTTACGGTATCGCCATTGGCCAGTCACACAAAACTAAACTGGCCACCTTTTGGAACAGAATGAGAGGAGTTGGAGGTTTTAAACACACGTCCCTCTAGAGCTGCATGGAGGACCCGCTGCTGCCGGCGCAGCCAACAAGAACTTCTCAAGGCAGAAGTTCCACTAGTGAAACCTTATTGTTTGTTGTTACACATGACCGTGATCGCACGGACCTGTACAGGGTACGGTGCCTTCAGGTCCACTTGAACAGGCATCCATTCTCCGGGTGTCCCGCTCCAGTCATTCTGGACTTCTGTCCCCGCCTGCCACAGGTCCTGGTACTGGCCCAGACGGTCCCTGGTGTAAACGGAGAACAAGTTCCCTCTGTCTTCACTTCGCTGGTACTGGAAGCTCAGGCAGCCGGACATGGCGACCGTTGTCATGGGAGACACCAGCTTGGCTTCTTCTTTGAAAGCCTTGCCGTGGATGGAGTCCACGTACATCAGGTGACCTGAGAGAGAGCTGGACTCAGTGAAGGTCTGAACACAGACAGCTGAGCTGCCCCCTCTGTGCGTAAAGCCCCGCTGCCCCGTCCGGCAGAGGGTAAGAGATTAGGTCGTCAATCAAAGTCACCGCACACAGACGCAAGTGGTCACATTTAATCAATGCTGCTGGTATTGGGAATAAATTAACTGATACGTTTCTAAGTAAATTAATACAATGATTTTATATAAAGATAAGGGGAACATATATGTATCTAAACCTCGATGCCACTATCTCAGTGACTACTGGCTCACATTCCTTCATTACCATGGAAACACACGTTTGCTCATACCTGCTAAGGTAGCAGCGATCTGTGTGAATAACACTCACCTGTCTTGTTGCTGTAGGTGTGGTCATTGGGTATGTTGTTATGGAGGGCGTGAAACCCTCCTCCTCCTCCTCCTCCTCCTCCTCCTCCCACATACCAGTTTACATTGGCATTCCACTGATTGCTGTATCCACACAGATGAGTGTCCTCAAAATCACACTCTAGATGCAGAACAACAATCAATCAGGGACAGGATCAATCACAGGCATGAGAGCCGAAGGCTTCAACTCCTTCGTGGCCTATTTCCTTCGTCGTCTTGCATAAGCACGTGTGCGTGGCGTTCGTGTGAAGCAACTGACCCAGGCAGTATCCAGAGCTGATGTGGATTTCAAAGATGGCCACGCTGCTCCCAGCGCTCGGTCCAGGTTTACCTTCGATGACAACCTGATTAGCAACACATGTTTAGTGAACTGTTGAACCAGCTATATGGGGTGAGGCAGGAACGACATCATAGGAGAGGAGACTTAAGGAGGAAGTAACGAGTGACGACAGAGGAAGACAAATTCAGAAAAACATGATGTGTGCAGCACATGAGAGAGTTGGAATTTCTTTTTTTTTTGGATTAAATGGTATTTTTCTGGGCTTGGACTAATTTTCTCTGGGCAACTAATTCTGTTTCAATATCCAGCAGGCACAGAGCAGCATCTGGATTCATTTGGAGTCGTGTCTGTGGCTACCTGATGCTTTAATGTACATCGGTCACTCGTTTAGTTTTGGCTTGGCCTCCGCCGACCCCATCATTGTTAGGTGTAACTTTTTCTGTTTGACTGCTGGCAGGAGAAGTGGAGTAGTTTATCAGAGTTTGTTTGCAGAGAGCAGCTGCCTGCGACTTCTGGAATCTGGATTAATTACATGACAGAGGCCCCCCCCCCCCCCCCCCCCCCACACACACACACATTGTTGGATTATTTTGGGAGGAGTTACTTGGGTGAACTATGTCTGGACAAGTATTACATATACAAACAGAGAAGCCAGGTTTCCTTTGCCTCCAGTCTTTACTCCAAACTAAGTGACCCGTAACAGATCCGAGATATATTTGTACGTGACGTGAAAAAAAGAGTAGCTTGAACAGAAGCAAATCATTTTAATGATGCTCATTTAAGATTGGAAAGTAGAACTGTCGCTTTAAAAAAAAGGACCACAATGATACATTTTGTTTTAAAGTTGCAGAACATTTTGTCAGCTGTTGTCGGTGTGACGTTTGACACTGAAACATGTTCATGGATAAAGTGTAGAGACACCCCTGCCTCTGTGTGTAATATTTAAACACGTGTCTCAAACAGTGTTTAGATATTATGTGGGAGTTTCAACACACACTTCAGAATTACCTTTTAAGGCCTTCACCTACATCTTTTGCTCTGTACAGCGAGACGTATTACCTCCACCTGCAGTTGTCCTTTTTTTAAGTTGGAATACGGGAGGAAAGGCAGCAGTTACTAGTTTTCAAGTTTTCGCATTTCCTGCAGACAGGTAGCGCAGAGTTTACACAGGTGATTCCACGCAGACTGCTAGCGCAGAGTTTACACAGGTGATTCCACGCAGACTGCTAGCGCAGAGTTTACACAGGTGATTCCACGCAGACTGCTAGCGCAGAGTTTACACAGGTGATTCCACGCAGACTGCTAGCGCAGAGTTTACACAGGTGATTCCACGCAGACTGCTAGCGCAGAGTTTACACAGGTGATTCCACGCAGACTGCTAGCGCAGAGTTTACACAGGTGATTCCACGCAGACTGCTAGCGCAGAGTTTACACAGGTGATTCCACGCAGACTGCTAGCGCAGAGTTTACACAGGTGATTCCACGCAGACTGGTAGCGCAGAGTTTACACAGGCGATTCCACGCAGACTGGTAGCACAGAGTTTACACAGGTGATTCCACGCAAACAGGTAGCGCAGAGTTTACACAGGCGATTCCACGCAAACAGGTAGCGCAGAGTTTACACAGGAGATTCCACGCAGACAGGTAGCGCGGAGTTTACACAGGCGATTCCACGCAAACAGGTAGCGCAGAGTTTACACAGGTGATTCCACGCAGACAGGTAGCGCAGAGTTTACACAGGTGATTCCACGCAAACAGGTAGCTCAGAGTTTACACAGGCGATTCCACGCAGACTGCTAGCGCAGAGTTTACAGAAATACAGCGCCCACGGCTCGCAGGAGCGATCGCACCACGGCGCCTGTAGGAGGTTAACGTCGGCCTCTCCATTAATCTACAAGCTTGATTTCGTCATTGAATGGACATTCAGACGTTTAGTGATGCTCGTGTCCTCATCTTTTATCGGATATGAGAATGATCGAGCTGCACTTACGCTCTGCGATATGCTGATAACGTCGGTGTAAACATGTCTGTCGGCCGTTTGGCTCCTGTGATGAGCATGAGAATCTGATGCTGAAGAGATGGGGGGGGGGGGGGGGGGTCACTCAAAAAGAATCAAAGCCAGTGTGATGTGATGTCAAGATAAACGTTTCAAGTGATCGCTAATCTGCCGTTACATCACAAATAAAAGCGACGATATCTTTGGTCCTCTGTTTATTGATCTGCACTTTGGTTATCATGCAGTGAAGAGTCACCAAATTCAGAACAGCCATTCGGGGTGGGTCTGAGTGGGAGGCGAAAGCTCTAAACAGCGTGAAGCTCCGAGGGTTAAATGAGATTCTGACAAGGGGAGACAACAGATTAAGTGTTGAGGCGAGAACTGGAAGCTGAAAGTAAATGTTCGTAACGGTTGAGCCTTCGTTTGTTGTGCAGTTTAAGTCCGTCTGATGCTCGTTGGCAGGGATTTAATAGTTTACCTGGTAAGGATCAGTGTTGTTCTGCAGGTCCATGCTGGAGATGACCCAGCTGTCAGAGGGGGTCCGGCTGCTCCACAGGGGCCGGTCCAGGCTCTTTCCCTCTGTGCGCTGAAGGACCTCCAAACGTCCAGAGCCGGTGATCTGGTGGACTAACCTCAGGCAGCTCCACTCCGCCTGTTCCAGAGCCGGGCTCAGCAGCACCCCCCGGGTCTCTCTCTGTGCATCTGGTCCATCAGCCGGGCCATCATTGGTGGCAGCGTCCACAGCAATAAATCGGCCTGAAACAAAAAAGGGTCTTGAGCAAAACTGTGCAAACCGGGACAAAATATTCCCCTCGTGGGTTTACTGGACTATCCCACAGATTTCTATTACAACCTTTGACCCGTTTCCTACAAATAAATACTTGTACAGGAAAGGTTAGATTTAGATTTTAGATTAGATTTTAAGGGCACAAGATATGGCCCACCAACTGCGGCACCGGCTGCAGTAATGGTTCTATCTTCATGTGGAGAATAGGTTTGATGTCTCCCAAATAACCAGCAACAGAAAGTATAAAGAAAACACGTTTTCTTCCCATATTCTTATGCAAACTAAGTCGTATCCACTCCTTGGCTTATGCACGTGGCGATGATGATGTTGATTCAGTAATTAGCAAGCACTCGAAGCATCGCCCGTTGTGAGTCCGTCAGAACAGGCATGACATGACGACTGAATTAGTCCAGTCAAATATCCGGGAGTGATTCTTGACTTGGACATGACCTCCGCCTCTTAAAGAAGGCCCCGCCTTTCACGTCACAACTACCATGCGTGGTTCCAGCTGCAACCTGAGGCGACGTTCATGGCGATGCAAACATTCTGAGATGTGTCTGCTCTGCATTTCGTGTATGCACACCCAGATGTTACCGAAATGGGTGTGCTCAGTATTGCTTGTACCATCTAGCAAAGAATGCGTGACTCTGGGGCGCTTTACTCGCTCCAGATGTCCCTGGATGCAAGATCCGATGTCCACCAGATGACTTTCGTTTCCCCAGCGTGTCCCAGTAGCAGAACCGCATCAACTGCAACAACACGGCTCAACCTGCGGCTGCTATTAGCAAGATCCACACTCGGGGGGGGGGGGGGGCTCTAAACCGCAATGGTGCAAAGATTCTTTGTGCATCTTCCTCCCAGTACCGTCATTGTGCAGGGTCCAGCCGGTAAAGTCTGCTTCTGATGTGTAGCCGCAGGTGTTGGACTCAAAGTCGCAGGAGCCTGGCAACGGCCGGTTCCGGGCTGGGATGGAGGCTTCGGACGAATGAAGAGAAAAGGAGAGAGGAGAGCGAATGGTAAGTATGAATCACTGCAGCTGGCATGAGCAGAACCGGGCCCTCACGCAGCAGCGCGCCACAACCGCTGCAACGTACTCACCAGCCAGAGGCAAGGCAAAGAGCAGGAGCAGCATCGCAGCTTTCTGTGGAAATCAATCAGCCCTCAAAGAAATAGTAAGAAAAAACAAAGTTTGTGTTTTTGTAAAAAATAAAAAAAGTTTTGAGCAAAGTTTGCTTTTAAAGGTTCCTCTTGTGCGGGTCGACTTGAGCGTCTCTGCAGCTCCCAGACTGGCAGCACATTGCAAACGCTGCACTGGGAGGTGTGTGCACGAAAGAGCATGAGGGAGGAGGGGAAAGAGAGAGAGAGAGAGAGAGAGAAGGAGGAAAAGAAGGCAAGTGATGAGGTAGTGGGAGGCCAGCGAGGGAGGAATGGAAAGAAGGAAATGAGAGAGTGGGAGGGATGGCTGGTGACAAAGAGGAATGAGAGAGTGAAGGAGAACAATCAGGAGACTTCCACACATTGATGAACCAAAATGAACTTTAGAGCATTGAGGTTCAGCCCCGATTCTGTTGCAGCAACACAAACGGCTGTTCAGATTCCGCCCATCCCGGTCGTATCCTACCGCTCCGGGGAATTCACCATTAATATATTCGAGCTGGGATCAGGCAACGATCGCAGCAACAAGTGGCTCAGTGGCGTTCACAGATCTGGATCTGAACCATCGACAGGCTGGATGGGCTCAGACACCAGCGGGGAGCAGAACGCTGCAAAAAGGGTCCAGAGACCGTTGAGGAATGCCTTGAGGTCTTTACATCACAAAGCTGGAGAGGGAAGTGAGGGTGTGGAAAGTGCACAAATGTTGTCATGGAGACGAAATGGAGAACACCCCAGGATTATAGATGCTAACTAGAAAAGCACCTAGAGCACAGACCTCCACCAAGCAGCTCGTTCCCCTCCTAACTGGATCTACACCGTCCACATGCTGATCTGGATCAGCACCAGAAGGTTCTAGATTGTTCTCGGTATCTTTATACACCAACATGAAAAGTCAAAGTGAATCAGAGTTCATTTTTGAATACATAAGTGAGTTTTCAATGTTAAAATGTAATATGTTTTCCTGACCTCATTCTGGATCAGATCCAGAATACATCTTTCTTGATAGTTCATATCAGACCCCTTTATGACTGTGATCTTTGGTGAGTGAATTTAATGCATATTTTACAAGATATGATTTTTTGAAAAAGCCTCCATTATAAGTAAATGTGAAAATCCAGACAGGTATCCAGATCACTAAATTTAATGGGATCTAAACTGGTTGGATTCCTAGAGCAGTCTACCTCCAGGGCACTGCCCCCCCCCCCCCCCCCCCCCCCAACCTCCATCTCTCCTCCTCACACTGCTCATCGTCTGTCTCGAAGGTAAAACTCGTAATAAAACCACATTTTATATTACAGTAATACTGTATAGCATTTATTATATAATTTTGTGTGTGTGTATATCTATATAGCAATTTTTTACAAATGTTATAAACGCTGATTTGAGTGTTTTCAGAAGGCCGGACCGGATTCAATTGTTTTCAGTTATTTAAAATCGGAATAACTTTTTTTGAAATACGAGCGATTTGAGTTAAGAGCTCGGTCCAGGAACGAATTATACTCGTATGTCAAGGTATTACTGTATCAAGATTTGGGCTGGTCAGAACGTTGGAGTTTATAACTTCCTGTCACATGACAACATCCCATCCACCCAATAAGCCTCAAAATCTAATCAGGGGTTCACCTTTCCACTAAATTTAGTTGAAATCTGTCAGCATGTTTGGGTTATTCTGAAAAAATAAACTGCAGTGATCACATGACCTCTTCTAACAGTTACTGGCAGAAACCAAAAACAACAACCACACGGTCACATTTGCTGCAAGCTGATTATGTGAAATGATTTATTTATTCAGGGATCCAGCCACTTTGAAATTTTACATTTGCACAGAAAATCAGACATCTGAAAATGATTGTTCAGCGTGGTTGTTGAAATAGCAGAGAAGTTAATGATACTTATGATAGTGTTTTACTTTTACACATTGATGTAGTCTGTGTCCCACCTCTTGACGATGCGACGTATGGATCAGCAATTTAACGTGTGTGTGTTCTCATGATTTACACTCTTGGGAGGACTTGATGTTTCGACAGCGTGGGACTGGAAGGTCAAAGGTCGGAAGTACATGTGGCTGGAGAGACGATTTCACCAACTCATCCTTACTGGAGAACAAAAGATTTTTTATGTGAATTCATCATTTAAACAGTTGGTCTTAGAGTTTTCCTCACTTGGTTTGCCTCATTTCTTAAGTCATCGCGTGAACAATAGTGTGTTCAGTTGTCAAAATGCATCATTAGCATATTGTAAAACAAGAATCTCTTGGAACATTGGATGCATTGATCAATTGACAACCAGGTGAAACTAAAACTTGACTAATGAAGGAGGAGTTTCAAATAGCCAATCAGTGTTCTTAGTTACCCGACAGGCGCTGACCCTGATTGTGAATGCTTTCAAACGTTTACAGTCCAGAGCTGGACCCGGACTTAAAGTGTGCTTTAATACTGGTATGTGTTAAACTGCAAAAGTAAAGTGAAGTCTTTTATAATTTTGTTCAGAAAGACAGAAAAAAATCATGTTACGTATGTGGAATTATTTTGTCACTGTTGGGTAACTTTAAAATAAATAAATAATGACAGTAGATTTTAATCAGATTTCATGGACACAGATTGATTTGATTTCCAAACAAAAGTAATGGCAAGAACTTAAAAAGCTGGCACTTCAGTGAGTCGATATGATTTATACTTTATACTTGACCTCATCTGTTCTGGGGCTTCAGGTTAACAGCAGCTGAACATGTTCAAATCTTCCCCCTAACCAAAGACGAGAGTAAAGAGAACAATTCTGCCGTCAGATCCATTTGAGATCTTGATTTTCCTTTCACGCTCACTTTGAATTGCACTCTTTCTTTTTTTCTAAGAGGCTTTGAGAGTAGATTAAATCCAACGTCTGCAGGATTCCCACAGAGCCTGTGCAAAACTGCTTAATGTGGGGGCTGAAGAACAAATTCTCATAAGCCTGAGCAAGGATTTGGAGGTTATATAAGCAAAGTGTTGTAGAAAAGGTTGATTCGTGAAGGTTTCTCATGCTGACACATGTAAGGATGTAAGGACAGTCGTAGAATGTGATATCCCAAAATATGTTATAACATCTGCCTGACTCCTATTATAATAAAGTGTTTCACCCCCCCCCCCCCCCCAAACCTCCTCTTTGACAAAAATCTTTTTTGGAACATTTTGATCAGCAAGCAATCCTTCCATCAACATTCACAAAATGATGATCATTAGAAAAAGCAATCCGCTCACTGCATTAAGGCCAGCAAATAGCGTGCGTGTTTGACAGCAGGGTGAGCAGACTAATGCAGGCTCAAAGCGCCAGACGTCCAGCTCAGGCTCTGATTGGCTCCTGCTGGGAGACGGCAAAGGATCGTCCAGCGCGATGGTCGCCACGGAAGCTCGTCGGTCCTCACTGCGACAGGGACACACGCACAAGTTCCACAAAACATTGGCCGCATTAACATTTCAAACTCCCTTTACTATGCGGACGCTTCTCATAGCGTTTAGAATTTTGTATACTGCTCAGTTAAATACTATCCTCTAGTTTTTCTCTGGGTACGCAGGTGAAGTACCTGCTTTCGGGATCCTCTTTATCGTTTCCGGTGAATTCAAACGAAACAACGGATCTCGGCAGAAGGTCTGGCTGCTTGGATGAACTGAAAACTGTCACACAGATCTGAGTCGGTAATGTGAAATAAAACACTCCCTCAAAACTACAAAGGCATCGCTGCGATATAATGCGATTGTGTACTTTTTTCCTCTTACAATTTCCATCCAAATTGTCCATACTTTGGGCCTTCTTCTCGTTTTTCCTCTCCTCCGCCTGTGGAAACAGGAACTCCTGGGAGGCGGCCTTCACCGCGTGAAGGGAGATTCTCTTCCTCTTTGATGATGCACCTCTTGAAGCTCAGAAAGGCAAGGAACGAAAGAATAAAAAAAGCTAAACTTGCAGTACGACAGTGCAGTGATCATGCAACTTACGATGGATCTTTTTAAATACGCGGGAGCCCATGAATTTCAGAAATCTATCTGCATAGAAACCCGGCCTGTGCACCGACACCGTGTCCTGAAAGCAGCGGCCCCATCAGACGCAAACACACTGCAGATATACTGTGTTTAGTTTGGCTGAAGGATGGGACGTGACGCTACGCACCCCATCATGAACAAGAGCTTTCCAAGAGTGTTCCATCTTCTTGATGAACCTGAAATATTATTAAAAAAAACAATCCTCTAATTATCCAGTCTGGAAGGATTCTATTGCCTTTAAATCAAATTAAATCATTTGATTTCAAAATGTGCTCGACTGAACCGTAATTGTGCATAAAGTAAAAATATTAAAAATTGTTTGACAAATTAAAAGCACAGCAAGAGACTCAAAAGTTAAAGTTGAAACTCCATTTCAAAATGTCTAGTCTAATTCATTCTTTTTAAGCATAGCAGTAAACTAATTTATACAAAACCATTTTTAATCAGAATTAAAGGAATTAATCTGCCAAGTTAAAGTCAAAATGTATTAAATGTGTGTTTGTGTGTGTTACAGCAGATTCACCTGTACGATTGAAGGATGTCGATGATCCCTAAAAAGATGAGAAGGCTTTCATCTTTATGTTTTGCAGGAATTCCACCAAGTCTGGAAAAAAAGGGGGGGGGGGTGGGGTCGTTGCTGTGGTAACAATGATGGAGCTCTCCATTCAGTGCCCAAACTTCTCTCGTGGCATAACTTAATGAATATTTAAATGTGTTTTAAAGGTGTCATTTCGACTGGATCGCTGTTGAGATCTTTTTTATTGTTCCTGGGAAAGCAGTTTATAAAAAGACAAGGGAGAAGCAGATGAAGAGACTTTTAAACGACAAAGCATAAAGAGCAAGGATAACAGAGCGCCCCCTGCTGCTAAAAGACTTAGTGTATCATATAAAAACCTCTCTGCCACTGATCTGCACGCAGGCTGCTCCGACAAACGACAACACAACAATTTGTATTAATAAAAAACAAAACAAATCTTGATTCGAAAGCAGAAAAGCATTCTCACGTGTCGTCATCCGCCACCGGTCCAGGGTCCTTCACGCTGCCCTGAATGGACTCCAGGGCGGTGGAGTAGAGGACCTTTTGGCCTTTCCTGCTGTCACATCGGCTTCCTCTGCTCAACGGCTTCCGGTCCAACACATGAATCCCCAATAAGAGACTGTAGTCCATGATCTTAAAGCTTTCCAGGACCTGGCAAGAGACCGAAACGCAATTTATTTATCACTCCATATCAGCAGAACTCATGAAATGCAAGCGGCACGGGGCATCCAAATAAGTCATGCTAGAGTTAGGCTTAAGTCCCTTTAACAACAAATATCTGGGCTATTTAAAAAAAAAAATATATATATATATAAAACTGTACTTTTTAAACTACCCATAGTAAACGTTTTGCAAGCTGCTTCTACGATGACCTCCCCGATACCAAGCGGGTCCCAGTTAAAGGTGCTAAATCTGGATCTGCATAGCAGTAGCACAGCACTGCGAGCCACCGACCCTCTGACCGAGCCCTGATGCCCTGAGACAACTCCTGCCATCAAAGAGGCCTTCAAGCTGCCAGGCGGGGCAGTTTGTGCTCCAGCTGCTCAGCGTGACCATGAGTCAGGTGGTTCGCTCTGCTGGGTGTTAATCCTCCATCAAGTGGCCTCTGTTGTTTCATATCAGTGACGTAGCAGGCAGCGCTCGAATGCAGGGGCTATCCTGGGTTGCATAATGTTATCGAAGGTGCTTTCATCAGCGACTGGACTTAAAAACCCACTGAAACAACTGAACGAAAATAATCACCGGATGTTTTTAGAATGGAATAATCCCCCATCTTCATCCATCACAGATACTGAATAATCTCTGGATTTGGAAGTTTTCTTAATTTCTACCACTGAAACTTCACTAAGTTTTTGTTTTGGAGTAAATGGAAAAAAAAAAAACTCTTTTGGAAGTTATTTTTGTAATTCTTTCCACTTTTTAGCATTTTATACAAATGACGGTTTGAGCTGCTGGTTTTGCCTGCAGACGACAGGACTGAAGATTGACGATGATGTTTGACAACATTGTGCTTAAACTTAACAAGATATCAACCTGTTTGAATTAAAAAGGTGTCTGACTACTTTATACTTTACACAGATCATGTATAACTAATACTCTGTACATGTTGGCAGATGACTGATAAATGGATATCCTCTTTGCGTGAGAACACACCCGGCAGTCCATCTGCAGCGTCTTCATCAGGGCGCTGTAGGTGTCTGCGTTGAAGTGTAGGCCTCCGTGCATCTCCTGGAAGTCCAGGTCTTTGAAGGTAGGCGAGGACTTGGCCCGCTCTTTACGGGAGGCGTGGCGCTTGTAGGACGAGCCCTTCAGGTCGTACTTGTAGTGCATGTTGATGGCGCGCGGCAGCACGTTGTTCATCACCACCACTCTGAGGGTGGCGCCGCTGCACTGGATGCAGTAAAGGCCGTAGAACTTTGGCAACAATGTCCTCGGGTTCTGGTTCAGATTCTTCAACGACAAAGACAAAGCAGGTTTTTGGATTTAGGATCAAATGTTCATTGCAATTTGCATGTTGGATTGTTGGTTTATGTGTGCCCGGCTGTGTCTCCTTTGATGGAGGGACTGGGCGTGAATTCCTTTAATTCTAGCGTGGATCTGGCTAAAGATAAAGAAGGAGACCCAGAAGTTGTTACGGCTTCCTTTCACATATCTGAGACATTTTTTTTTTATCTTTAATCTTTAATTTCTGAATATTTACATAGTAATGGCGTGTGTGTGTGTGTGTGTTAAAATGGCACAAAACCCCAGCAATGTGGCACTTCCTGCAGGATATGCGGACCTGTCTATCTAAAGTGGGTGTTTCTTAACGTGGTTATTTGTAAAGCTCTAAAACCATTGTGCACTTATTTCACCGGAAGAGTAGCCATCTTTGATTTACTCGCTTGAAAAAGCATTCTGGGATTTTCCATCGCTATCTTCTACCCTGGGCGGCACGGTGGCACAGTGGTTAGCGCTGTCGTGCGAGTGATTGCCTGTCTGTGTAGCCCTCTGTCCAGGGAGGGCCGTCTGAAGAGCTAGACGACTACCCCCTGATCCGTTCTAGAAACGGGACACACGACCCGACACAGGAAGGCACAAAACTAAAGCCAAGTCTAGGAGCAAGTGGGGGATTGGCATCTGGCGCTATATAAATAAAACTGAATTGAATTGAATTGAATTCTTCTGTAATCCTGCCAAAAGTAAAACCAGTCTGAAAACAGATGAAAATATGACATTTTGGGTTCGTCCACGATATTAAAATCATGGACAGGCGATGGAGGATAAGGAAAGGAACATACACGGTAAAATAACAAAGGAAGAGAAAGAATAAACAGAGATATAAACATTCCAGAAAATCCTTTTTACGAATGTTTTTTGGGGGAAGGGCGTGCATTCAACACCGTTGAAGACAGAGGATGAAGAGTGTGCTTTTATTAGGAGTAATGAGTGTAATTGGATTTCTGTCAGTAATTTTAAACCCACAGTTTTACAGTTTGTGCGTTAGGCTTACGTGGGCACCGGAAGGAGGAGCAACAAGCGAGGAGCTCACCATGTAATAACCCGGAAGCAGCTTTTGCAGGAACTCAGCCTCCTTGTGCTGCACCGTCTTAATAATGAACTCATCATCGCTGGTCACGTAGAACCAGGAGCTGCTGGCGCCGGGGTTGGACAGCTCGATCAGAGGCTCGTTGCACATGGAGTACTGGAAGTCACAATGATGCAACCCCGGGGCACGACAGTTTACATTTCCTCCACATTGTGCAGGATCAGAACGGTGGAATCTTCATCACTAACCAGGTAGTCATCGGGTTTGATGCCAAACAGCTCTCTGAAGTAACGGAAAGCCAGCGGTGCGTACGTCTTCAGCCGGAAATCTGGGAAGTGATGAGCTGGAGTGAGGCTGCTGCCCTCCCTGGGGAGCAAGTTTAGGCTAGCGTGAGGAAATTATTATTATTTACAAAAACTGCGTTGCTTTTACATTTTACTGTCTGTCGCCACTTTCTTGGTTTTGACGCTGTCAGCCTTGCATTATAGTAACAGAAGTCAAATCTGTGCTTCTTACTGTGAACAATTAAAAATGTGTGCTGAAAGAATTTCAAAAATATTAAATGATGGGTCTTTATTAATTTCCTGCACAGGAATATAGAAATAAAGCATTTATTTTTATGGATTTTTTTTTTTTAAGAATCAAGCCCAGGCTGGGTCTTTACGTTTTCTTCCTTTTACCTGCAAGAGATCATTTGTAGAACTGTTCAAAATTGTTTTATTTTAAGTAGGAAATTAGATTAAAAATACAGGGATACAAACCAGACCATATTAATCAAGAGCTCCTTTTGAAGACAACTATTGGATATGTTTTATTCTTTTTATTCCTCCAGTAAAAGAAAGAGCTCCTCATAAGGTTCAAACAGAAATGTGCTTCGGCAATGATCATCGATGTCAATAATCTGTGTGACTGTGAGTGTACCTGGGCAGGTAAACACTCTCCACCACGGAGAAGTCCTGCATGAGAACGTCTCTGTCTGGCTTCGAGCTGAGGTTCCCCACAGCGTAGCCGATGCCCAGCTGGATGGCTCCTTTCAGGGAAGAAGCTGTTGGCTGAAAAACAGAGAGGAGGAAAACGCTTCAAAAGGGAGACGAAGCGGATGTTTGCCTTTCACCAAATTCTGACCGTGTTAAACGCTAACATCAGTGCGGTCAAAGTATATTTACGAGGATCCCACTGTACATTAGATTCAAAGGGTATATATTGGAACAAAGGGTTTGTTAAATATGTACAGACTGAATGTTACCATGGTTGCAGTAGAAGAGATGGTGGATAAACATAAACGTTTCCATTATATTTTATGGAAATCCATCAAAGTAGCCATAAAGATATTTCACTAAGTAAAAATGTCATAAGGATTCACGGTGTGAGAATCTGAGTGAACACATGTGTAAACTCTGAGAGCAGTCTGGATCAACCTGGTAGACTGATGGGCTGATTTACTTCTCCAGAACCAAGTGAGTATTTGTGAAGAAATGAGAAGTTCATTAATAAGGGAGCTGCTGTTGTTGTAAATGTCTAACAGTACTGCACAGAGAAAATGAACTCCTGACATATCAACGTCACATCTTTCGTTGAGGAAGCGGACAAGCGGAAGAAAATGGATGGATGGCTTTTTCAAAGGGGAGCTTTCTCAATCAGAGCTAACAGGCACACATTTAGCTTTATATATGTATATATATATATATATATATATATATATATGGGATTTTATGACCCCTTAAATTTCCAGTGTGCAGCCAAATAAAAGTAAATCCAAATGTGAATAAATTAGGTACATGAGTTAGGGTTAGGGTCTCATTACTAAAGTATGTTTCAAACATTAGGTGTCTGA
Organism: Brachionichthys hirsutus; assembly: GCF_040956055.1. Classification (NCBI taxonomy): domain Eukaryota; kingdom Metazoa; phylum Chordata; class Actinopteri; order Lophiiformes; family Brachionichthyidae; genus Brachionichthys; species Brachionichthys hirsutus. The sequence continues at coordinate 11,287,855 of NC_090915.1, read as the reverse complement.
TGATCAATGACAGATTTTCAGAGATAATTTTAAAGATAATGTAATCGCTAATGACGACTTAACAACCGCTTACCTTGTTATGATCCTTTGGTGCTCTGGAAGCTGAGCTTCCTCTCTCCGTGCCGGTGGCTGACATCTTTTACAAAGAGAGAACCTGATCAGAGAGAAGCTCGGCGGTCCTTCCTCCTGCTGTGACTCACTTCCCTTCCCCCCCTCAGTGATGGACAACTTCAACCCGTGCGCTACCTGGAACACCCTTTACCTGTGTGTTTTTTTTCCAGGTGTGCTGTTCCTGTAGATGAGGTGGAGCGATATTAACCATTATATGCATTTATATACAATTCATCACCTGGAAAAACAGAGCTTCCGATAGGCGCAGACCTTCCTGAGCAGGGCTCTGTCGGGATCTGAGAGACCTCCAAGGGTTGTTGTGAGACGTTAGCTCCAGATTCCCTCACCACAACCCTCAGTCCTAATTAAAAAGGATTGGCAAATCATTACGTAGCAAATTCCCCTGTTGTATAACAGCATGTGCGGCTTGAGAGCTTTCTGACTTAGGTCTGACAAAATACAAGCGTGATTACTATAACAATGGACACAAAGACAAAAAGAATTTGACAAGGATCAAGGGTGGCGAATGTTATATTTAGGACTTTTAACTCTTTAACTCATATACAAATTTAAATTAAGAATATGTTAATGTTTATAATCTAATAATAAAAAGCGTGGCAGAAAGGTTGTATAAATTGCTACACATAATAAGAATGTTTAATACACAAAATGCAAATCTGCATACTGGTAACTATCGTCCCATTCGAAAGTACAGAAATAGTAATATTAAAATAAAAATAGGCCACATATGTGGCAAAAATACCTAAAAACGGCTAATTTACTTCTGTCAGTAGAGCTTTTTATTCCAAGGAGAATAATACATGTGTAATAAATTTTTGTTTCCAAAATGTGTGACTGGCAGTCCAGAATGTGTTTGCTTATGTTATCGTGTGGTGGAAGAGATGAAGTAATTCGCTCGGGTTTTCTTTTCCGTATTCAGTATTTATACATACATGCATGCCCACACAGAACAGCTTGGCCGGAAGGATAATGTACGATTAAGCATTTGTTAAGTAAATTACCGCTAGTTTGTTTGAATTGGTATTTATAATGTTGTAAATAATTATCGACAATTGTAAAAAATGTCGATAAACATATAGGATTTTTTTTTTTTAATTCTTAAAATATATTCAAGGGCATGTTAAAAATTCTTATGCTTGACACCTTCTAAATCCTGATTTCATGAGAATCACCCATATGTCATGTGTTAGTGAATATTGCCACCCTATATTAAATTATTGTTTATTTTAGGGTTAGTTTTTTCTTTTTGTTTGTTTGTTTTAGATCATATTTCATAATGCATCCAATAAACACAACAACCTCATCCAGCATATTAATGACATGTTATCATTTCCTCTGACTGCAGGGAAGAGAAGCTGAATTCCTCCTCATGCAATCACCTACTCACGTCCTGCTGGACCACACACAGGAGGACACCAGTTTGGGCTGACTGTCCACATCGAGAGACAAACAACTACGTGTGACTGTGCAGAACCTGAACCCAAAGTCAAGCATGTGGAATCCTCAGTTTAGTGAAAAGACGGCTCTGTGCCTCCTTACCTTAACAGGCATGAGGACATGACGAATGCAAGTCAGTGAGAAAAGATGGTGCACGTTGTGTGATGCAAATCAAGTGGGGAAGTGCAAAGTGCTGCAGCACTTCCTCTCTCCACCCACCTGTTGTATTATTCCCTGGCAACTGTGAATCAGGTCTTTTATTACACACAGGAGCAGAATCTACATGTTTTTATGTAGTATAATTAAATATATTGAGTGTTCAACCTTCGTATTTGGTTAAATGAATGTGGTCTATAATTAAGACACTGATTCAGGACATGTTTGGCTACCAGACATTGTAAAAAAAAAAGAATCTACTACAGAAATTGAATTTAATACATAAAACTATTTACAAAACATTCCACCTGGTAGCTTGTTGCTGCCCCTGTAAAGATCGTGGTACCACAGGGATTTATCAGTAATAAAAATATAAATGTGTTTATAATGCCACAAGATAACAAAACATTGCATATGTCACATTCACATTTGTACTATAAAATTCAGACTTTTAAATCCCCACGTGCTGTTTTCACTTGACCACCAGGCGGCGTAGTGACAACAGGAGATATGACATGAAGATCATTGATCAGATGGTGATTTGGCCAGTAATTTGTCTGTAATCCTGCTGACAAACACACAAACAAACACAAACCACACTCAACCAATAACATACACTTGTTGTTGGAGGTAATTAATATTGAGTATTATCCTTCTTTTTCTAGACTTTTCTAACATGAGCCCTGCAGGACAGGCTAAACCAGTCCAACAACAGGCAGCCCACCGCTCAATGTTTACTCCACAATCTGTAGCAAATAATACGCTAATATGTGTAGCGGCAGAACCATTTTCTAACTGTTAATGTCATACATTTATGTTTGTATATGTAAGAAAGAAATCAAGTTGAGAAAGTGAATTGAATTAACTTTTATCCTAAAGCTCAGTTTTACAAATTTAACAGGTAGTTCATGATTTAAAATACAATTTAAAATACACACTGATTTTCTTAAATATTTTTTAATAATTACTGTGTGATTATGTCGGCAAACACACCTTAAATGAACGCCATTTGATTATGTCTTCCATTTTACACCGGTAAACGTGAATATGTTATCCTGTCTTATTTGTTTTGGTGTGATCAATCAGGTCAATCATTTCCCATCAGGGTACACTGGACTCTAAATGAACGCACTGTCCTTTTATTTACCTTGATAGGAGAGCTAAGGGTTTTTATAAAGTTTTATTTCAAAACAAATAAGTATACAAACAGTGTATAAAGATCACATAACAATTGCCGGGGGGTAAAATGCAAAAACATTATATACATTCAAATATTATATATATACATTTAAAGTTCAATTAACCATTAATTAATATTATATAAGCCAAACTATCATTACAAAAATGTTTGAATGCAGGTCTTTGCTTATTATATTTACATTTGTGGATGTAGAACTTTGCTAATACAATTAAGAGGTTTATAATAAATACATATATCTTCTTTCTCTTTGCTTTTTGCCTTCCTATTTTTAGGGGACGGGCACGAATGATGAAGCTGCTGAAAATGATTCTCGATCATGCGCAGATCCAGAAGAGCCGCTGAACGGCCGGGATGGGTGACTCAGGACGTGACGTCACCTCTCCTGCCGCACCCATGGGGAGTCGCAACAGAAACTCCATACAAGCACACCTGCAGTTTCTAAACCACGCCCACATACCTGCAAGAACCAGGAAATAATTGCAATGCCTCGAACGTAGCAAAACATACAAACTAAAAGTGTTTTTTTGTCCGTCTCGTCGTCCGCCGCTCGATCGCGGCCCCGTCCTCCGTGACGCCTGACCGGAAGCAGGTGAGTCCGGTTGACTCGGTTCGTCGCTGCTCCCGCATGTCGACATGTTTTCACTCCCAGAAGAGAAGAGGGCTTTGAACCCAGCCCATACCGACAGAACGCACGGAGCAGACATGTCTATCATTCTGGTCGGGGTGGTTAGCGCGTGTGCGTGCGTGTGTGTGTGTGTGTGTGTGTGTGTGTGTGTGTGTGTGTGTGTCTGCGTGTGTGTGTGTGTGTGTGTGTATATATATATATTCAGCTTTGTTATCGCCATGTGATATGAATACCAGCAATGCAAGGACATTTTCAAGCACCTTGTTCATGCTGACTCCAGGAAATAATAGATATCGGCATTAAAAAACACACACACACAAAATTAGAATGTAAATTGTGCTTTGGGTTTGAAACCCGTATTCCCAGGTACGTCAGCATGTACTCTGTACTAGCTACAGGTGCAGTGCTTGCTGAGGTGGGCTTCAGCAGCGAGGGACAGACCCGTAACCTGCATGTAATCTGAGATGCTCCTCCTCCGTTTGTCCCACAGCAGTGAGGACAGCAGTGAGGACAGGCTTTGTTCATGCAAAACTGTCCACCAGTCTGTCTCTCTCTCTCTCCCTCTCTTTGTTTTTACTACCCTCTGACTGGCATGCGTCCCACGATGCATTGCATATGGACATTAACGGAGTCGGGCCATGTGAGGAGCAGACGAGGGCCGGAGAAACTAACCGCTGATGTGAAAGCGTTCAGACGGCCAAACCGTTCTCTCCCCGATGAAACAAGAAAACCGATGGCGTTCTCAGAGTGAATAAATTAATGGCAAAGGGAGTAGCTGCCGGAGTGAAGCGCTCTTCTTCCTTCATAATTTAAATGTGACTCGTTTTAAAAAGCTCTGCGCTGCAGATTCGATGCACTTTAAATTCACGTACGCATTTGAGTCGTTTCGTCAGTGTAAAAAAAGTAAAGATGCAAAATGCATAACTTGTGCTTGGTCGGGTGTCCATAAGTATTTGAAGCCACACTATACAAGTATAAATAGCTACTCAATTAAAAGTATAGCAATCTACTCTGTGTATATATAATAAAGCTATTGAGGGTTATGGACTGCTCAGTTTCAAAAGGTTAAATTGGTCCATTTTGTAGCAAAATATGCTTGAAAATGACTGCAAGTCGTCATCATCGTTAAAATGTTTTATTTTGTGTGAAATTTTATTTAATTATATAATTTGGACAAGTTCGGCGGTCCAGATTAAATAGCCCAACGGGCCGCATATGGCCCCCGGGCCTTGGTTTGCCCATGCCTGAGTTAGCACAATGTCATTCTGTGTTGACGCTTCTGATGCTTTAAAGCCGTCATGGGGTGGGATTTTCTGCCAGCGGAACTCAGGCTGAACTGCAATTTCATCAGCCGCCAAATCAAAAAGCCTATTTAACGAGATGAAAGGGTTGCGTGTGCAGCGAGTTGTTGTTTTTTTAAAGCTCATCTGTGCTTGTAAAATGTGTATTTTTGTAGTTGGTATGTTCAGATAGAAACCACCAACATTATCTGGCTCTGTTAGCTCGTAGCTTCACGCGCCTTCGTATGGCTAATCTCTGATGTAAGTTTGAAACCAACTATTACATTCCTGAATTTTCTGACGCTTGTCGTTTCAGCATTGGCTTTTGATTGAGTGTTTTATTTTGAAGTGCATTTCCTGTCACTATAGCCACTGGATCCTCCTGCTGCTTGCTGCCATGAATCGGTGCTGTGAATGCAGGGACTCCTGTTCATTAGTGTGTTTCGTAAAAATCGCTGCTTTCTGTTGGAATTTCACGAAAGACGGAAGCCAATTTTAGCGCTGCAGCATTGGTCGTAACATAAAATATGTTTTAAAGAAACATTTTGACATTTAAGAATCCTCTGATCAGCTTTTTTCTTTTTGATTTTTTTTTTTTTATATTGAATTTTATATCTGTACTTTAAATATAACGATGCTGACAGACACGACAAAGTCACTTTAGAATAGAATAGCCATCATAGAATAGTTATTTAGATCATATTGAAACGTCTTGCTAATTAAATAAAACAATGTCCTGACAGTAAATTAGCATGGATGAAATTCCGAAGCCGATGTGGCCGTCATTTGCAGCAGGAATGGCGTGTGAAGAATGCATGCAGATGTTGGTGGTGAAAGAGAGTTCACGTAGGTTTGGGCTCTTATGACCCGATATAACCCCAACCTGAGTGAGCTGAGGGAACCCGAGAGAACATCAAAGCAGGACCGTGCTTCATCCCTCCTGACGTGAATGCTAGCGTGCGCCTGACAAGCTAAAGCGCTGCGCGTCTGAAGCGCTCCTATTCATGGCCGCTCTCTGCTCCGTCTGGGTGAGCATCCTCTGAGGTCACTGACGTGTTGGATTACGATAACTGCCCGAGTGTCACGCCTGCTGTCTGAATTCTGCACATCTTCATTGTTCTAATCTGGGCTCCTGATAAAGACCCGCAGAGTGAATTTAAACAACCTCTCCTTTACTTTTGTGCTATTTTTAGCACCCCGTAGTGGATTTCTGATGCTCAGAAAAATCTGCAGTCGCTCTCATGGCATGACTACTCAGGCGTAATCCAGACATCCAAGCTGCTGGGATACAAATCCAGCGTTTGCATTGGCTGGCAGCTCACCAAGAGGCCACGGAGATTATTTATTTATTTCCAACCTCTCATGCCCGCTGTCTGATGCAGACATTTAATCCGTGTGGCGGTGTGGCGTGCACGCTGGGGGTTGCACATGGGGGGGGGGGGGGGGGGGGGGCGTGTGTCTTTAAACAGAGCTGGGAATGCTTTAGAGAAGTTTCTGCTCTTTTGCTGGAAGATGCCAGCGAGCGTTTGCCTGCGTTCCTACGAGTTGGTCCAGTTTTAAATATTGTGACACAAAATAACACAACTGCAAAAACACAATATGTACCAGTACTAGAATTTTGTACTCCAATGTCCCCGTACTACTCGTGTTAAAACACCTTTCGCAACCAATATGAAAGACGCATTTGAGTAATGTTTCATAAATAGTTCAAACCCAGTGTGACTAGATATTCTAGAAAAGCAAAGTCCTTCCAGCTGAAGCTCCTTTTGTCGACGGCTGGAGAACAAGGGGAGACCGTTTCCGTAGAGGTGTCCTCCTCATCTGGACGTCACACTCAAAGCATCCTATGCATTCACAGATCTGTCCATGGAAACAGTCCGTCTGGGTGTGAAGGGGAACGGAGAGATCCGTGATCTGTCAGGGCTTAGTGCCGCCATTATCCCGGCGATGCTGCGGCAGGGTGGCGAGGCAGCGTTTTCATTAGCGTAATGTCCAGAGAAGCTCTAGAATTATGTAAGAGTGACGTGCTGTCGTCCCCTCCTTGCCTGGCAGGAACGTGGCCGTTTGTGTTCCTCTTATCGTCCCCTCACTCTGAACAGCCAAAAGGACATCTGTGTGATTCCGCGCTCACGGACGGGACTCGTAGTAGCAACAGCTTGCGGACCTCAGGGGGGGAACGGCTGCCATGAAGAAGCGAGTTTACGGTCGTGATCGTGGAGACGGAATGAGACGTGGGAATCCCGAGTTTCTCTCCGGTCTCGGACCTTCTTCGAGGAGGAATCACGGAGCAGGAGCCGCGTTTAGAGCCGTGGTTTGTGCGTGACGCCGTCGCATTCGGAGGAGAATTAGAAGATGAAGTTTAAGAAGTTCATCACAATCATGCAGGCAGCCATCGGGGTTGTGCCCCTGAACAAACGGGAGCTGCTGCCCCCTGGCAGGAAGCTGTGGCGACCCCCAGGGTGAGTTACATCACTGTGTCTCGTTTCTTTTTAATACTCGCACAGAGTTCGTATGAAGAATTAGTGAAGTGCTGCAGCTCTTTGTGTGCATCAGGAATGTTTCTGAAATATTCTGTTAGTGACTAAGTGAGAAACCGCCGAGCACGCCACGTGTTCGGACATGTTGCCAGCATTCAGGTCACACAATCGGCCTTAGAAATTAGACTCCAGTTGTGTAGTCAGTGCTCATGGAAATGTGCAGATGTTTAGTAGTTAGTTTGGATTTTTATTGACCATTCGTGGCAACACGAATTTCAGGCCTTCAAGCGAGGCCTGAAACGTTCATGTCCTACACACAGGCTCATTGACGGCAGCGTGCGACAGAAAAAGCTCATTTCATATCGGTGGGTCATTTCTATTTCTGCTGTTTGCTCGCAGTAAGGCCTGCTAGCCTTGTCGTCGTGTAACGTTAATACGGCCGCAGCTTGTCTGCATTTCTTAAGTTTTACAGTGTTTCTATTACCCTCGCCGAAGAGGAGACGAGGGTATTGCAATTGGGTGCGTTTGTTTGTATGTTTGTCTGTTTGCTTGTTTGTTTGTTTGTTTGTTTGTCTGTCCGAGCGCATAACTCAAGAACTAGTAACCCAATCGACTCAAAATTCTTACACAAGCAAGGTTCTGTCCGTGGCTCGGTCCTCCCCGAGAATGGCGTTGATCCGGGTCTGGGTCCAGATTCTAGAATTATTTTTACATCTGGAATTGTATGGCATGATGGGAAAAAGAGTCCAGAAGGAGTCTTGTAGTACGTTCCGGAGTAACAGTAACAAAATATGTTGTTTCCCACATGTCTCCAGGATAGGCGGAATAAAAATCCACCTGAAAGAGGGACAAAAGTTATCCCTCAACAGAACTGCAATTCTATCTCACTGAACGGATTTCATTCGCCTGGTGTTGATTTTGTATCAAAGTTTTATCAGCACATCCAGAATAAGTTGATTACTAGATTGATAAATGCAGGATGTTTCGACTCTTTCCACGCAATCCAGCAGAGACGTTTGTTTTTGTCTTTAGTAGGGGTCAGATTTCAAGCAGGCATGCATGCATGTTTTTTTTCTTTTCTTTTCCCACAATGCATTTGGTCTTTTATTAGCCCCACTCTGTCTGTAAAATGCTCTTGTCTTTCAAACAAATCTGTTCCAGCTCTTTCTAACAACTCACTTGCCTCTCTGCCTTTATTGTGTGTGTGTGCGTGTGCGTGCGTGTGTGTGTGTGTGTGTGTGTGTGCACAGGGAGCAGCCTGGCTCTGATCGGAGCAGCACTGACCTCCTCAAGTCCGGCCGCAAGTTCCGCTGGGCCAGAGAAGCCCAGTGTTTGTACCTGCGCCGCCTCTCTTCACGCAGCTTCTCAGCCATTATGATGGTACGTTGTTTACATGACGTTAAATGCAAACGCAAATACCTCAACGTACCTGCGTGGGTTTGTTGGTACCGCCCCCAACGTCTTGGCAGTGTTGGTCTGTTAGCAGGATTACAGAAAAACTTCTGGATGGGTCTTGTTTGGGGGAAGACTTTTTTTTTTAAAGATGGGTCTTGGTCGAACTTCGATCCCATTAAATTTTGAGAGCGACCCGGATATCCGTCTGGATGCAAAACACAGAAATCCAGATTTTCCCATTTACTTAAAAGGGAAGCTTTAAAAAAGCAAAAGCAAAATGTCTTCTGGATCTGATCCAGAATGAGGTCAGGAAAAAATACAACAGTTTAACATTGATTATTATTATTTTGGAGTGTCGTGCATTTTGGCTGCATGTCACATGTGAGCAGGAGGAGCCTCTGTCTGGCGTGCACATTCCACGCCCTCACTTCCCTATCCAGCTTTTAAACTCTTTCATATCCATTTTAGTGACCCCCCCCCCCCCCCCCTGCATCCAGGATGATGATTAAACAGGGGCATTCCATTCCATTCCCTGGAAGCACCATTGTCCCATTGAATCGCCTGCATAAATTATTTGGTCTATGAAGCGCTTTTGCATTTGGACGGCCTATTTAAGGCACATTTCTTATGTTCCAGTTGACGTTGTTGTTGTTTTTTTTAAATGACCATATATATTTTGGCATTATTTACGTCACGGCTGTTATGAAGTTAAACGTTTTAGTTAACGTGCCACAGAAAAGCTTCCATTCGTTTTTCTCTGCATTAGGGACAGCTGGCGTTCTTATCTTTCTGTCCAGCTGAAGGCAGCCTTGAATACACATTCACACCAAACAATGGCCTATTGTGCAGAACCTGCCTTTGAGTTCTATCAGGTTTTGCTTCAACAATACAAAATGGTGCTTTATTTCGGTGGTAAGTTTCCGATTTTGTTGCAACAATTTATTGAAGATCTTTTACTATTTCATGCAAGCAATTTTTTCCCCTGAGCCTGGAATTTGCTAAAATGTGAGTGTATCGATAGGACAAAGTATCGGATGAATGTTTTTCTTCTTTGTTGTCTTAGTACGTGTTTGTATTTATTTTTTTGGATGCGCTTTAAAGCGTCTTTATTTAAATGTCTTTCTCTGATTTCCGCTGCCAGCTTTGTGAAGTGTTTCTTTGGGTCTGGGTCTCTCAGCGGGAGCTCCAGAAATCAATGGGCATTTTGGACGAGCCCATCTCCGCCGCGGTGCGGGGGGGTCGGCCTCCCTTATACGTGTATCTACAATAACATCCCTGCTCCGTTATCACCGTCACACACATGCATGCATTCCAACACTCGCACATGGTTGATATAACAACACGTCGCTGTGGCGTGCACGCGCTTTGGTCCTAAGTCCACCCCTTCTCTCTTGTTCTGATCCGCACCGGGCTCGGAGACGTCTCCGCTCACTTTGGTCCCAAACGTGTCATTTTCACGTTTCAGAAAGTTATAGGGTGAACTTCCCGGTAAAAAAACCCAAAACAAAACAAAAAAGACCGGATATTTAGGAACGTTAAACTTTGAAGCTTGAGCCCGTAAGCACCTGTAAACGGAGCCGCAGCAGGTTCAAAGTGCGCGATGCCGGTGAACGGAGCAGGGCCGCTCTCCCTGACCAGATACACGACTGAGTATTTCACCGTAAGTACTTCAGAGTGAAATCCGGAGTGTTTATACACGGACTGAAGACGTCCGGTAACACAGCGGAACTCGAACAGTTTCGATGAGTCCCCGTTCCACCTGTTGTGATGCGAGCTAGCAGCTTGGTGCTGTTTCTAACTTTATCGTATTTATCCGCGGGGGGGCGCGGGGGGGTGTATTTAGCCTCATTTGTTTCTAGCTGCAGTTACATCGGTGTGGCCTGCAGGCTGCAGCACATCTCCGAAGGCTGCCACGGTTTGATCATTATCGTCTGCGTTGTGACGTAGCTCCCCTGAACCCGTCGGTGCAGTGCGGCTGTGCGCCCAGCAGGGGGCAGCTGACGTAGCTCCCCTGTACCCGTCGGTGCAGTGCGGCTGTGCGCCCAGCAGGGGGCAGCTGACGTAGCTCCCCTGAACCCGTCGGTGCAGTGCGGCTGTGCGCCCAGCAGGGGGCAGCTTGGTTCAGTCGTCGCTCAGGCGGGAAGCGCTGAAACTCTCTGCTGCTTCATGGAGATTTTTGGGTTATTATTGTAAACTGGAAAGACGTTCAGTAAAATTAACTCACGCCGACTCCCTTAACAAACTGCATATGCTGTTAATTGCGTATAAGATTCACGCATAAGCGCTTAATTATGCTATTCATATTTCTTTTTTGTCGTGCAAATGTATTTATTTATCATCTCAGAATCACCAACCAAGAAAACAAGAGAAGATCTAAGAATATCTCTAAAGATGCACATTTTCACATATGCAAGCAAATACTAGAAGATTTTTTTTATTACCCTCGCCGGTGCGTTTGTTTGTCTGTCTGTTTGTTTGTTTGCTTGCTTGTCTGTCCGAGCGCATAACTCAAAAACTAGTAACCCAATTGACTTGAAATTTTTACACAAGCAAGGTTCTGTCCGTGGCTCGGTCCTCCCCGAGAATGGCGTTGATCCGGATCTGGATCCAGATTCTAGAATTATTTTTACATCTGGAATCGTGCCTGTGCTGTAAACTGCCACTTTAAGAGGGAGGGACACGAATGGCATGATGGGAAAAAGAGTCCAGAAGGAGTCTTGTAGTACGTTCCGGAGCAGCAAGCTAGAGCAGGTTTGGCCCCTCTGATCCGGAAGCCCTGTTTACTGTCTCGCAAGATCCAATAGTCTATTGGAGGCGGAGTCTGCAATCTCTGATTGTCTTTCTAGTTTTTTAAGGAAATGGCTACTGCTGTGAATATTTATTTTTTAATTACATCCTGCCAGAAAGGCCCAGTATTTCAGCTTCCCCCCTCATCAGTGGAAATGTGTTTGTTGTGTTATGTAGCAGCCAGCGGTCTGGAGGCTGCGCCGAGAGGCAAGCACCCATCAGTCGCATTATGCATCAGGCACTTGGATGGACCGCTTCCAAGATGTCTGTCTGGCTGTAATCAGTTTATGTTTGTTCTGTCCACACGTAGTTACATTCTGTTCCCGTGCATGGGTTACGTTACATCCTGTTACATCCTGTTACATCCTGTTACATCCCGTTACATCCTGTTGACAGTCTGGAATGTAGCGAGGCAATTCTCTTTTGGACAACAAAACAAAAATCTAATACTTATGAGTGCTTTTATTAAACACTATATAGTGTTTAATTTTCAAAGATTTCTTTATAACTTTAAATTGTAAATCAACATTTAAGAGATGTGCAGCGTTTTTTAATAGTTAACCAGGGTTTTCTACACTGTTACAGGTTCACCTTCGGCTTCATTGCTTTATTCCCCTGCTGGAATTTTAGGAAGGCTTTGATGTTTATTTCCTTTATTTATTCAAACATTTCCGTTAACTCCAAATCCATATCAAGTCATTGCTAATAAAGTTTAGATTGTGGGCAAACGCGACACCAAAAGTGCGTTTTGTGGCTGTGAACAGCCAGGAGTGGGCGCGCCGGCGTGTTTACGCTGCCTGCAGACGGTGGGATTTGTGCTGAATGTAGGCCAGCAGAATCCCTCTTACGTCAAAGGCAGGAAGGGGAGCTGCCGGTGGTTGTGCAGCTGTGGCCATGGAGGAGGCTGCGGCGCACATCAGTCTGCCACTGCCCTGCCGCCTGTGAACAGGGAGGGACGCAGAGCGCCAATGATGAAGACTGTCCTCAGTCTACACAGGAAATGGGCCCACGCCATCAAGACCGTACGCATCCTTCACGGACTCGTGAGTGACTCCGCTACCGTGGCTCCAGTTCCATCTGATCTAGGGCCAGCGGCTGGACCCGAGCAGTTCTGAGATGGGTTGGGAGGAGTTTGGGTTGTGTACGACGGGATCCAGAAGAGTAGCGTCATTGGCTCTAAAGTTTGTTTGATCATAATGGCTGGTCTGAGCTGTCCAGAATAAACCTTACTCGGTGCTGTGCTCCTGTAGAGATGCTGAAGTGTGACTTGTGTCTCTGGGGTTGTTTCACACCGTCCTAATGATGGGATGCTGCCGTATATCGTGGAAGAGTCTTGGGCTGATGGACGTATTGGTTGAATTAATGATCCGTCTTTTTCTATCTAAACGAAAACAAAGACTATCCTTGTTTGTCAGGATTTAGCACCTGCTGTTGGATGAACTAACTCGTGATCAGGTCACGTGTTGAGGCTCTGCTTAGCTGTTATGTTGGGTTGATGTTGCCTTCTGTAGGCTCCCATCCTGACGTGTTTCTAAAGAACTAACTGCAGTTCCAGTACGATTTACGAGCCAGAACTCTCTACCTCTCTACCTTGGACTTGAACTCTCTACGTCTCTACCTTGGACTTGAACTCTCTACGTCTCTACCTTGGACTTGAACTCTCTACCTTGGGCTTGAACTCTCTACCTTGGACTTGAACTCTCTACGTCTCTACCTTGGACTTGAACTCTCTACGTCTCTACCTTGGACTTGAACTCTCTACCTTGGACTTGAACTCTCTACCTTGGACTTGAACTCTCTACGTCTCTACCTTGGACTTGAACTCTCTACCTTGGACTTGAACTCCCTACCTCCCTACCTTGGCTGTAAAGCAGCCCGGCAGAGACTCGTCCATTGTTCATCTGGCGTCTCCTGGTTGTGTAACGGCCGCATCGGCTAATGAACTGTCCTTGTTGTTACATCATGTGACGCATTATTAATCTGACCAGTGAAATGAAACTGCCCTCAGTAATCCCCCCCCCCCCCCCCCCCCCCGTCTCTCCTCAGAACCCGGTCATGGAGGAGACCGTGTGGGAGCAGTACACCGTGACCCTGCAGAGGGTGAGTCCATCGTCTCCGTCCCGTCCAGCGTTTCCCTCGGCGCCATTTAAGTGATTAGTTTGGCTGCAGTCGGATAATAGATTAGAATGCTCAGATTACAGATGTGGCAACGGAACGGGAGCCAATCAGGAAAATGAATGATGATGATGAAGATGATGAAGGAGAAATAACTAACGACTAACCAAACATATGAGCACCGCAAAGAATTCCACCGCTGGGCAGCGAGAGTCGCCCCGTTTCATGTTTGCTCAGCGTCCTGATCGGCGCTTTTATGTTGACGTCAAGAAACGCGAGTTAAAACTGATAGAAATAATTACTTTTAGCGTTTTCTGACCATTCGTTCCGTTTTAAATTTAGACTTGTGAAAGTACATTCCGTCGTTCCAAAAAGGTCAGACGATTAATCAGATTAGATTATCAGAGAATAATTTGTCCTTTTAAAAAAAAAAAATGCAAAAATCATCCTGACAATCCAAATATAGATAAATAACACGCTTCTGTAATGAGGGAGCTTTAGATGGCGGATACATTATTATATTTGATCGTATGCAGGTCGTACTTCTTGGTTCACCTCCGCCCGTGTCCCGCCTCTCGCCGCCAGTTGTTGGCAGACACGTGCACGACTGCGTGAGCGCGGGCAATCATCGGGATGAGCTCATTGTCTTCACTGAAGCCGCAAAAGCAGCTTTAGCGCTGAACGGGCTGCTCCAGGCTCGTGACCCCGGACTCGACCCCCAGCAGCTCCAGCTGTCGTCGTGCTCCGCTCTGGACGCCATCGTTTATTCTAGCATTCGGTGAATGAATAGGGAGGAGCTTCACTGTGGCCTCGTTTCTCCAGAGCGTCGCTCGGCTTGTTAAAGAAAAGCCATTGCCTGTGAAAAGTCTGAGCGCAGTACCTGCAGTAGAATAGAATCTGTGCCCACATTTACCTGCAGTAGAATAGAATCTGTGCCCACATTTACCTGCAGTAGAATAGAATCTGTGCCCACATTTACCTGCAGTAGAATAGAATCAGTGTGCCCACATTTACCTGCAGTAGAATAGAATCTGTGCCCACATTTACCTGCAGTAGAATAGAATCTGTGCCCACATTTACCTGCAGTAGAATAGAGTCAGTGTGCCCACATTTACCTGCAGTATAGAGTCTGTGCCCACATTTACCTGCAGTAGAATAGAATCAGTGTGCCCACATTTACCTGCAGTAGAATAGAATCTGTGCCCACATTTACCTGCAGTAGAATAGAGTCAGTGTGCCCACATTTACCTGCAGTAGAATAGAATCAGTGCCCACATTTACCTGCAGTAGAATAGAGTCAGTGTGCCCACATTTACCTGCATTAGAATAGAATCTGTGCCCACATTTACCTGCATTAGAATAGAATCTGTGCCCACATTTACCTGCAGTAGAATAGAATCTGTGCCCACATTTACCTGCATTAGAATAGAATCTGTGCCCACATTTACCTGCATTAGAATAGAATCTGTGCCCACATTTACCTGCAGTAGAATAGAATCTGTGCCCACATTTACCTGCAGTAGAATAGAATCTGTGGCCCACATTTACCTGCAGTAGAATAGAATCTGTGCCCACATTTACCTGCAGTAGAATAGAATCTGTGCCCACATTTACCTGCAGTAGAATAGAATCTGTGCCCACATTTACCTGCAGTAGAATAGAATCAGTGTGCCACATTTACCTGCAGTAGAATAGAATCAGTGTGCCCACATTTACCTGCAGTAGAATAGAATCTGTGCCCACATTTACCTGCAGTAGAATAGAATCTGTGCCCACATTTACCTGCAGTAGAATAGAATCAGTGTGCCCACATTTACCTGCAGTAGAATAGAATCTGTGCCCACATTTACCTGCAGTAGAATAGAGTCAGGTTGCCTGAATAGCCGTGTTCAGTAAGGCAGCAGCAGGTCAGCCTTTCACTAACACCCTCCTCACTTCATAGAATTCAATTCCATCATGCCTTAGCTCGACCCCTGTGGGGGGGCACTAATGTAATTTCTAATCTCCTCTGTAACAGTTGTGGATTTTCCTGGATTTGCCCTAGTTCATTCTAAACGACATGCTTCTTTTTATTTATTTGGCCTCTTTAAACGTCTCAAAAACGAGAAGCTGACATTTTGGAGACGCGTCTGAATGATTGTAGTTATTGTTTTTGACAGATGTCGTCTGTCCTCTCGTCCTCTGCTCCCGGGATCTGCAGCCGTCAGAGTGAAGTGTTGAATTGTGTGTGTGTGTGGGGTGGGGGTGGGGGGGGGGGGGGTGGGGGGGAGATGAAGAGAGGATAAAGAGAGAGGGTCATCAAATCTCTGACCTCATCTCATCCGTCCAGACTGGAGCCGTGGCAGGTATAATTGTTTGAAGCCGAATCATGGACTTTAATGCTTTCTGTCTTTCCTCAGGATCCAAAGATGGGCTTCGGCATTGCTGTGTCCGGGGGGCGGGACAACCCGAACGAGGACACTGGCGAAACGTCCATCGTGGTGTCCGACGTCCTCCAGGGGGGCCAGGCGATGGCTTGTTGTTGTGCGTCGGCTGCAGGCTGTTATTCTGGTCGTCGTTTGACATTTATCAACATAAAAGGGACGCCTTGTGTAAAATGTCTGTGTTTGTGTGTTCAGTGAGAAAGACCGGGTGGTGCAGGTGAACGCCATCCCCATGGAGGGCGCCGTCCACTCCTTCGCCGTTAATACCCTCAGGAAATGTGGCAAAGTAGCGAAAATTGTAAGTAAACCTTTTCCGTCTCATTTTTGTTTTGTTATTGATTATGAATGGATGATTGTCTCCACAAAGGAGGTTCTGGTTCTGCTGCCTTCACCAGGACACTGTGGAGTTAGAGGACAAACGGATTTGTTGCATCTTCAAAAGCTCTGATCCAGAAGAATCCGGCTTTACTGAACGTGTGCCTTTATGTGAATAACCTCTAAAAGAATAATGAATCAATGTGAATCCGATTGCTAAAGGTTTGTTTTCATGGTTCAGAATCTAAAAATAAAGATAAAATAAATGTCCATTGTCCATTATCTTTGGTGTAAATCACAATGTGGTTGATTATGGTGCGGCTGTGACGCAGGACGCTCACCGATCGTCTCCCGTCGGCCGTTCTGCTGCCGCCTGAGTCGTTTTGTTCTTCCTCTTATCGACAGACGGTCAAAAGACCCAGGAAAAGTCCCCGTCAATCTGGTGAACCGCCCCCCGTCGCCTGACGACCGAGTCTTCAGCAACGACGATTACGGCTACGACCAGGACCGCCGAAGCGTGTACAGCGGCCAGGGTGGCGCCCGGCGGGACTACAGCCCGGAGAGGGAGCGAGCCAGGGGGGGCTACACGGACTCCGGCTATCACACCCGCGAGCGTGACTACGACAGGGAGCGTGGCAGGAGTTCGGAGCGAGACCTCAGCCCAGACCGGCAGTACAGGAGAGACGGCAG